>NW_028324230.1:3209853-3530839 GCF_054372755.1 Phalangium opilio
ACACCGGTTCTCGTCGGATCACCGAAGTTAAGCAGCGTCGAGCGCAGTCAGTACTTGGGAGGGAGACCACTTAGGAACACTGCGCGCTGTTGGCTTTTTCACGTTTTTTTCCTCTTTTAAATTCCAATAGATATGAAAAAAGCAAACATATTTTCTTTTTGTTATTGTTTTAAAAAGATGAAGGTTAATTTGTCTCACTTAATTTAAATTCGAATTATTAAATAACACTCTCGGCAACGGCCATATCACGCTGAAAACACCGGTTCTCGTCCGATCACTGAAGTTAAGCAGCGTCGAGCGCAGTCAGTACTTGGGAGGGAGACCACTTAGGAACACTGCGTACCGTTGGCTTTTTCACTTTTTTTTTCTTTTAAATTCCTATAGATATGAAAAAAGCAAACATATTTTCTTTTTGTTATTGTTTTAAAAAGATGGTCAATTTGTCTCACTTAATTTAAATTCGAATTATTATCTAGCACTCTCGGCAACGGCCATATCACGCTGAAAACACCGGTTCTCGTCGGATCACCGAAGTTTAGCAGCGTCGAGCGCAGTCAGTACTTGGGAGGGAGACCACTTAGGAACACTGCGCGCTGTTGGCTTTTTCACGTTTTTTTCCTCTTTTAAATTCCAAGAGATATGAAAAAAGCCAACATATTTTCTTTTTGTTATTGTTTTAAAAAGATGAAGGTTAATTTGTCTCACTTAATTTAAATTCGAATTATTAAATAGCACTCTCGGCAACGGCCATATCACGCTGAAAACACCGGTTCTCGTCCGATCACCGAAGTTAAGCAGCGTCGAGCGCAGTCAGTACTTGGGAGGGAGACCACTTAGGAACACTGCGTGCCGTTGGCTTTTTCACTTTTTTTTTTCTTTTAAATTCCTATAGATATGAAAAAAGCAAACATATTTTCTTTTTGTTATTGTTTTAAAAAGATGAAGGTCAATTTGTCTCACTTAATTTAAATTCGAATTATTATCCAGCATTCTCGGCAACGGCCATATCACGCTGAAAACACCGGTTCTCGTCGGATCACGGAAGTTAAGCAGCGTCGAGCGCAGTCAGTACTTGGGAGGGAGACCACTTAGGAACACTGCGTGCCGTTGGCTTTTTCACTTTTTTTCCTCTTTTAAATTCCAATAGATATGAAAAAAGCAAACATATTTTCTTTTTGTTATTGTTTTAAAAAGATGAAGGTTAATTTGTCTCACTTAATTTAAATTCGAATTATTAAATAGCACTCTCGGCAACGGCCATATCACGCTGAAAACACCGGTTCTCGTCCGATCACCGAAGTTAAGCAGCGTCGAGCGCAGTCAGTACTTGGGAGGGAGACCACTTAGGAACACTGCGTGCCGTTGGCTTTTTCACTTTTTTTTTTCTTTTAAATTCCTATAGATATGAAAAAAGCAAACATATTTTCTTTTTGTTATTGTTTTAAAAAGATGAAGGTCAATTTGTCTCACTTAATTTAAATTCGAATTATTATCCAGCATTCTCGGCAACGGCCGTATCACGCTGAAAACACCGGTTCTCGTCGGATCACGGAAGTTAAGCAGCGTCGAGCGCAGTCAGTACTTGGGAGGGAGACCACTTAGGAACACTGCGTGCCGTTGGCTTTTTCACTTTTTTTCCTCTTTTAAATTAAAATAGATATGAAAAAAGCAAACATATTTTCTTTTTGTTATTGTTTTAAAAAGATGAAGGTTAATTTGTCTCACTTATATTAAATTCGAATTATTAAATAGCACTCTCGGTAACGGCCATATCACGCTGAAAACACCGGTTCTCGTCCGATCACCGAAGTTAAGCAGCGTCGAGCGCATACAGTACTTGGGAATACTGCGTGCCGTTGGCTTTTTCACTTTTGTTTCCTCTTTCAAATTCCACCAGATATGAAAAAAGAAAACATATCTTCTTTTTGTTATTGTTTTATAAAGATGAAAGTTAATTAAATTCGAATTATTAAATAGCACTCTCGGCAACGGCCATATCACGCTGAAAACACCGGTTCTCGTCTGATCACCGAAGTTAAGCAGCGTCGAGCGCAGTCAGTACTTGGGAGAGAGACCACTTAGGAACACTGCGTGCCGTTGGCTTTTTCACTTTTTTTTTTCTTTTAAATTCCTATAGATATGAAAAAAGCAAACATATTTTCTTTTTGTTATTGTTTTAAAAAGATGAAGGTCAATTTGTCTCACTTAATTTAAATTCGAATTATTATCTAGCACTCTCGGCAACGGCCATATCACGCTGAAAACACCGGTTCTCGTCGGATCACCGAAGTTTAGCAGCGTCGAGCGCAGTCAGTACTTGGGAGGGAGACCACTTAGGAACACTGCGCGCTGTTGGCTTTTTCACGTTTTTTTCCTCTTTTAAATTCCAAGAGATATGAAAAAAGCCAACATATTTTCTTTTTGTTATTGTTTTAAAAAGATGAAGGTTAATTTGTCTCACTTAATTTAAATTCGAATTATTATCTAGCACTCTCGGCAACGGCCATATCACGCTGAAAACACCGGTTCTCGTCGGATCACCGAAGTTAAGCAGCGTCGAGCGCAGTCAGTACTTGGGAGGGAGACCACTTAGGAACACTGCGCGCTGTTGGCTTTTTCACGTTTTTTTCCTCTTTTAAATTCCAATAGATATGAAAAAAGCAAACATATTTTCTTTTTGTTATTGTTTTAAAAAGATGAAGGTTAATTTGTCTCACTTAATTTAAATTCGAATTATTAAATAACACTCTCGGCAACGGCCATATCACGCTGAAAACACCGGTTCTCGTCCGATCACTGAAGTTAAGCAGCGTCGAGCGCAGTCAGTACTTGGGAGGGAGACCACTTAGGAACACTGCGTACCGTTGGCTTTTTCACTTTTTTTTTCTTTTAAATTCCTATAGATATGAAAAAAGCAAACATATTTTCTTTTTGTTATTGTTTTAAAAAGATGGTCAATTTGTCTCACTTAATTTAAATTCGAATTATTATCTAGCACTCTCGGCAACGGCCATATCACGCTGAAAACACCGGTTCTCGTCGGATCACCGAAGTTTAGCAGCGTCGAGCGCAGTCAGTACTTGGGAGGGAGACCACTTAGGAACACTGCGCGCTGTTGGCTTTTTCACGTTTTTTTCCTCTTTTAAATTCCAAGAGATATGAAAAAAGCCAACATATTTTCTTTTTGTTATTGTTTTAAAAAGATGAAGGTTAATTTGTCTCACTTAATTTAAATTCGAATTATTAAATAGCACTCTCGGCAACGGCCATATCACGCTGAAAACACCGGTTCTCGTCCGATCACCGAAGTTAAGCAGCGTCGAGCGCAGTCAGTACTTGGGAGGGAGACCACTTAGGAACACTGCGTGCCGTTGGCTTTTTCACTTTTTTTTTTCTTTTAAATTCCTATAGATATGAAAAAAGCAAACATATTTTCTTTTTGTTATTGTTTTAAAAAGATGAAGGTCAATTTGTCTCACTTAATTTAAATTCGAATTATTATCCAGCATTCTCGGCAACGGCCATATCACGCTGAAAACACCGGTTCTCGTCGGATCACGGAAGTTAAGCAGCGTCGAGCGCAGTCAGTACTTGGGAGGGAGACCACTTAGGAACACTGCGTGCCGTTGGCTTTTTCACTTTTTTTCCTCTTTTAAATTCCAATAGATATGAAAAAAGCAAACATATTTTCTTTTTGTTATTGTTTTAAAAAGATGAAGGTTAATTTGTCTCACTTAATTTAAATTCGAATTATTAAATAGCACTCTCGGCAACGGCCATATCACGCTGAAAACACCGGTTCTCGTCCGATCACCGAAGTTAAGCAGCGTCGAGCGCAGTCAGTACTTGGGAGGGAGACCACTTAGGAACACTGCGTGCCGTTGGCTTTTTCACTTTTTTTTTTCTTTTAAATTCCTATAGATATGAAAAAAGCAAACATATTTTCTTTTTGTTATTGTTTTAAAAAGATGAAGGTCAATTTGTCTCACTTAATTTAAATTCGAATTATTATCCAGCATTCTCGGCAACGGCCGTATCACGCTGAAAACACCGGTTCTCGTCGGATCACGGAAGTTAAGCAGCGTCGAGCGCAGTCAGTACTTGGGAGGGAGACCACTTAGGAACACTGCGTGCCGTTGGCTTTTTCACTTTTTTTCCTCTTTTAAATTAAAATAGATATGAAAAAAGCAAACATATTTTCTTTTTGTTATTGTTTTAAAAAGATGAAGGTTAATTTGTCTCACTTATATTAAATTCGAATTATTAAATAGCACTCTCGGTAACGGCCATATCACGCTGAAAACACCGGTTCTCGTCCGATCACCGAAGTTAAGCAGCGTCGAGCGCATACAGTACTTGGGAATACTGCGTGCCGTTGGCTTTTTCACTTTTGTTTCCTCTTTCAAATTCCACCAGATATGAAAAAAGAAAACATATCTTCTTTTTGTTATTGTTTTATAAAGATGAAAGTTAATTAAATTCGAATTATTAAATAGCACTCTCGGCAACGGCCATATCACGCTGAAAACACCGGTTCTCGTCTGATCACCGAAGTTAAGCAGCGTCGAGCGCAGTCAGTACTTGGGAGAGAGACCACTTAGGAACACTGCGTGCCGTTGGCTTTTTCACTTTTTTTTTTCTTTTAAATTCCTATAGATATGAAAAAAGCAAACATATTTTCTTTTTGTTATTGTTTTAAAAAGATGAAGGTCAATTTGTCTCACTTAATTTAAATTCGAATTATTATCTAGCACTCTCGGCAACGGCCATATCACGCTGAAAACACCGGTTCTCGTCGGATCACCGAAGTTTAGCAGCGTCGAGCGCAGTCAGTACTTGGGAGGGAGACCACTTAGGAACACTGCGCGCTGTTGGCTTTTTCACGTTTTTTTCCTCTTTTAAATTCCAAGAGATATGAAAAAAGCCAACATATTTTCTTTTTGTTATTGTTTTAAAAAGATGAAGGTTAATTTGTCTCACTTAATTTAAATTCGAATTATTATCCAGCATTCTCGGCAACGGCCATATCACGCTGAAAACACCGGTTCTCGTCGGATCACGGAAGTTAAGCAGCGTCGAGCGCAGTCAGTACTTGGGAGGGAGACCACTTAGGAACACTGCGTGCCGTTGGCTTTTTCACTTTTTTTCCTCTTTTAAATTCCAATAGATATGAAAAAAGCAAACATATTTTCTTTTTGTTATTGTTTTAAAAAGATGAAGGTTAATTTGTCTCACTTAATTTAAATTCGAATTATTAAATAGCACTCTCGGCAACGGCCATATCACGCTGACAACACCGGTTCTCGTCCGATCACCGAAGTTAAGCAGCGTCGAGCGCAGTCAGTACTTGGGAGGGAGACCACTTAGGAACACTGCGTGCCGTTGGCTTTTTCACTTTTTTTTTTCTTTTAAATTCCTATAGATATGAAAAAAGCAAACATATTTTCTTTTTGTTATTGTTTTAAAAAGATGAAGGTCAATTTGTCTCACTTAATTTAAATTCGAATTATTATCCAGCATTCTCGGCAACGGCCATATCACGCTGAAAACACCGGTTCTCGTCGGATCACGGAAGTTAAGCTGCGTCGAGCGCAGTCAGTACTTGGGAGGGAGACCACTTAGGAACACTGCGCGCTGTTGGCTTTTTCACGTTTTTTTCCTCTTTTAAATTCCAAGAGATATGAAAAAAGCCAACATATTTTCTTTTTGTTATTGTTTTAAAAAGATGAAGGTTAATTTGTCTCACTTAATTTAAATTCGAATTATTAAATAGCACTCTCGGCAACGGCCATATCACGCTGAAAACACCGGTTCTCGTCCGATCACCGAAGTTAAGCAGCGTCGAGCGCAGTCAGTACTTGGGAGGGAGACCACTTAGGAACACTGCGTGCCGTTGGCTTTTTCACTTTTTTTTTTCTTTTAAATTCCTATAGATATGAAAAAAGCAAACATATTTTCTTTTTGTTATTGTTTTAAAAAGATGAAGGTCAATTTGTCTCACTTAATTTAAATTCGAATTATTATCCAGCATTCTCGGCAACGGCCATATCACGCTGAAAACACCGGTTCTCGTCGGATCACGGAAGTTAAGCAGCGTCGAGCGCAGTCAGTACTTGGGAGGGAGACCACTTAGGAACACTGCGTGCCGTTGGCTTTTTCACTTTTTTTCCTCTTTTAAATTCCAATAGATATGAAAAAAGCAAACATATTTTCTTTTTGTTATTGTTTTAAAAAGATGAAGGTTAATTTGTCTCACTTAATTTAAATTCGAATTATTAAATAGCACTCTCGGCAACGGCCATATCACGCTGACAACACCGGTTCTCGTCCGATCACCGAAGTTAAGCAGCGTCGAGCGCAGTCAGTACTTGGGAGGGAGACCACTTAGGAACACTGCGTGCCGTTGGCTTTTTCACTTTTTTTTTTCTTTTAAATTCCTATAGATATGAAAAAAGCAAACATATTTTCTTTTTGTTATTGTTTTAAAAAGATGAAGGTCAATTTGTCTCACTTAATTTAAATTCGAATTATTATCCAGCATTCTCGGCAACGGCCATATCACGCTGAAAACACCGGTTCTCGTCGGATCACGGAAGTTAAGCTGCGTCGAGCGCAGTCAGTACTTGGGAGGGAGACCACTTAGGAACACTGCGTGCCGTTGGCTTTTTCACTTTTTTTCCTCTTTTAAATTCCAATAGATATGAAAAAAGCAAACATATTTTCTTTTTGTTATTGTTTTAAAAAGATGAAGGTTAATTTGTCTCACTTATATTAAATTCGAATTATTAAATAGCACTCTCGGTAACGGCCATATCACGCTGAAAACACCGGTTCTCGTCCGATCACCGAAGTTAAGCAGCGTCGAGCGCATACAGTACTTGGGAATACTGCGTGCCGTTGGCTTTTTCACTTTTGTTTCCTCTTTCAAATTCCACCAGATATGAAAAAAGCAAACATATCTTCTTTTTGTTATTGTTTTATAAAGATGAAAGTTAATTAAATTCGAATTATTAAATAGCACTCTCGGCAACGGCCATATCACGCTGAAAACACCGGTTCTCGTCTGATCACCGAAGTTAAGCAGCGTCGAGCGCAGTCAGTACTTGGGAGAGAGACCACTTAGGAACACTGCGTGCCGTTGGCTTTTTCACTTTTTTTTCCTCTTTTAAAATCCAATAGATATGAAAAAAGCAAACATATTTTCTTATTGTTATTGTTTTAAAAAGATGATGGTTAATTTGTTTCACTTAATTTAAATTCGAATTATTATCTAAAACTCTCGGCAACGGCCATATCACGCTGAAAACACCGGTTCTCGTCCGATCACCGAAGTTAAGCAGCGTCGAGCGCAGTCAGTACTTGGAAACTTTGCGTGCCGTTGGCTTTTTCACTTTTATTTCCTCTTTTAAATTCCATGAGATATGAAAAAAGCAAACATATCTTCTCTTTCTTATTGATTTATAAAGATGAAGGTTAATTAAATTCGAATTATTAAATAGCACTCACGGCAACGGCCATATCACGCTGAAAACACCGGTTCTCGTCCGATCACCGAAGTTAAGCAGCGTCGAGCGCAGTCAGTACTTGGGAGGGAGACCACATAGGAACACTGCGTGCCGTTGGCTTTTTCACTTTTTTTTCCTCTTTTAAATTCCAATAGATATGAAAAAAGCAAACATATTTTCTTTTTGTTATTGTTTTAAAAAGATGAAGGTTAATTTGTCTCACTTAATTTAAATTCGAATTATTAAATAGCACTCTCGGCAACGGCCATATCAAGCTGAAAACACCGGTTCTCGTCCGATCACCGAAGTTAAGCAGCGTCGAGCGCAGTCAGTACTTGGGAGGGAGACCACTTAGGAACACTGCGTGCCGTTGGCTTTTTCACTTTTTTTTCCTCTTTTCAATTCCTATAGATATGAAAAATGCAAACATATTTTCTTTTTGTTATTGTTTTAAAAAGATGAAGGTCAATTTGTCTCACTTAATTTAAATTCGAATTATTATCTAGCACTCTCGGCAACGGCCATATCACGCTGAAAACACCGGTTCTCGTCGGATCACCGAAGTTAAGCAGCGTCGAGCGCAGTCAGTACTTGGGAGGGAGACCACTTAGGAACACTGCGCGCTGTTGGCTTTTTCACGTTTTTTTCTTCTTTTAAATTCCAATAGATATGAAAAAAGCCAACATATTTTCTTTTTGTTATTGTTTAAAAAAGATGATGGTTAATTTGTTTCACTTAATTTAAATTCGAATTATTATCTAAAACTCTCGGCAACGGCCATATCACGCTGAAAACACCGGTTCTCGTCCGATCACCGAAGTTAAGCAGCGTCGAGCGCAGTCAGTACTTGGAAACTTTGCGTGCCGTTGGCTTTTTCACTTTTATTTCCTCTTTTAAATTCCATGAGATATGAAAAAAGCAAACATATCTTCTCTTTCTTATTGATTTATAAAGATGAAGGTTAATTAAATTCGAATTATTAAATAGCACTCACGGCAACGGCCATATCACGCTGAAAACACCGGTTCTCGTCCGATCACCGAAGTTAAGCAGCGTCGAGCGCAGTCAGTACTTGGGAGGGAGACCACTTAGGAACACTGCGTGCCGTTGGCTTTTTCACTTTTTTTTCCTCTTTTAAATTCCAATAGATATGAAAAAAGCAAACATATTTTCTTTTTGTTATTGTTTTAAAAAGATGAAGGTTAATTTGTCTCACTTAATTTAAATTCGAATTATTAAATAGCACTCTCGGCAACGGCCATATCAAGCTGAAAACACCGGTTCTCGTCCGATCACCGAAGTTAAGCAGCGTCGAGCGCAGTCAGTACTTGGGAGGGAGACCACTTAGGAACACTGCGTGCCGTTGGCTTTTTCACTTTTTTTTCCTCTTTTCAATTCCTATAGATATGAAAAATGCAAACATATTTTCTTTTTGTTATTGTTTTAAAAAGATGAAGGTCAATTTGTCTCACTTAATTTAAATTCGAATTATTATCTAGCACTCTCGGCAACGGCCATATCACGCTGAAAACACCGGTTCTCGTCGGATCACCGAAGTTAAGCAGCGTCGAGCGCAGTCAGTACTTGGGAGGGAGACCACTTAGGAACACTGCGCGCTGTTGGCTTTTTCACGTTTTTTTCCTCTTTTAAATTCCAATAGATATGAAAAAAGCAAACATATTTTCTTTTTGTTATTGTTTTAAAAAGATGAAGGTTAATTTGTCTCACTTAATTTAAATTCGAATTATTAAATAGCACTCTCGGCAACGGCCATATCACGCTGAAAACACCGGTTCTCGTCCGATCACTGAAGTTAAGCAGCGTCGAGCGCAGTCAGTACTTGGGAGGGAGACCACTTAGGAACACTGCGTACCGTTGGCTTTTTCACTTTTTTTTTCTTTTAAATTCCTATAGATATGAAAAAAGCAAACATATTTTCTTTTTGTTATTGTTTTAAAAAGATGGTCAATTTGTCTCACTTAATTTAAATTCGAATTATTATCTAGCACTCTCGGCAACGGCCATATCACGCTGAAAACACCGGTTCTCGTCGGATCACCGAAGTTTAGCAGCGTCGAGCGCAGTCAGTACTTGGGAGGGAGACCACTTAGGAACACTGCGCGCTGTTGGCTTTTTCACGTTTTTTTCCTCTTTTAAATTCCAAGAGATATGAAAAAAGCCAACATATTTTCTTTTTGTTATTGTTTTAAAAAGATGAAGGTTAATTTGTCTCACTTAATTTAAATTCGAATTATTAAATAGCACTCTCGGCAACGGCCATATCACGCTGAAAACACCGGTTCTCGTCCGATCACCGAAGTTAAGCAGCGTCGAGCGCAGTCAGTACTTGGGAGGGAGACCACTTAGGAACACTGCGTGCCGTTGGCTTTTTCACTTTTTTTTTTCTTTTAAATTCCTATAGATATGAAAAAAGCAAACATATTTTCTTTTTGTTATTGTTTTAAAAAGATGGTCAATTTGTCTCACTTAATTTAAATTCGAATTATTATCCAGCATTCTCGGCAACGGCCATATCACGCTGAAAACACCGGTTCTCGTCGGATCACGGAAGTTAAGCAGCGTCGAGCGCAGTCAGTACTTGGGAGGGAGACCACTTAGGAACACTGCGTGCCGTTGGCTTTTTCACTTTTTTTCCTCTTTTAAATTCCAATAGATATGAAAAAAGCAAACATATTTTCTTTTTGTTATTGTTTTAAAAAGATGAAGGTTAATTTGTCTCACTTAATTTAAATTCGAATTATTAAATAGCACTCTCGGCAACGGCCATATCACGCTGAAAACACCGGTTCTCGTCCGATCACCGAAGTTAAGCAGCGTCGAGCGCAGTCAGTACTTGGGAGGGAGACCACTTAGGAACACTGCGTGCCGTTGGCTTTTTCACTTTTTTTTTTCTTTTAAATTCCTATAGATATGAAAAAAGCAAACATATTTTCTTTTTGTTATTGTTTTAAAAAGATGAAGGTCAATTTGTCTCACTTAATTTAAATTCGAATTATTATCCAGCATTCTCGGCAACGGCCGTATCACGCTGAAAACACCGGTTCTCGTCGGATCACGGAAGTTAAGCAGCGTCGAGCGCAGTCAGTACTTGGGAGGGAGACCACTTAGGAACACTGCGTGCCGTTGGCTTTTTCACTTTTTTTCCTCTTTTAAATTAAAATAGATATGAAAAAAGCAAACATATTTTCTTTTTGTTATTGTTTTAAAAAGATGAAGGTTAATTTGTCTCACTTATATTAAATTCGAATTATTAAATAGCACTCTCGGTAACGGCCATATCACGCTGAAAACACCGGTTCTCGTCCGATCACCGAAGTTAAGCAGCGTCGAGCGCATACAGTACTTGGGAATACTGCGTGCCGTTGGCTTTTTCACTTTTGTTTCCTCTTTCAAATTCCACCAGATATGAAAAAAGCAAACATATCTTCTTTTTGTTATTGTTTTATAAAGATGAAAGTTAATTAAATTCGAATTATTAAATAGCACTCTCGGCAACGGCCATATCACGCTGAAAACACCGGTTCTCGTCTGATCACCGAAGTTAAGCAGCGTCGAGCGCAGTCAGTACTTGGGAGAGAGACCACTTAGGAACACTGCGTGCCGTTGGCTTTTTCACTTTTTTTTTTCTTTTAAATTCCTATAGATATGAAAAAAGCAAACATATTTTCTTTTTGTTATTGTTTTAAAAAGATGAAGGTCAATTTGTCTCACTTAATTTAAATTCGAATTATTATCTAGCACTCTCGGCAACGGCCATATCACGCTGAAAACACCGGTTCTCGTCGGATCACCGAAGTTTAGCAGCGTCGAGCGCAGTCAGTACTTGGGAGGGAGACCACTTAGGAACACTGCGCGCTGTTGGCTTTTTCACGTTTTTTTCCTCTTTTAAATTCCAAGAGATATGAAAAAAGCCAACATATTTTCTTTTTGTTATTGTTTTAAAAAGATGAAGGTTAATTTGTCTCACTTAATTTAAATTCGAATTATTAAATAGCACTCTCGGCAACGGCCATATCACGCTGAAAACACCGGTTCTCGTCCGATCACCGAAGTTAAGCAGCGTCGAGCGCAGTCAGTACTTGGGAGGGAGACCACTTAGGAACACTGCGTGCCGTTGGCTTTTTCACTTTTTTTTTTCTTTTAAATTCCTATAGATATGAAAAAAGCAAACATATTTTCTTTTTGTTATTGTTTTAAAAAGATGGTCAATTTGTCTCACTTAATTTAAATTCGAATTATTATCCAGCATTCTCGGCAACGGCCATATCACGCTGAAAACACCGGTTCTCGTCGGATCACGGAAGTTAAGCAGCGTCGAGCGCAGTCAGTACTTGGGAGGGAGACCACTTAGGAACACTGCGTGCCGTTGGCTTTTTCACTTTTTTTCCTCTTTTAAATTCCAATAGATATGAAAAAAGCAAACATATTTTCTTTTTGTTATTGTTTTAAAAAGATGAAGGTTAATTTGTCTCACTTAATTTAAATTCGAATTATTAAATAGCACTCTCGGCAACGGCCATATCACGCTGAAAACACCGGTTCTCGTCCGATCACCGAAGTTAAGCAGCGTCGAGCGCAGTCAGTACTTGGGAGGGAGACCACTTAGGAACACTGCGTGCCGTTGGCTTTTTCACTTTTTTTTTTCTTTTAAATTCCTATAGATATGAAAAAAGCAAACATATTTTCTTTTTGTTATTGTTTTAAAAAGATGAAGGTCAATTTGTCTCACTTAATTTAAATTCGAATTATTATCCAGCATTCTCGGCAACGGCCGTATCACGCTGAAAACACCGGTTCTCGTCGGATCACGGAAGTTAAGCAGCGTCGAGCGCAGTCAGTACTTGGGAGGGAGACCACTTAGGAACACTGCGTGCCGTTGGCTTTTTCACTTTTTTTCCTCTTTTAAATTAAAATAGATATGAAAAAAGCAAACATATTTTCTTTTTGTTATTGTTTTAAAAAGATGAAGGTTAATTTGTCTCACTTATATTAAATTCGAATTATTAAATAGCACTCTCGGTAACGGCCATATCACGCTGAAAACACCGGTTCTCGTCCGATCACCGAAGTTAAGCAGCGTCGAGCGCATACAGTACTTGGGAATACTGCGTGCCGTTGGCTTTTTCACTTTTGTTTCCTCTTTCAAATTCCACCAGATATGAAAAAAGCAAACATATCTTCTTTTTGTTATTGTTTTATAAAGATGAAAGTTAATTAAATTCGAATTATTAAATAGCACTCTCGGCAACGGCCATATCACGCTGAAAACACCGGTTCTCGTCTGATCACCGAAGTTAAGCAGCGTCGAGCGCAGTCAGTACTTGGGAGAGAGACCACTTAGGAACACTGCGTGCCGTTGGCTTTTTCACTTTTTTTTTTCTTTTAAATTCCTATAGATATGAAAAAAGCAAACATATTTTCTTTTTGTTATTGTTTTAAAAAGATGAAGGTCAATTTGTCTCACTTAATTTAAATTCGAATTATTATCTAGCACTCTCGGCAACGGCCATATCACGCTGAAAACACCGGTTCTCGTCGGATCACCGAAGTTTAGCAGCGTCGAGCGCAGTCAGTACTTGGGAGGGAGACCACTTAGGAACACTGCGCGCTGTTGGCTTTTTCACGTTTTTTTCCTCTTTTAAATTCCAAGAGATATGAAAAAAGCCAACATATTTTCTTTTTGTTATTGTTTTAAAAAGATGAAGGTTAATTTGTCTCACTTAATTTAAATTCGAATTATTATCCAGCATTCTCGGCAACGGCCATATCACGCTGAAAACACCGGTTCTCGTCGGATCACGGAAGTTAAGCAGCGTCGAGCGCAGTCAGTACTTGGGAGGGAGACCACTTAGGAACACTGCGTGCCGTTGGCTTTTTCACTTTTTTTCCTCTTTTAAATTCCAATAGATATGAAAAAAGCAAACATATTTTCTTTTTGTTATTGTTTTAAAAAGATGAAGGTTAATTTGACTCACTTAATTTAAATTCGAATTATTAAATAGCACTCTCGGCAACGGCCATATCACGCTGACAACACCGGTTCTCGTCCGATCACCGAAGTTAAGCAGCGTCGAGCGCAGTCAGTACTTGGGAGGGAGACCACTTAGGAACACTGCGTGCCGTTGGCTTTTTCACTTTTTTTTTTCTTTTAAATTCCTATAGATATGAAAAAAGCAAACATATTTTCTTTTTGTTATTGTTTTAAAAAGATGAAGGTCAATTTGTCTCACTTAATTTAAATTCGAATTATTATCCAGCATTCTCGGCAACGGCCATATCACGCTGAAAACACCGGTTCTCGTCGGATCACGGAAGTTAAGCTGCGTCGAGCGCAGTCAGTACTTGGGAGGGAGACCACTTAGGAACACTGCGCGCTGTTGGCTTTTTCACGTTTTTTTCCTCTTTTAAATTCCAAGAGATATGAAAAAAGCCAACATATTTTCTTTTTGTTATTGTTTTAAAAAGATGAAGGTTAATTTGTCTCACTTAATTTAAATTCGAATTATTAAATAGCACTCTCGGCAACGGCCATATCACGCTGAAAACACCGGTTCTCGTCCGATCACCGAAGTTAAGCAGCGTCGAGCGCAGTCAGTACTTGGGAGGGAGACCACTTAGGAACACTGCGTGCCGTTGGCTTTTTCACTTTTTTTTTTCTTTTAAATTCCTATAGATATGAAAAAAGCAAACATATTTTCTTTTTGTTATTGTTTTAAAAAGATGAAGGTCAATTTGTCTCACTTAATTTAAATTCGAATTATTATCCAGCATTCTCGGCAACGGCCATATCACGCTGAAAACACCGGTTCTCGTCGGATCACGGAAGTTAAGCAGCGTCGAGCGCAGTCAGTACTTGGGAGGGAGACCACTTAGGAACACTGCGTGCCGTTGGCTTTTTCACTTTTTTTCCTCTTTTAAATTCCAATAGATATGAAAAAAGCAAACATATTTTCTTTTTGTTATTGTTTTAAAAAGATGAAGGTTAATTTGTCTCACTTAATTTAAATTCGAATTATTAAATAGCACTCTCGGCAACGGCCATATCACGCTGACAACACCGGTTCTCGTCCGATCACCGAAGTTAAGCAGCGTCGAGCGCAGTCAGTACTTGGGAGGGAGACCACTTAGGAACACTGCGTGCCGTTGGCTTTTTCACTTTTTTTTTTCTTTTAAATTCCTATAGATATGAAAAAAGCAAACATATTTTCTTTTTGTTATTGTTTTAAAAAGATGAAGGTCAATTTGTCTCACTTAATTTAAATTCGAATTATTATCCAGCATTCTCGGCAACGGCCATATCACGCTGAAAACACCGGTTCTCGTCGGATCACGGAAGTTAAGCTGCGTCGAGCGCAGTCAGTACTTGGGAGGGAGACCACTTAGGAACACTGCGTGCCGTTGGCTTTTTCACTTTTTTTCCTCTTTTAAATTCCAATAGATATGAAAAAAGCAAACATATTTTCTTTTTGTTATTGTTTTAAAAAGATGAAGGTTAATTTGTCTCACTTATATTAAATTCGAATTATTAAATAGCACTCTCGGTAACGGCCATATCACGCTGAAAACACCGGTTCTCGTCCGATCACCGAAGTTAAGCAGCGTCGAGCGCATACAGTACTTGGGAATACTGCGTGCCGTTGGCTTTTTCACTTTTGTTTCCTCTTTCAAATTCCACCAGATATGAAAAAAGCAAACATATCTTCTTTTTGTTATTGTTTTATAAAGATGAAAGTTAATTAAATTCGAATTATTAAATAGCACTCTCGGCACCGGCCATATCACGCTGAAAACACCGGTTCTCGTCTGATCACCGAAGTTAAGCAGCGTCGAGCGCAGTCAGTACTTGGGAGAGAGACCACTTAGGAACACTGCGTGCCGTTGGCTTTTTCACTTTTTTTTCCTCTTTTAAAATCCAATAGATATGAAAAAAGCAAACATATTTTCTTATTGTTATTGTTTTAAAAAGATGATGGTTAATTTGTTTCACTTAATTTAAATTCGAATTATTATCTAAAACTCTCGGCAACGGCCATATCAAGCTGAAAACACCGGTTCTCGTCGGATCACCGAAGTTAAGCAGCGTCGAGCGCAGTCAGTACTTGGGAGGGAGACCACTTAGGAACACTGCGTGCCGTTGGCTTTTTCACTTTTTTTTCCTCTTTTCAATTCCTATAGATATGAAAAAAGCAAACATATTTTCTTTTTGTTATTGTTTTAAAAAGATGAAGGTTAATTTGTCTCACTTATATTAAATTCGAATTATTAAATAGCACTCTCGGTAACGGCCATATCACGCTGAAAACACCGGTTCTCGTCCGATCACCGAAGTTAAGCAGCGTCGAGCGCAGTCAGTACTTGGAAACTTTGCGTGCCGTTGGCTTTTTCACTTTTATTTCCTCTTTTAAATTCCATGAGATATGAAAAAAGCAAACATATCTTCTCTTTCTTATTGATTTATAAAGATGAAGGTTAATTAAACTCGAATTATTAAATAGCACTCACGGCAACGGCCATATCACGCTGAAAACACCGGTTCTCGTCCGATCACCGAAGTTAAGCAGCGTCGAGCGCAGTCAGTACTTGGGAGGGAGACCACATAGGAACACTGCGTGCCGTTGGCTTTTTCACTTTTTTTTCCTCTTTTAAATTCCAATAGATATGAAAAAAGCAAACATATTTTCTTTTTGTTATTGTTTTAAAAAGATGAAGGTTAATTTGTCTCACTTAATTTAAATTCGAATTATTAAATAGCACTCTCGGCAACGGCCATATCAAGCTGAAAACACCGGTTCTCGTCCGATCACCGAAGTTAAGCAGCGTCGAGCGCAGTCAGTACTTGGGAGGGAGACCACTTAGGAACACTGCGTGCCGTTGGCTTTTTCACTTTTTTTTCCTCTTTTCAATTCCTATAGATATGAAAAATGCAAACATATTTTCTTTTTGTTATTGTTTTAAAAAGATGAAGGTCAATTTGTCTCACTTAATTTAAATTCGAATTATTATCTAGCACTCTCGGCAACGGCCATATCACGCTGAAAACACCGGTTCTCGTCGGATCACCGAAGTTAAGCAGCGTCGAGCGCAGTCAGTACTTGGGAGGGAGACCACTTAGGAACACTGCGCGCTGTTGGCTTTTTCACGTTTTTTTCTTCTTTTAAATTCCAATAGATATGAAAAAAGCCAACATATTTTCTTTTTGTTATTGTTTAAAAAAGATGATGGTTAATTTGTTTCACTTAATTTAAATTCGAATTATTATCTAAAACTCTCGGCAACGGCCATATCACGCTGAAAACACCGGTTCTCGTCCGATCACCGAAGTTAAGCAGCGTCGAGCGCAGTCAGTACTTGGAAACTTTGCGTGCCGTTGGCTTTTTCACTTTTATTTCCTCTTTTAAATTCCATGAGATATGAAAAAAGCAAACATATCTTCTCTTTCTTATTGATTTATAAAGATGAAGGTTAATTAAATTCGAATTATTAAATAGCACTCACGGCAACGGCCATATCACGCTGAAAACACCGGTTCTCGTCCGATCACCGAAGTTAAGCAGCGTCGAGCGCAGTCAGTACTTGGGAGGGAGACCACTTAGGAACACTGCGTGCCGTTGGCTTTTTCACTTTTTTTTCCTCTTTTAAATTCCAATAGATATGAAAAAAGCAAACATATTTTCTTTTTGTTATTGTTTTAAAAAGATGAAGGTTAATTTGTCTCACTTAATTTAAATTCGAATTATTAAATAGCACTCTCGGCAACGGCCATATCAAGCTGAAAACACCGGTTCTCGTCCGATCACCGAAGTTAAGCAGCGTCGAGCGCAGTCAGTACTTGGGAGGGAGACCACTTAGGAACACTGCGTGCCGTTGGCTTTTTCACTTTTTTTTCCTCTTTTCAATTCCTATAGATATGAAAAATGCAAACATATTTTCTTTTTGTTATTGTTTTAAAAAGATGAAGGTCAATTTGTCTCACTTAATTTAAATTCGAATTATTATCTAGCACTCTCGGCAACGGCCATATCACGCTGAAAACACCGGTTCTCGTCGGATCACCGAAGTTAAGCAGCGTCGAGCGCAGTCAGTACTTGGGAGGGAGACCACTTAGGAACACTGCGCGCTGTTGGCTTTTTCACGTTTTTTTCTTCTTTTAAATTCCAATAGATATGAAAAAAGCCAACATATTTTCTTTTTGTTATTGTTTTAAAAAGATGAAGGTTAATTTGTCTCACTTAATTTAAATTCGAATTATTAAATACTCTCTCGGCAACGGCCATATCACGCTTAAAACACCGGTTCTCGTCCGATCACCGAAGTTAAGCAGCGTCGAGCGCAGTCAGTACTTGGTAACTTTGCGTGCCGTTGGCTTTTTCACTTTTATTTCCTCTTTTAAATTTCATGAGATATGAAAAAGCAAACATATCTTCTCTTTCTTATTGATTTATAAAGATGAAGGTTAATTAAATTCGAATTATTAAATAGCACTCTCGGCAACGGCCATATCACGCTGAAAACACCGGTTCTCGTCCGATAACCGAAGTTAAGCAGCGTCGAGCGCAGTCAGTACTTGGGAGGGAGACCACTTAGGAACACTGCGTGCCGTTGGCTTTTTCACTTTTTTTTCCTCTTTTCAATTCCTATAGATATGAAAAAAGCAAACATATTTTCTTTTTGTTATTGTTTTAAAAAGATGAAGGTCAATTTGTTTCACTTAATTTAAATTCGAATTATTATCTAGCACTCTCGGCAACGGCCATATCACGCTGAAAACACCGGTTCTCGTCGGATCACCGAAGTTAAGCAGCGTCGAGCGCAGTCAGTACTTGGGAGGGAGACCACTTAGGAACACTGCGTGCCGTTGGCTTTTTCACTTTTTTTTCCTCTTTTCAATTCCTATAGATATGAAAAAAGCAAACATATTTTCTTTTTGTTATTGTTTTAAAAATATGAAGGTCAATTTGTCTCACTTAATTTAAATTCGAATTATTATCTAGCACTCTCGGCAACGGCCATATCACGCTGAAAACACCGGTTCTCGTCGGATCACCGAAGTTAAGCAGCGTCGAGCGCAGTCAGTACTTGGGAGGGAGACCACTTAGGAACACTGCGCGCTGTTGGCTTTTTCACGTTTTTTTTCCTCTTTTAAATTCCAATAGATATGAAAAAAGCAAACATATTTTCTTTTTGTTATTGTTTTAAAAAGATGAAGGTTAATTTGTCTCACTTAATTTAAATTCGAATTATTAAATAGCACTCTCGGCAACGGCCATATCACGCTGAAAACACCGGTTCTCGTCCGATCACTGAAGTTAAGCAGCGTCGAGCGCAGTCAGTACTTGGGAGGGAGACCACTTAGGAACACTGCGTGCCGTTGGCTTTTTCACTTTTTTTTCTTTTAAATTCCTATAGATATGAAAAAAGCAAACATATTTTCTTTTTGTTATTGTTTTAAAAAGATGAAGGTCAATTTGTCACACTTAATTTAAATTCGAATTATTATCTAGCACTCTCGGCAACGGCCATATCACGCTGAAAACACCGGTTCTCGTCTGATCACCGAAGTTAAGCAGCGTCGAGCGCAGTCAGTACTTGGGAGAGAGACCACTTAGGAACACTGCGTGCCGTTGGCTTTTTCACTTTTTTTTCCTCTTTTAAAATCCAATAGATATGAAAAAAGCAAACATATTTTCTTATTGTTATTGTTTTAAAAAGATGATGGTTAATTTGTTTCACTTAATTTAAATTCGAATTATTATCTAAAACTCTCGGCAACGGCCATATCACGCTGAAAACACCGGTTCTCGTCCGATCACCGAAGTTAAGCAGCGTCGAGCGCAGTCAGTACTTGGAAACTTTGCGTGCCGTTGGCTTTTTCACTTTTATTTCCTCTTTTAAATTCCATGAGATATGAAAAAAGCAAACATATCTTCTCTTTCTTATTGATTTATAAAGATGAAGGTTAATTAAATTCGAATTATTAAATAGCACTCACGGCAACGGCCATATCACGCTGAAAACACCGGTTCTCGTCCGATCACCGAAGTTAAGCAGCGTCGAGCGCAGTCAGTACTTGGGAGGGAGACCACATAGGAACACTGCGTGCCGTTGGCTTTTTCACTTTTTTTTCCTCTTTTAAATTCCAATAGATATGAAAAAAGCAAACATATTTTCTTTTTGTTATTGTTTTAAAAAGATGAAGGTTAATTTGTCTCACTTAATTTAAATTCGAATTATTAAATAGCACTCTCGGCAACGGCCATATCAAGCTGAAAACACCGGTTCTCGTCCGATCACCGAAGTTAAGCAGCGTCGAGCGCAGTCAGTACTTGGGAGGGAGACCACTTAGGAACACTGCGTGCCGTTGGCTTTTTCACTTTTTTTTCCTCTTTTCAATTCCTATAGATATGAAAAATGCAAACATATTTTCTTTTTGTTATTGTTTTAAAAAGATGAAGGTCAATTTGTCTCACTTAATTTAAATTCGAATTATTATCTAGCACTCTCGGCAACGGCCATATCACGCTGAAAACACCGGTTCTCGTCGGATCACCGAAGTTAAGCAGCGTCGAGCGCAGTCAGTACTTGGGAGGGAGACCACTTAGGAACACTGCGCGCTGTTGGCTTTTTCACGTTTTTTTCTTCTTTTAAATTCCAATAGATATGAAAAAAGCCAACATATTTTCTTTTTGTTATTGTTTAAAAAAGATGATGGTTAATTTGTTTCACTTAATTTAAATTCGAATTATTATCTAAAACTCTCGGCAACGGCCATATCACGCTGAAAACACCGGTTCTCGTCCGATCACCGAAGTTAAGCAGCGTCGAGCGCAGTCAGTACTTGGAAACTTTGCGTGCCGTTGGCTTTTTCACTTTTATTTCCTCTTTTAAATTCCATGAGATATGAAAAAAGCAAACATATCTTCTCTTTCTTATTGATTTATAAAGATGAAGGTTAATTAAATTCGAATTATTAAATAGCACTCACGGCAACGGCCATATCACGCTGAAAACACCGGTTCTCGTCCGATCACCGAAGTTAAGCAGCGTCGAGCGCAGTCAGTACTTGGGAGGGAGACCACTTAGGAACACTGCGTGCCGTTGGCTTTTTCACTTTTTTTTCCTCTTTTAAATTCCAATAGATATGAAAAAAGCAAACATATTTTCTTTTTGTTATTGTTTTAAAAAGATGAAGGTTAATTTGTCTCACTTAATTTAAATTCGAATTATTAAATAGCACTCTCGGCAACGGCCATATCAAGCTGAAAACACCGGTTCTCGTCCGATCACCGAAGTTAAGCAGCGTCGAGCGCAGTCAGTACTTGGGAGGGAGACCACTTAGGAACACTGCGTGCCGTTGGCTTTTTCACTTTTTTTTCCTCTTTTCAATTCCTATAGATATGAAAAATGCAAACATATTTTCTTTTTGTTATTGTTTTAAAAAGATGAAGGTCAATTTGTCTCACTTAATTTAAATTCGAATTATTATCTAGCACTCTCGGCAACGGCCATATCACGCTGAAAACACCGGTTCTCGTCGGATCACCGAAGTTAAGCAGCGTCGAGCGCAGTCAGTACTTGGGAGGGAGACCACTTAGGAACACTGCGCGCTGTTGGCTTTTTCACGTTTTTTTCTTCTTTTAAATTCCAATAGATATGAAAAAAGCCAACATATTTTCTTTTTGTTATTGTTTTAAAAAGATGAAGGTTAATTTGTCTCACTTAATTTAAATTCGAATTATTAAATACTCTCTCGGCAACGGCCATATCACGCTTAAAACACCGGTTCTCGTCCGATCACCGAAGTTAAGCAGCGTCGAGCGCAGTCAGTACTTGGTAACTTTGCGTGCCGTTGGCTTTTTCACTTTTATTTCCTCTTTTAAATTTCATGAGATATGAAAAAGCAAACATATCTGCTCTTTCTTATTGATTTATAAAGATGAAGGTTAATTAAATTCGAATTATTAAATAGCACTCTCGGCAACGGCCATATCACGCTGAAAACACCGGTTCTCGTCCGATAACCGAAGTTAAGCAGCGTCGAGCGCAGTCAGTACTTGGGAGGGAGACCACTTAGGAACACTGCGTGCCGTTGGCTTTTTCACTTTTTTTTCCTCTTTTCAATTCCTATAGATATGAAAAAAGCAAACATATTTTCTTTTTGTTATTGTTTTAAAAAGATGAAGGTCAATTTGTCTCACTTAATTTAAATTCGAATTATTATCTAGCACTCTCGGCAACGGCCATATCACGCTGAAAACACCGGTTCTCGTCGGATCACCGAAGTTAAGCAGCGTCGAGCGCAGTCAGTACTTGGGAGGGAGACCACTTAGGAACACTGCGTGCCGTTGGCTTTTTCACTTTTTTTTCCTCTTTTCAATTCCTATAGATATGAAAAAAGCAAACATATTTTCTTTTTGTTATTGTTTTAAAAATATGAAGGTCAATTTGTCTCACTTAATTTAAATTCGAATTATTATCTAGCACTCTCGGCAACGGCCATATCACGCTGAAAACACCGGTTCTCGTCGGATCACCGAAGTTAAGCAGCGTCGAGCGCAGTCAGTACTTGGGAGGGAGACCACTTAGGAACACTGCGCGCTGTTGGCTTTTTCACGTTTTTTTTCCTCTTTTAAATTCCAATAGATATGAAAAAAGCAAACATATTTTCTTTTTGTTATTGTTTTAAAAAGATGAAGGTTAATTTGTCTCACTTAATTTAAATTCGAATTATTAAATAGCACTCTCGGCAACGGCCATATCACGCTGAAAACACCGGTTCTCGTCCGATCACTGAAGTTAAGCAGCGTCGAGCGCAGTCAGTACTTGGGAGGGAGACCACTTAGGAACACTGCGTGCCGTTGGCTTTTTCACTTTTTTTTTCTTTTAAATTCCTATAGATATGAAAAAAGCAAACATATTTTCTTTTTGTTATTGTTTTAAAAAGATGAAGGTCAATTTGTCACACTTAATTTAAATTCGAATTATTATCTAGCACTCTCGGCAACGGCCATATCACGCTGAAAACACCGGTTCTCGTCGGATCACCGAAGTTAAGCAGCGTCGAGCGCAGTCAGTACTTGGGAGGGAGACCACTTAGGAACACTGCGCGCTGTTGGCTTTTTCACGTTTTTTTCCTCTTTTAAATTCCAATAGATATGAAAAAAGCCAACATATTTTCTTTTTGTTATTGTTTTAAAAAGATGAAGGTTAATTTGTCTCACTTAATTTAAATTCGAATTATTAAATACTCTCTCGGCAACGGCCATATCACGCTTAAAACACCGGTTCTCGTCCGATCACCGAAGTTAAGCAGCGTCGAGCGCAGTCAGTACTTGGTAACTTTGCGTGCCGTTGGCTTTTTCACTTTTATTTCCTCTTTTAAATTTCATGAGATATGAAAAAAGCAAACATATCTTCTCTTTCTTATTGATTTATAAAGATGAAGGTTAATTAAATTCGAATTATTAAATAGCACTCTCGGCAACGGCCATATCACGCTGAAAACACCGGTTCTCGTCCGATAACCGAAGTTAAGCAGCGTCGAGCGCAGTCAGTACTTGGGAGGGAGACCACTTAGGAACACTGCGTGCCGTTGGCTTTTTCACTTTTTTTTCCTCTTTTCAATTCCTATAGATATGAAAAAAGCAAACATATTTTCTTTTTGTTATTGTTTTAAAAATATGAAGGTCAATTTGTCTCACTTAATTTAAATTCGAATTATTATCTAGCACTCTCGGCAACGGCCATATCACGCTGAAAACACCGGTTCTCGTCGGATCACCGAAGTTAAGCAGCGTCGAGCGCAGTCAGTACTTGGGAGGGAGACCACTTAGGAACACTGCGCGCTGTTGGCTTTTTCACGTTTTTTTTCCTCTTTTAAATTCCAATAGATATGAAAAAAGCAAACATATTTTCTTTTTGTTATTGTTTTAAAAAGATGAAGGTTAATTTGTCTCACTTAATTTAAATTCGAATTATTAAATAGCACTTTCGGCAACGGCCATATCACGCTGAAAACACCGGTTCTCGTCCGATCACTGAAGTTAAGCAGCGTCGAGCGCAGTCAGTACTTGGGAGGGAGACCACTTAGGAACACTGCGTGCCGTTGGCTTTTTCACTTTTTTTTTCTTTTAAATTCCTATAGATATGAAAAAAGCAAACATATTTTCTTTTTGTTATTGTTTTAAAAAGATGAAGGTCAATTTGTCACACTTAATTTAAATTCGAATTATTATCTAGCACTCTCGGCAACGGCCATATCACGCTGAAAACACCGGTTCTCGTCGGATCACCGAAGTTAAGCAGCGTCGAGCGCAGTCAGTACTTGGGAGGGAGACCACTTAGGAACACTGCGCGCTGTTGGTTTTTTCACGTTTTTTTCCTCTTTTAAATTCCAATAGATATGAAAAAAGCCAACATATTTTCTTTTTGTTATTGTTTTAAAAAGATGAAGGTTAATTTGTCTCACTTAATTTAAATTCGAATTATTAAATAGCACTCTCGGCAACGGCCATATCACGCTGAAAACACCGGTTCTCGTCCGATCACCGAAGTTAAGCAGCGTCGAGCGCAGTCAGTACTTGGGAGGGAGACCACTTAGGAACACTGCGTGCCGTTGGCTTTTTCACTTTTTTTTTTCTTTTAAATTCCTATAGATATGAAAAAAGCAAACATATTTTCTTTTTGTTATTGTTTTAAAAAGATGAAGGTCAATTTGTCTCACTTAATTTAAATTCGAATTATTATCCAGCATTCTCGGCAACGGCCATATCACGCTGAAAACACCGGTTCTCGTCGGATCACCGAAGTTAAGCAGCGTCGAGCGCAGTCAGTACTTGGGAGGGAGACCACTTAGGAACACTGCGTGCCGTTGGCTTTTTCACTTTTTTTCCTCTTTTAAATTCCAATAGATATGAAAAAAGCAAACATATTTTCTTTTTGTTATTGTTTTAAAAAGATGAAGGTTAATTTGTCTCACTTAATTTAAATTCGAATTATTAAATAGCACTCTCGGCAACGGCCATATCACGCTGAAAACACCGGTTCTCGTCCGATCACCGAAGTTAAGCAGCGTCGAGCGCATACAGTACTTGGGAATACTGCGTGCCGTTGGCTTTTTCACTTTTGTTTCCTCTTTCAAATTCCACCAGATATGAAAAAAGCAAACATATCTTCTTTTTGTTATTGTTTTATAAAGATGAAAGTTAATTAAATTCGAATTATTAAATAGCACTCTCGGCAACGGCCATATCACGCTGAAAACACCGATTCTCGTCCGATCACCGAAGTTAAGCAGCGTCGAGCGCAGTCAGTACTTGGGAGGGAGACCACTTATTAACACTGCGTGCCGTTGGCTTTTTCACTTTTTTTTCCTCTTTTAAATTCCTATAGATATGAAAAAAGCAAACATATTTTCTTTTTGTTATTGTTTTAAAAAGATGGTCAATTTGTCTCACTTAATTTAAATTCGAATTATTATCTAGCACTCTCGGCAACGGCCATATCACGCTGAAAACACCGGTTCTCGTCGGATCACCGAAGTTAAGCAGCGTCGAGCGCAGTCAGTACTTGGGAGGGAGACCACTTAGGAACACTGCGTGCCGTTGGCTTTTTCACTTTTTTTTCCTCTTTTCAATTCCTATAGATATGAAAAAAGCAAACATATTTTCTTTTTGTTATTGTTTTAAAAATATGAAGGTCAATTTGTCTCACTTAATTTAAATTCGAATTATTATCTAGCACTCTCGGCAACGGCCATATCACGCTGAAAACACCGGTTCTCGTCGGATCACCGAAGTTAAGCAGCGTCGAGCGCAGTCAGTACTTGGGAGGGAGACCACTTAGGAACACTGCGCGCTGTTGGCTTTTTCACGTTTTTTTTCCTCTTTTAAATTCCAATAGATATGAAAAAAGCAAACATATTTTCTTTTTGTTATTGTTTTAAAAAGATGAAGGTTAATTTGTCTCACTTAATTTAAATTCGAATTATTAAATAGCACTCTCGGCAACGGCCATATCACGCTGAAAACACCGGTTCTCGTCCGATCACTGAAGTTAAGCAGCGTCGAGCGCAGTCAGTACTTGGGAGGGAGACCACTTAGGAACACTGCGTGCCGTTGGCTTTTTCACTTTTTTTTTCTTTTAAATTCCTATAGATATGAAAATAGCAAACATATTTTCTTTTTGTTATTGTTTTAAAAAGATGAAGGTCAATTTGTCACACTTAATTTAAATTCGAATTATTATCTAGCACTCTCGGCAACGGCCATATCACGCTGAAAACACCGGTTCTCGTCGGATCACCGAAGTTAAGCAGCGTCGAGCGCAGTCAGTACTTGGGAGGGAGACCACTTAGGAACACTGCGCGCTGTTGGCTTTTTCACGTTTTTTTCCTCTTTTAAATTCCAATAGATATGAAAAAAGCCAACATATTTTCTTTTTGTTATTGTTTTAAAAAGATGAAGGTTAATTTGTCTCACTTAATTTAAATTCGAATTATTAAATAGCACTCTCGGCAACGGCCATATCACGCTGAAAACACCGGTTCTCGTCCGATCACCGAAGTTAAGCAGCGTCGAGCGCAGTCAGTACTTGGGAGGGAGACCACTTAGGAACACTGCGTGCCGTTGGCTTTTTCACTTTTTTTTTTCTTTTAAATTCCTATAGATATGAAAAAAGCAAACATATTTTCTTTTTGTTATTGTTTTAAAAAGATGAAGGTCAATTTGTCTCACTTAATTTAAATTCGAATTATTATCTAGCACTCTTGGCAACGGCCATATCACGCTGAAAACACCGGTTCTCGTCGGATCACCGAAGTTAAGCAGCGTCGAGCGCAGTCAGTACTTGGGAGGGAGACCACTTAGGAACACTGCGTGCCGTTGGCTTTTTCACTTTTTTTTCCTCTTTTAAATTCCAATAGATATGAAAAAAGCAAACATATTTTCTTTTTGTTATTGTTTTAAAAAGATGAAGGTTAATTTGTCTCACTTAATTTAAATTCGAATTATTAAATAGCACTTTCGGAAAGGCCATATCACGCTGAAAACACCGGTTCTCGTCCGATCACCGAAGTTAAGCAGCGTCGAGCGCAGTCAGTACTTGGGAGGGAGACCACTAAGGAACACTGCGTGCCGTTGGCTTTTTCACTTTTTTTTCCTCATTTAAAATCCAATAGATATGAAAAAAGCAAACATATTTTCTTTTTGTTATTGTTTTAAAAAGATGAAGGTCAATTTGTCACACTTAATTTAAATTCGAATTATTATCTAGCACTCTCGGCAACGGCCATATCACGCTGAAAACACCGGTTCTCGTCGGATCACCGAAGTTAAGCAGCGTCGAGCGCAGTCAGTACTTGGGAGGGAGACCACTTAGGAACACTGCGCGCTGTTGGCTTTTTCACGTTTTTTTCCTCTTTTAAATTCCAATAGATATGAAAAAAGCCAACATATTTTCTTTTTGTTATTGTTTTAAAAAGATGAAGGTTAATTTGTCTCACTTAATTTAAATTCGAATTATTAAATAGCACTCTCGGCAACGGCCATATCACGCTGAAAACACCGGTTCTCGTCCGATCACTGAAGTTAAGCAGCGTCGAGCGCAGTCAGTACTTGGGAGGGAGACCACTTAGGAACACTGCGTGCCGTTGGCTTTTTCACTTTTTTTTTCTTTTAAATTCCTATAGATATGAAAAAAGCAAACATATTTTCTTTTTGTTATTGTTTTAAAAAGATGAAGGTCAATTTGTCACACTTAATTTAAATTCGAATTATTATCTAGCACTCTCGGCAACGGCCATATCACGCTGAAAACACCGGTTCTCGTCGGATCACCGAAGTTAAGCAGCGTCGAGCGCAGTCAGTACTTGGGAGGGAGACCACTTAGGAACACTGCGCGCTGTTGGCTTTTTCACGTTTTTTTCCTCTTTTAAATTCCAATAGATATGAAAAAAGCCAACATATTTTCTTTTTGTTATTGTTTTAAAAAGATGAAGGTTAATTTGTCTCACTTAATTTAAATTCGAATTATTAAATAGCACTCTCGGCAACGGCCATATCACGCTGAAAACACCGGTTCTCGTCCGATCACCGAAGTTAAGCAGCGTCGAGCGCAGTCAGTACTTGGGAGGGAGACCACTTAGGAACACTGCGTGCCGTTGGCTTTTTCACTTTTTTTTTCTTTTAAATTCCTATAGATATGAAAAAAGCAAACATATTTTCTTTTTGTTATTGTTTTAAAAAGATGAAGGTCAATTTGTCTCACTTAATTTAAATTCGAATTATTATCTAGCACTCTTGGCAACGGCCATATCACGCTGAAAACACCGGTTCTCGTCGGATCACCGAAGTTAAGCAGCGTCGAGCGCAGTCAGTACTTGGGAGGGAGACCACTTAGGAACACTGCGTGCCGTTGGCTTTTTCACTTTTTTTTCCTCTTTTAAATTCCAATAGATATGAAAAAAGCAAACATATTTTCTTTTTGTTATTGTTTTAAAAAGATGAAGGTTAATTTGTCTCACTTAATTTAAATTCGAATTATTAAATAGCACTTTCGGAAAGGCCATATCACGCTGAAAACACCGGTTCTCGTCCGATCACCGAAGTTAAGCAGCGTCGAGCGCAGTCAGTACTTGGGAGGGAGACCACTTAGGAACACTGCGTGCCGTTGGCTTTTTCACTTTTTTTTCCTCATTTAAAATCCAATAGATATGAAAAAAGCAAACATATTTTCTTTTTGTTATTGTTTTAAAAAGATGATGGTTAATTTGTCTCACTTAATTTAAATTCGAATTATTATCTAGCACTCTCGGCAACTGCCATATCACGCTGAAAACACCGGTTCTCGTCGGATCACCGAAGTTAAGCAGCGTCGAGCGCAGTCAGTACTTGGGAGGGAGACCACTTAGGAACACTGCGCGCTGTTGGCTTTTTCACGTTTTTTTCCTCTTTTAAATTCCAATAGATATGAAAAAAGCCAACATATTTTCTTTTTGTTATTGTTTTAAAAAGATGAAGGTTAATTTGTCTCACTTAATTTAAATTCGAATTATTAAATAGCACTCTCGGCAACGGCCATATCACGCTGAAAACACCGGTTCTCGTCCGATCACTGAAGTTAAGCAGCGTCGAGCGCAGTCAGTACTTGGGAGGGAGACCACTTAGGAACACTGCGTGCCGTTGGCTTTTTCACTTTTTTTTTCTTTTAAATTCCTATAGATATGAAAAAAGCAAACATATTTTCTTTTTGTTACTGTTTTAAAAAGATGAAGGTCAATTTGTCTCACTTAATTTAAATTCGAATTATTATCTAGCACTCTTGGCAACGGCCATATCACGCTGAAAACACCGGTTCTCGTCGGATCACCGAAGTTAAGCAGCGTCGAGCGCAGTCAGTACTTGGGAGGGAGACCACTTAGGAACACTGCGTGCCGTTGGCTTTTTCACTTTTTTTTCCTCTTTTAAATTCCAATAGATATGAAAAAAGCAAACATATTTTCTTTTTGTTATTGTTTTAAAAAGATGAAGGTTAATTTGTCTCACTTAATTTAAATTCGAATTATTAAATAGCACTTTCGGAAAGGCCATATCACGCTGAAAACACCGGTTCTCGTCCGATCACCGAAGTTAAGCAGCGTCGAGCGCAGTCAGTACTTGGGAGGGAGACCACTTAGGAACACTGCGTGCCGTTGGCTTTTTCACTTTTTTTTCCTCATTTAAAATCCAATAGATATGAAAAAAGCAAACATATTTTCTTTTTGTTATTGTTTTAAAAAGATGATGGTTAATTTGTCTCACTTAATTTAAATTCGAATTATTATCTAGCACTCTCGGCAACTGCCATATCACGCTGAAAACACCGGTTCTCGTCCGATCACCGAAGTTAAGCAGCGTCGAGCGCAGTCAGTACTTCGAAACTCTGCGTGCCGTTGGCTTTTTCACTTTTATTTCCCCTTTTAAATTCCATGAGATATGAAAAAAGCAAACATATCTTCTTTTTCTTATTGATTTATAAAGATAAGGTTAATTAAATTCAAATTATTAAATAGCACTCTCGGCAACGGCCATATCATGCTGAAAACACCGGTTCTCGTCCGATCACCGAAGTTAAGCAGCGTCGAGCGCAGTCAGTACTTGGGAGCGAGACCACTTAAGAACACTGCGTGCCGTTGGCTTTTTCACTTTTTTTTCCTCTTTTAAATTTTAATAGATATGAAAAAAGCAAACACGTTTTCTTTTTGTTATTGTTTTAAAATGATGATGGTTAATTTGTCTCACTTAGTTTAAATTCGAATTATTATCTAGCACTCTCGGCAACTGCCATATCACGCTGAAAACACCGGTTCTCGTCCGATCACCGAAGTTAAGCAGCGTCGAACGCAGTCAGAACTTCTAAACTTTGCGTGCCGTTGGCTTTTTCACTTTTATTTCCTCTTTTAAATTCCATCAGATATGAAAAAAGCAAACATATCTTCTTTTTCTTATTGATTTTTAAAGATGAAGGTTAATTAAATTCAAATTATTAAATAGCACTCTCGGCAACGGCCATATCACGCTGAAAACACCGGTTCTCGTCCGATCACCGAAGTTAAGCAGCGTCGAGCGCAGTCAGTACTTGGGAGGGAGACCACTTAGGAACACTGCGTGCCGTTGGCTTTTTCACTTTTTTTCCTCTTTTAAATTCCAATAGATATGAAAAAAGCAAACATATTTTCTTTTTGTTATTGTTTTAAAAAGATGATGGTTAATTTGTCTCACTTAATTTAAATTCGAATTATTATCTAGCACTCTCGGCAACGGCCATATCACGCTGAAGACACCGGTTCTCGTCCGATCACCGAAGTTAAGCAGCGTCGAGCGCAGTCAGTACTTGGAAACTCTGCGTGCCGTTGGCTTTTTCACTTTTATTTCCTCTTTTAAATTCCATCAGATATGAAAAAGCAAACATATCTTCTTTTTGTTATTGTTTTATAAAGATGAAGGTTTTTAAATTCAAATTATTAAATAGCACTCTCGGCAACGGCCATATCACGCCCTCGATAGATGGAGCCTTACAAACGATGGGGCTCTAATTTGGCCGGGGCCATCTTGTTAAACTTTCATAAATAAAGTACAACATCATATGCTTATGAAAATCAATGTTATTGGATATAAGTTAAATGTAATTATCTATAATTAAGTACTTCTTTAAGGAATTAGAAATAGATCAACCCCAAATATATGACGGTAAAGCAAAAATAAAATTATTCAAATTTTAATTACATTGAGACTGAAGTGACAGATATTATAAAAAACGTCTTGGTTTAGACCAAGGCCGAAAAAACAAACGATATGTGTGAGGTTTATCATTTGACTGAAGTTTCAGATATTGCAATTGTTTTAGTTATTTTTATCCATTTAATCCTTAATCAATATTTAATTCAATCAACTGATTTTACTGATCCATTCCCTCTAAATTAATTGATAAAATTACATATCTACGCTTTTTCAAGAACAATTACATTTTCCGAAAACATTTTATCATGAAATTAATTATTTTGAAGGGATTTCGTGTCGACGATTACTAACTTGAAAGCATCTTGACGGGCATAGTTTTAGTTAAGGCTGGCATGACAAATTTTGAAGTTTGCACCAAAAAAGTTTAAATCTGTAGTAAGTTTCTGAGAAGACTGATGTTCAAGAAATTATGATAAATAACTTATTCCGGACTTGCCCGCCAACCTTAATAACCTAAAACTATAAAACATTCGTGTACATGATTGATTACGGTTGTGGCTTGACACTCGCTAGCGCCTGAAGGACCGATCACTCAGTGTAATCGGTGTTCATTTGTAAGTGAGTGGACCATTTTGGAAATTACATACAGATAATTAAAACACAGGGGTGATGCCACCATTGAGGTCTTCTCTCTCTCTTGCCTAGAAGCCCCGCTATAGGCAGTGAGAGTTGACTAGCCTCTTGCCTGTAGTGAACTTTGGCACAGTCTGGCAGTGACCCTTGGTGTGAGGGAGAATACCCCAATGGTGGCCTCGCCCCTGTGTGTTTTCCGAAATGGTCTTTATGCGTACTAAAATGATTACACGTAATACGTAACCGGTGTACAAGTAGCGCCAACATTGTAGAAATGACATTTCAAATGAAGACTGAATTATGACCAAGAAATTCTAAAGCACGGAGAGGGAAATTGCAGTGCAATCTTTTCTTCATAGAGGCGACAATAGAAATGTACTATTTCGATTGACGAAATTAAATGTATAAATTCATGCAACACCCTTGTTTGGCATCCCACTATTAAATATTTACTTTTCCTTTCGAATTATGTCAAAGTTCACATGCTCTTTTTAGAAAGTCAGTAGAATATTTCAAATATTCAATATTGACCCCTCAACACGTACTCCCTTCAAAATAATTAATTTCATGATAAAATGTTTTCGGAAAATGTAATTGTTCTTGAAAAAGCGTAGATATGTAATTTTTTCAATTAATTTAGAGGGAATGGATCAGTAAAATCAGTTGATTGAATTAAATATTGGTTAAGGATTAAATGGATAAAAATAACTAAAACAATTGCAATATCTGAAACTTCAGTCAAATGATAAACCTCACACATATCGTTTGTTTTTTCGGCCTTGGTCTAAACCAAGACGTTTTTTATAATTATTAAATAGCACTCTCGGCAACGGCCATATCACGCTGAAAACACCGGTTCACGTCCGATCACCGAAGTTAAGCAGCGTCGAGCGCATACAGTACTTGGGAATACTGCGTGCCGTTTGCTTTTTCACTTTTGTTTCCTCTTTTAAATTCCACCAGATATGAAAAAAGCAAACATATCTTCTTTTTTGTTATTGTTTTATAAAGATGAAAGTTAATTAAATTCAAATTATTAACTAGCACTCTCGGCAAGGGCCATATCACGCTGAATACACCGGTTCTCGTCCGATAACCGAAGTTAAGCAGCGTCGAGCGCAGTCACTACTTGGGAGGGAGACCACTTAGGAACACTGCGTGCCGTTGGCTTTTTCACTTTTTTTTTTTCTCTTTTAAATTCCAATAGATATGAAAAAAGCAAACATATTTTCTTTTTGTTATTGTTTTAAAAAGATGAAAGTTAATTTGTCTCACTTAATTTAAATTCGAATTATTAAATAGCACTCTCGGCAACGGCCATATCACGCTGAAAACACCGGTTCTCGTCCGATCACCGAAGTTAAGCAGCGTCGAGCGCAGTCAGTACTTGGGAGGGAGACCACTTAGGAACACTGCGTGCCGTTGGCTTTTTCACTTTTTTTTCCTCTTTTAAATTCCTATAGATATGAAAAAAGCAAACATATTTTCTTTTTGTTATTGTTTTAAAAAGATGAAGGTCAATTTGTCTCACTTAATTTAAATTCGAATTATTATCCAGCACTCTCGGCAACGGCCATATCACGCTGAAAACACCGGTTCTCGTCGGATCACGGAAGTTAAGCAGCGTCGAGCGCAGTCAGTACTTGGGAGGGAGACCACACTCTAAGAAATAGAGGTGTAAGTCTACACCTTTTTAACTCTTTTTGATGGTGCTAAATTCAACACCATTTCCAGTGTTGGTTTAAAACCCAAAGGGTGTTAAATCACAGTCTAAGAAAATGGAGTGTGCTTTAACACCTTTAAGATAAGTTTATATGGGCCGAAATTTGACACCGTTTCAGTTGTTGCATAACACCTTTAAGAGTGTCGCATAACACCTTTAAGAGTGTCGCATAACGACATTAAGGGTGTCGCATAACGACTTTAAGAGTGTCGTATAACACCATTCAGCGTGTCGCATAACACCATTCAGAGTATCGCATAACACCATTCAGAGTGTCGCATAACACCATTCTGAGCGGCGCATAACACTATTCAGGGTGTCGCATAACACCATTCAGAGTGTCGCATAACACCATTCAGAGTGTCGCATAACACCATTCAGAGTGTCGCATAACACCATTCAGAGTGTCGCATAACACCTTTAAGAGTGTCGCATAACACCTTTAAGAGTGTCGCATAAAACCTTTAAGAGTGTCCCATAAAACCTTTAAGAGTGTCCCATAAAACCTTTAAGAGTGTCCCATAAAACCTTTAAGAGTGTCGCATAACACCTTTAAGAGTGTCTCTTAACACCTTTAAGAGTGTCTCTAAACACCTTTCGGGGTGTCGCATAACACCTTTAAGACTTTCGCTTAACACCTCTCGGAGTGTTGCATAGCACCTTTAAGAGTGGGAGTTTTTTTAATAGGATAGTAGTAGAAATCATACTATACTGACGGAGAAAATACTATGGATAGCTACATTTTGACCACTCATGAGGCATAATTGAAATATCGAAAACTCGTATGGTTTTACTGTTTCATTGCTGTTTGAGCATTCGCTATTCCGCAGAATTATTAGCATTTAGTGCTATATTCATAGCAAGGTTTCACCTTGAGAGAACTTATTCCCCTGTTGGAAATTTCTCACGTGCAGAACTTCACCCCGTTAAGTAAGGGTATCTCTGGGATGAAGTGTGCAACTGCACATAAAGTTGGCCATTTGATCAACTTAAAATGCAGTGTAAAACTGCATGAAAAATCCGTAGAGTTTCCCGTATTAAACCATCTGAAAAACGGCAGAAAGTTTCCGATTTATACTAATGCAATGGAAATTATATTGGTTTTTGAGGCCATAATATTCAGGCAGTAGATTTAGACGTTCTTGTTAAATTTAATAATCTCTTTTCACTAAGAGTTTTTCAAGTAACAGAAACAAGTTTAACCTAATTTACTCTACAAAATTTTCAAAAACAAAACCCTTTTTTCTAAAAATAAAACATGTCAGAAAAGCAAGTGCTTCACAAGTTGTCCTGTCAACACTAGACTAGAGGTCTAAAAATGGTTTCTACATGGTTTAAACTTAAACATGATACCAGTAATAGTTTAAATTTAGTTGTATTATGGTTTATTTTTCTACAAAGCAAACGTGCTATAGAGAAAAATCTATCACGTTTACCAGTCCCTTTAGAGATTCAGCGTTCATTCCGCTACTATTGATATTACTTCAATAGTAATTACTTCATGCCTATTTCGAAATTTTTTTTCGGTACCCTTTAATTCGCCGAATGCGTCCGCAAGGGGCGCGCTTTAGAACCTATATTTCCCACGAAATTTGAAACGCAGCAAAACTTGGCGTGAATATCCATATAGTAGACGATGGTCATTCCCTTTTTCAAGGTCTGAGGGATGAGATTAGATAAAAGAACATCAAGAATTATTAGAATATTAGGGCATCGTTGAAACTTCTAAATTTAAAATAAGGAATTTAAGAATGAAAAAACCTTTTTATTCGTTTAATTTTTCTAGTAAGTTTTTTATTAGGAGTGTCGCCTAACACTAATAGGGGTGTCGCCTAACACTATTAGGAGTGTCGCCTAACACTAATAGGGGTGTCGCCTAACACTATAAAGAGTGTCGCCTAACACTATAAAGAGTGTCGCTTAACACTATTAAGAGTGTCGTCTAACACTATTAAGAGTGTCGTCTAACACTATTAAGAGTGTCGCCTAACACTATTAAGAGTGTTGCCTAACACTATTAAGAGTGTTGCCTAACACTATTAAGAGTGCCGCCTAACACTATTAGGAGTGTCGCCTAACACTAATAGGGGTGTCGCCTAACACTAATAGGGGTGTCGCCTAACACTATTAGGAGTGTCGCCTAACACTAATAGGGGTGTCGCCTAACACTATTAAGAGTGTCGCCTAACACTATTAAGAGTGTCGCTTAACACTATTAAGAGTGTCGTCTAACACTATTAAGAGTGACGTCTAACACTATTAAGAGTGTCGCCTAACACTATTAAGAGTGTTGCCTAACACTATTAAGAGTGTTGCCTAACACTATTAAGAGTGCCGCCTAACACTATTAGGAGTGTCGCCTAACACTATTAAGATTGTCGCTTAACACCGTTAAGAGTGTCGCTTAAAACCGTTAAGAGTGTCGCCTAACACCGTTAAGAGTGTCACCTTACACCGTTAAGAGTGTCGCCTAACACCGTTAAGAGTGTCGCCAAACACCTGTAAGAGTGCATAACACGTTTAGCAGTGTTTTATAATGGTACAATACCGCCTGATTACCAATTTCTTAGTTATTTTATTTAAAGGAAAAAATGTTCTTTCATGAATATCATCTTTAAATAAATGTTTAAAAAATAATATTCTACTCTAATATTCAAACAGTAATGGAAATGAAAGACCTTATTTATGAAACCAGCCATATTATAAATTTCCATGTTTAATTTCAAAGGGTGTTTTTAGAGTGTTGCTTTACACTGAATTTACACCTTAAATTGGCCACAAAAACTAAAGGTAATAAAACTCTTTTTTTGGGTGTTTTTACGGTGTAAAAAAAGAGTATTCTAAATTTACACCCTTTTAACACATTTTTAACACTTCGATTTCTTAGAGTGCACTTAGGAACACTGCGTGCCGTTGGCTTTTTCACTTTTTTTTCCTCTTTTAAAATCCAATAGATATGAAAAAAGCAAACATATTTTCTTTTTGTTATTGTTTTAAAAAGATGATGGTTAATTTGTCTCACTTAATTTAAATTCGAATTATTATCTAGCACTCTCGGCAACGGCCAGATTACGCTGAAAACACCGGTTCTCGCCGATCACCGAAGTTAAGCAGCGTCGAGCGCAGTCAGTACTTGGGAGGGAGACCACTTAGGAACACTGCGTGCCGTTGGCTTTTTCACTTTTTTTTCCTCTTTTAAATTCCTATAGATATGAAAAAAGCAAACATATTTTCTTTTTGTTATTGTATTAAAAAGATGAAGGTCAATTTGTCTCACTTAATTTAAATTCGAATTATTATCTAGCACTCTCGGCAACGGCTATATCAAGCTGATAACACCGGTTATCGTCCGATCACCGAAGTTAAGCAGCGTCGAGCGCAGTCAGTACTTGGAAACTCTGCGTGCCGTTGGCTTTTTCACTTTTGTTTCCTCTTTTAAATTCCATCAGATATGAAAAAAGCAAACATATCTTCTTTTTGTTATTGTTTTATAAAGATGAAGGTTAATTAAATTCAAATTATTAAATAGCACTCTCGGCAACGGCCATATCAAGCTGAAAACACCGGTTCTCGTCCGATCACCGAAGTTAAGAAGCGTCGAGCGCAGTCAGTACTTGGGAGGGAGACCATTTAGGAACACTGCGTGCCGTTGGCTTTTTCACTTTTTTTTCCTCTTTTAAATTCCAATAGATATGAAAAAAGCAAACATATTTTCTTTTTGTTATTGTTTTTAAAAGATGAAGGTTAATTTGTATCACTTAATTTAAATTCGAATTATTAAATAGCACTCTCGGCAACGGCCATATCACGCTGAAAACACCGGTTCTCGTCCGATCACCGAAGTTAAGCAGCGTCGAGCGCAGTCAGTACTTGGGAGGGAGACCACTTAGGAACACTGCGTGCCGTTGGCTTTTTCACTTTTTTTCCTCTTTTAAATTCCAATAGATATGAAAAAAGCAAACATATTTTCTTTTTGTTATTGTTTTAAAAAGATGATGGTTAATTTGTCTCACTTAATTTAAATTCGAATTATTATCTAGCACTCTCGGCAACGGCCATATCACGCTGAAAACACCGGTTCTCGTCCGATCACCGAAGTTAAGCAGCGTCGAGCGCAGTCAGTACTTGGAAACTTTGCGTGCCGTTGGCTTTTTCACTTTTATTTCCTCTTTTAAATTCCATGAGATATGAAAAAAGCAAACATATCTTCTTTTTCTTATTGATTTATAAAGATGAAGGTTAATTAAATTCGAATTATTAAATAGCACTCTCGGCAACGGCCATATCACGCTGAAAACACCGGTTCTCGTCCGATCACCGAAGTTGAGCAGCGTCGAGCGCAGTCAGTACTTGGGAGGGAGACCACTTAGGAACACTGCGTGCCGTTGGCTTTTTCACTTCTTTTTCCTCTTTTAAATTCCAATAGATATGAAAAAAGCAAACATATTTTCTTTTTGTTATTGTTTTAAAAAGATGAAGGTTAATTTGTCTCACTTAATTTAAATTCGAATTAGTATTAAATAGCACTCTCGGCAACGGCCATATCACGCTGAAAACACCGGTTCTCGTCCGATCACCGAAGTTGAGCAGCGTCGAGCGCAGTCAGTACTTGGGAGGGAGACTACTTAGGAACACTGCGTGCCGTTGGCTTTTTCACTTTTTTTTCCTCTTTTAAATTCCAATAGATATGAAAAAAGCAAACATATTTTCTTTTTGTTATTGTTTTAAAAAGATGATGGTTAATTTGTCTCACTTAATTTAAATTCGAATTATTATCTAGCACTCTCGGCAACGGCCATATCACGCTGAAAACACCGGTTCTCGTCCGATCCCCGAAGTTAAGCAGCGTCGAGCGCAATCAGTACTTGGAAACTCTGCGTGCCGTTGGCTTTCAAACTTTTATTTCCTCTTTTAAATTCCACCAGATATAAAAAAGCAAACATATCTTCTTTTTGTTATTGTTTTTTAAAGATGAAGGTTAATTAAATTCAAATTATTAAACAGCACTCTCGGCAACGGCCATACCACGCTGACAACACCGGTTCTCTTCCGATCACCGAAGTTAAGCAGCGTCGAGCGCAGTCAGTACTTGGAAACTCTGCGTGCCGTTGGCTTTTTCACTTTTATTTCCCCTTTTAAATTCCATGAGATATGAAAAAAGCAAACATATCTTCTTTTTCTTATTGATTTATAAAGATGAAGGTTAATTAAATTCAAATTATTAAATAGCACTCTCGGCAACGGCCATATCACGCTGAAAACACCGGTTCTCGTCCGATCACCGAAGTTAAGCAGCGTCGAGCGCAGTCAGTACTTGGGAGGGAGACCACTTAGGAACACTGCGTGCCGTTGGCTTTTTCACTTTTTTTTCCTCTTTTAAATTCCAATAGATTTGAAAAAAGGAAACATATTTTCTTTTTGTTATTGTTTTAAAAAGATGAAGGTTAATTTGTCTCACTTAATTTAAATTCGAATTATTATCTAGCACTCTCGGCAACGGCCATATCACGCTGAAAACACCGGTTCTCGTCCGATCACCGAAGTTAAGCAGCGTCGAGCGCAGTCAGTACTTGGAAACTTTGCGTGCCGTTGGCTTTTTCACTTTTATTTCCTCTTTTAAATTCCAGGAGATATGAAAAAAGCAAACATATCTTCTTTTTCTTATTGATTTATAAAGATGAAGGTTAATTAAATTCGAATTATAAAATAGCACTCTCGGCAACGGCCATATCACGCTGAAAACACCGGTTCTCGTCCGATCACCGAAGTTGAGCAGCGTCGAGCGCAGTCAGTACTTGGGAGGGAGACCACTTAGGAACACTGCGTGCCGTTGGCTTTTTCACTTCTTTTTCCTCTTTTAAATTCCAATAGATATGAAAAAAGCAAACATATTTTCTTTTTGTTATTGTTTTAAAAAGATGAAGGTTAATTTGTCTCACTTAATTTAAATTCGAATTAGTATTAAATAGCACTCTCGGCAACGGCCATATCACGCTGAAAACACCGGTTCTCGTCCGATCACCGAAGTTAAGCAGCGTCGAGCTCAGTCAGTACATGGGAGGGAGACCACTTAGGAACACTGCGTGCCGTTGGCTTTTTCACCTTTTTTTTCATCTTTTAAATTCCAATAGATGTGAAAAAAGCAAACATATTTTCTTTTTGTTATTGTTTCAAAAAGATGATGGTTAATTTGTCTCACTTAATTTAAATTCGAATTATTATCTAGCACTCTCGGCAACGGCCATATCACGCTGAAAACACCGGTTCTCGTCCGATCACCGAAGTTAAGCAGCGTCGAGCGCAGTCAGTACTTGGAAACTTTGCGTGCCGTTGGCTTTTTCACTTTTATTTCCTCTTTTAAATTCCATGAGATATGAAAAAAGCAAACATATCTTCTTTTTCTTATTGATTTATAAAGATGAAGGTTAATTAAATTCGAATTATTAAATAGCACTCTCGGCAACGGCCATATCACGCTGAAAACACCGGTTCTCGTCCGATCACCGAAGTTGAGCAGCGTCGAGCGCAGTCAGTACTTGGGAGGGAGACCACTTAGGAACACTGCGTGCCGTTGGCTTTTTCACTTTTTTTTCCTCTTTTAAATTCCAATAGATATGAAAAAAGCAAACATATTTTCATTTTGTTATTGTTTTAAAAAGATGAAGGTTAATTTGTCTCACTTAATTTAAATTCGAATTAGTATTAAATAGCACTCTCGGCAACAGCCATATCACGCTGAAAACACCGGTTCTCGTCCGATCACCGAAGTTAAGCAGCGTCGAGCGCAGTCAGTACTTGGGAGGGAGACCACTTAGGAACACTGCGTGCCGTTGGCTTTTTCACTTTTTTTCCTCTTTTAAATTCCAATAGATATGAAAAAATCAAACATATTTTCTTTTTGTTATTGTTTTAAAAAGATGATGGTTAATTTGTCTCACTTAATTTAAATTCGAATTATTATCTAGCACTCTCGGCAACGGCCATATCACGCTGAAAACACCGGTTCTCGTCCGATCACCGAAGTTAAGCAGCGTCGAGCGCAGTCAGTACTTGGAAACTTTGCGTGCCGTTGGCTTTTTCACTTTTATTTCCTCTTTTAAATTCCATGAGATATGAAAAAAGCAAACATATCTTCTTTTTCTTATTGATTTATAAAGATGAAGGTTAATTAAATTCGAATTATTAAATAGCACTCTCGGCAACGGCCATATCACGCTGAAAACACCGGTTCTCGTCCGAGCACCGAAGTTGAGCAGCGTCGAGCGCAGTCAGTATTTGGGAGGGAGACCACTTAGGAACACTGCGTGCCGTTGGCTTTTTCACTTCTTTTTCCTCTTTTAAATTCCAATAGATATGAAAAAAGCAAACATATTTTCTTTTTGTTATTGTTTTAAAAAGATGAAGGTTAATTTGTCTCACTTAATTTAAATTCGAATTAGTATTAAATAGCACTCTCGGCAACGGCCATATCACGCTGAAAACACCGGTTCTCGTCCGATCACCGAAGTTAAGCAGCGTCGAGCTCAGTCAGTACTTGGGAGGGAGACCACTTAGGAACACTGCGTGCCGTTGGCTTTTTCACCTTTTTTTTCATCTTTTAAATTCCAATAGATGTGAAAAAAGCAAACATATTTTCTTTTTGTTATTGTTTCAAAAAGATGATGGTTAATTTGTCTCACTTAATTTAAATTCGAATTATTATCTAGCACTCTCGGCAACGGCCATATCACGCTGAAAACACCGGTTCTCGTCCGAGCACCGAAGTTGAGCAGCGTCGAGCGCAGTCAGTACTTGGAAACTTTGCGTGCCGTTGGCTTTTTCACTTTTATTTCCTCTTTTAAATTCCATGAGATATGAAAAAAGCAAACATATCTTCTTTTTCTTATTGATTTATAAAGATGAAGGTTAATTAAATTCGAATTATTAAATAGCACTCTCGGCAACGGCCATATCACGCTGAAAACACCGGTTCTCGTCCGAACACCGAAGTTGAGCAGCGTCGAGCGCAGTCAGTACTTGGGAGGGAGACCACTTAGGAACACTGCGTGCCGTTGGCTTTTTCACTTTTTTTTCCTCTTTTAAATTCCAATAGATATGAAAAAAGCAAACATATCTTCTTTTTCTTATTGATTTATAAAGATGAAGGTTAATTAAATTCGAATTATTAAATAGCACTCTCGGCAACGGCCATATCACGCTGAAAACACCGGTTCTCGTCCGAGCACCGAAGTTGAGCAGCGTCGAGCGCAGTCAGTATTTGGGAGGGAGACCACTTAGGAACACTGCGTGCCGTTGGCTTTTTCACTTCTTTTTCCTCTTTTAAATTCCAATAGATATGAAAAAAGCAAACATATTTTCTTTTTGTTATTGTTTTAAAAAGATGATGGTTAATTTGTCTCACTTAATTTAAATTCGAATTATTATCTAGCACTCTCGGCAACGGCCATATCACGCTGAAAACACCGGTTCTCGTCCGATCACCGAAGTTAAGCAGCGTCGAGCGCAGTCAGTACTTGGAAACTTTGCGTGCCGTTGGCTTTTTCACTTTTATTTCCTCTTTTAAATTCCATGAGATATGAAAAAAGCAAACATATCTTCTTTTTCTTATTGATTTATAAAGATGAAGTTTAATTAAATTCGAATTATTAAATAGCACTCTCGGCAACGGCCATATCACGCTGAAAACACCGGTTCTCGTCCGAACACCGAAGTTGAGCAGCGTCGAGCGCAGTCAGTACTTGGGAGGGAGACCACTTAGGAACACTGCGTGCCGTTGGCTTTTTCACTTTTTTTTCCTCTTTTAAATTCCAATAGATATGAAAAAAGCAAACATATTTTCTTTTTGTTATTGTTTTAAAAAGATGATGGTTAATTTGTCTCACTTAATTTAAATTCGAATTATTATCTAGCACTCTCGGCAACGGCCATATCACGCTGAAAACACCGGTTCTCGTCCGATCACCGAAGTTAAGCAGCGTCGAGCGCAGTCAGTAATTGGAAACTTTGCGTGCCGTTGGCTTTTTCACTTTTATTTCCTCTTTTAAATTCCATGAGATATGAAAAAAGCAAACATATCTTCTTTTTCTTATTGATTTATAAAGATGAAGGTTAATTAAATTCGAATTATTAAATAGCACTCTCGGCAACGGCCATATCACGCTGAAAACACCGGTTCTCGTCCGATCACCGAAGTTGAGCAGCGTCGAGCGCAGTCAGTACTTGGGAGGGAGACCACTTAGGAACACTGCGTGCCGTTGGCTTTTTCACTTCTTTTTCCTCTTTTAAATTCCAATAGATATGAAAAAAGCAAACATATTTTCTTTTTGTTATTGTTTTAAAAAGATGAAGGTTAATTTGTCTCACTTAATTTAAATTCGAATTAGTATTAAATAGCACTCTCGGCAACGGCCATATCACGCTGAAAACACCGGTTCTCGTCCGATCACCGAAGTTGAGCAGCGTCGAGCGCAGTCAGTACTTGGGAGGGAGACCACTTAGGAACACTGCGTGCCGTTGGCTTTTTCACTTTTTTTTTCCTCTTTTAAATTCCAATAGATATGAAAAAAGCAAACATATTTTCTTTTTGTTATTGTTTTAAAAAGATGATGGTTAATTTGTCTCACTTAATTTAAATTCGAATTATTATCTAGCACTCTCGGCAACGGCCATATCACGCTGAAAACACCGGTTCTCGTCCGATCCCCGAAGTTAAGCAGCGTCGAGCGCAATCAGTACTTGGAAACTCTGCGTGCCGTTGGCTTTCAAACTTTTATTTCCTCTTTTAAATTCCACCAGATATAAAAAAGCAAACATATCTTCTTTTTGTTATTGTTTTTTAAAGATGAAGGTTAATTAAATTCAAATTATTAAACAGCACTCTCGGCAACGGCCATACCACGCTGACAACACCGGTTCTCGTCCGATCACCGAAGTTAAGCAGCGTCGAGCGCAGTCAGTACTTGGAAACTCTGCGTGCCGTTGGCTTTTTCACTTTTATTTCCCCTTTTAAATTCCATGAGATATGAAAAAAGCAAACATATCTTCTTTTTCTTATTGATTTATAAAGATGAAGGTTAATTAAATTCAAATTATTAAATAGCACTCTCGGCAACGGCCATATCACGCTGAAAACACCGGTTCTCGTCCGATCACCGAAGTTAAGCAGCGTCGAGCGCAGTCAGTACTTAAGAGGGAGACCACTTAGGAACACTGCGTGCCGTTGGCTTTTTCACTTTTTTTTCCTCTTTTAAATTCCAATAGATATGAAAAAAGGAAACATATTTTCTTTTTGTTATTGTTTTATAAAGATGAAGGTTAATTTGTCTCACTTAATTTAAATTCGAATTATTATCTAGCACTCTCGGCAACGGCCATATCACGCTGAAAACACCGGTTCTCGTCCGATCACCGAAGTTAAGCAGCGTCGAGCGCAGTCAGTACTTGGAAACTTTGCGTGCCGTTGGCTTTTTCACTTTTATTTCCTCTTTTAAATTCCAGGAGATATGAAAAAAGCAAACATATCTTCTTTTTCTTATTGATTTATAAAGATGAAGGTTAATTAAATTCGAATTATTAAATAGCACTCTCGGCAACGGCCATATCACGCTGAAAACACCGGTTCTCGTCCGATCACCGAAGTTGAGCAGCGTCGAGCGCAGTCAGTACTTGGGAGGGAGACCACTTAGGAACACTGCGTGCCGTTGGCTTTTTCACTTCTTTTTCCTCTTTTAAATTCCAATAGATATGAAAAAAGCAAACATATTTTCTTTTTGTTATTGTTTTAAAAAGATGAAGGTTAATTTGTCTCACTTAATTTAAATTCGAATTAGTATTAAATAGCACTCTCGGCAACGGCCATATCACGCTGAAAACACCGGTTCTCGTCCGATCACCGAAGTTAAGCAGCGTCGAGCTCAGTCAGTACTTGGGAGGGAGACCACTTAGGAACACTGCGTGCCGTTGGCTTTTTCACCTTTTTTTTCATCTTTTAAATTCCAATAGATGTGAAAAAAGCAAACATATTTTCTTTTTGTTATTGTTTCAAAAAGATGATGGTTAATTTGTCTCACTTAATTTAAATTCGAATTATTATCTAGCACTCTCGGCAACGGCCATATCACGCTGAAAACACCGGTTCTCGTCCGATCACCGAAGTTAAGCAGCGTCGAGCGCAGTCAGTACTTGGAAACTTTGCGTGCCGTTGGCTTTTTCACTTTTATTTCCTCTTTTAAATTCCATGAGATATGAAAAAAGCAAACATATCTTCTTTTTCTTATTGATTTATAAAGATGAAGGTTAATTAAATTCGAATTATTAAATAGCACTCTCGGCAACGGCCATATCACGCTGAAAACACCGGTTCTCGTCCGATCACCGAAGTTGAGCAGCGTCGAGCGCAGTCAGTACTTGGGAGGGAGACCACTTAGGAACACTGCGTGCCGTTGGCTTTTTCACTTTTTTTTCCTCTTTTAAATTCCAATAGATATGAAAAAAGCAAACATATTTTCATTTTGTTATTGTTTTAAAAAGATGAAGGTTAATTTGTCTCACTTAATTTAAATTCGAATTAGTATTAAAAAGCACTCTCGGCAACGGCCATATCACGCTGAAAACACCGGTTCTCGTCCGATCACCGAAGTTAAGCAGCGTCGAGCGCAGTCAGTACTTGGGAGGGAGACCACTTAGGAACACTGCGTGCCGTTGGCTTTTTCACTTTTTTTTCCTCTTTTAAATTCCAATAGATATGAAAAAAGCAAACATATTTTCTTTTTGTTATTGTTTTTAAAAGATGAAGGTTAATTTGTCTCACTTAATTTAAATTCGAATTATTAAATAGCACTCTCGGCAACGGCCATATCACGCTGAAAACACCGGTTCTCGTCCGATCACCGAAGTTAAGCAGCGTCGAGCGCAGTCAGTACTTGGGAGGGAGACCACTTAGGAACACTGCGTGCCGTTGGCTTTTTCACTTTTTTTCCTCTTTTAAATTCCAATAGATATGAAAAAATCAAACATATTTTCTTTTTGTTATTGTTTTAAAAAGATGATGGTTAATTTGTCTCACTTAATTTAAATTCGAATTATTATCTAGCACTCTCGGCAACGGCCATATCACGCTGAAAACACCGGTTCTCGTCCGATCACCGAAGTTAAGCAGCGTCGAGCGCAGTCAGTACTTGGTAACTTTGCGTGCCGTTGGCTTTTTCACTTTTATTTCCTCTTTTAAATTCCATGAGATATGAAAAAAGCAAACATATCTTCTTTTTCTTATTGATTTATAAAGATGAAGGTTAATTAAATTCGAATTATTAAATAGCACTCTCGGCAACGGCCATATCACGCTGAAAACACCGGTTCTCGTCCGAGCACCGAAGTTGAGCAGCGTCGAGCGCAGTCAGTATTTGGGAGGGATACCACTTAGGAACACTGCGTGCCGTTGGCTTTTTCACTTCTTTTTCCTCTTTTAAATTCCAATAGATATGAAAAAAGCAAACATATTTTCATTTTGTTATTGTTTTAAAAAGATGAAGGTTAATTTGTCTCACTTAATTTAAATTCGAATTAGTATTGAATAGCACTCTCGGCAACGGCCATATCACGCTGAAAACACCGGTTCTCGTCCGATCACCGAAGTTAAGCAGCGTCGAGCTCAGTCAGTACTTGGGAGGGAGACCACTTAGGAACACTGCGTGCCGTTGGCTTTTTCACCTTTTTTTTCATCTTTTAAATTCCAATAGATGTGAAAAAAGCAAACATATTTTCTTTTTGTTATTGTTTCAAAAAGATGATGGTTAATTTGTCTCACTTAATTTAAATTCGAATTATTATCTAGCACTCTCAGCAACGGCCATATCACGCTGAAAACACCGGTTCTCGTCCGATCACCGAAGTTAAGCAGCGTCGAGCGCAGTCAGTACTTGGAAACTTTGCGTGCCGTTGGCTTTTTCACTTTTATTTCCTCTTTTAAATTCCATGAGATATGAAAAAAGCAAACATATCTTCTTTTTCTTATTGATTTATAAAGATGAAGGTTAATTAAATTCGAATTATTAAATAGCACTCTCGGCAACGGCCATATCACGCTGAAAACACCGGTTCTCGTCCGATCACCGAAGTTGAGCAGCGTCGAGCGCAGTCAGTACTTGGGAGGGAGACCACTTAGGAACACTGCGTGCCGTTGGCTTTTTCACTTTTTTTTCCTCTTTTAAATTCCAATAGATATGAAAAAAGCAAACATATTTTCATTTTGTTATTGTTTTAAAAAGATGAAGGTTAATTTGTCTCACTTAATTTAAATTCGAATTAGTATTAAATAGCACTCTCGGCAACGGCCATATCACGCTGAAAACACCGGTTCTCGTCCGATCACCGAAGTTAAGCAGCGTCGAGCGCAGTCAGTACTTGGGAGGGAGACCACTTAGGAACACTGCGTGCCGTTGGCTTTTTCACTTTTTTTTCCTCTTTTAAATTCCAATAGATATGAAAAAAGCAAACATATTTTCTTTTTGTTATTGTTTTTAAAAGATGAAGGTTAATTTGTCTCACTTAATTTAAATTCGAATTATTAAATAGCACTCTCGGCAACGGCCATATCACGCTGAAAACACCGGTTCTCGTCCGATCACCGAAGTTAAGCAGCGTCGAGCGCAGTCAGTACTTGGGAGGGAGACCACTTAGGAACACTGCGTGCCGTTGGCTTTTTCACTTTTTTTCCTCTTTTAAATTCCAATAGATATGAAAAAATCAAACATATTTTCTTTTTGTTATTGTTTTAAAAAGATGATGGTTAATTTGTCTCACTTAATTTAATTTCGAATTATTATCTAGCACTCTCGGCAACGGCCATATCACGCTGAAAACACCGGTTCTCGTCCGATCACCGAAGTTAAGCAGCGTCGAGCGCAGTCAGTACTTGGAAACTTTGCGTGCCGTTGGCTTTTTCACTTTTATTTCCTCTTTTAAATTCCATGAGATATGAAAAAAGCAAACATATCTTCTTTTTCTTATTGATTTATAAAGATGAAGGTTAATTAAATTCGAATTATTAAATAGCACTCTCGGCAACGGCCATATCACGCTGAAAACACCGGTTCTCGTCCGAGCACCGAAGTTGAGCAGCGTCGAGCGCAGTCAGTATTTGGGAGGGAGACCACTTAGGAACACTGCGTGCCGTTGGCTTTTTCACTTCTTTTTCCTCTTTTAAATTCCAATAGATATGAAAAAAGCAAACATATTTTCTTTTTGTTATTGTTTTAAAAAGATGAAGGTTAATTTGTCTCACTTAATTTAAATTCGAATTAGTATTAAATAGCACTCTCGGCAACGGCCATATCACGCTGAAAACACCGGTTCTCGTCCGATCACCGAAGTTAAGCAGCGTCGAGCTCAGTCAGTACTTGGGAGGGAGACCACTTAGGAACACTGCGTGCCGTTGGCTTTTTCACTTTTTTTTCATCTTTTAAATTCCAATAGATGTGAAAAAAGCAAACATATTTTCTTTTTGTTATTGTTTCAAAAAGATGATGGTTAATTTGTCTCACTTAATTTAAATTCGAATTATTATCTAGCACTCTCGGCAACGGCCATATCACGCTGAAAACACCGGTTCTCGTCCGATCACCGAAGTTAAGCAGCGTCGAGCGCAGTCAGTACTTGGAAACTTTGCGTGCCGTTGGCTTTTTCACTTTTATTTCCTCTTTTAAATTCCATGAGATATGAAAAAAGCAAACATATCTTCTTTTTCTTATTGATTTATAAAGAAGAAGGTTAATTAAATTTGAATTATTAAATAGCACTCTCGGCAACGGCCATATCACGCTGAACACACCGGTTCTCGTCCGATCACCGAAGTTGAGCAGCGTCGAGCGCAGTCAGTACTTGGGAGGTAGGCCACTTAGGAACATTGCGTGCCGTTGGCTTTTTCACTTTTTTTTCCTCTTTTAAATTCCAATAGATATGAAAAAAGCAAACATATTTTCATTTTGTTATTGTTTTAAAAAGATGGTTAATTTGTCTCACTTAATTTAAATTCGAATTAGTATTAAATAGCACTCTCGGCAACGGCCATATCACGCTGAAAACACCGGTTCTCGTCCGATCACCGAAGTTAAGCAGCGTCGAGCGCAGTCAGTACTTGGGAGGGAGACCACTTAGGAACACTGCGTGCCGTTGGCTTTTTCACTTTTTTTTCCTCTTTTAAATTCCAATAGATATGAAAAAAGCAAACATTTTTTCTTTTTGTTATTGTTTTTAGAAGATGAAGGTTAATTTGTCTCACTTAATTTAAATTCGAATTATTAAATGGCCCTCTCGGCAACGGCCATATCACGCTGAAAACACCGGTTCTCGTCCGATCACCGAAGTTAAGCAGCGTCGAGCGCAGTCAGTACTTGGGAGGGAGACCACTTAGGAACACTGCGTGCCGTTGGCTTTTTCACTTCTTTTTCCTCTTTTAAATTCCAATAGATATGAAAAAAGCAAACATATTTTCTTTTTGTTATTGTTTTAAAAAGATGAAGGTTAATTTGTCTCACTTAATTTAAATTCGAATTAGTATTAAATAGCACTCTCGGCAACGGCCATATCACGCTGAAAACACCGGTTCTCGTCCGATCACCGAAGTTAAGCAGCGTCGAGCTCAGTCAGTACTTGGGAGGGAGACCACTTAGGAACACTGCGTGCCGTTGGCTTTTTCACTTTTTTTTTCATCTTTTAAATTCCAATAGATGTGAAAAAAGCAAACATATTTTCTTTTTGTTATTGTTTCAAAAAGATGATGGTTAATTTGTCTCACTTAATTTAAATTCGAATTATTATCTAGCACTCTCGGCAACGGCCATATCACGCTGAAAACACCGGTTCTCTTCCGATCACCGAAGTTAAGCAGCGTCGAGCGCAGTCAGTACTTGGAAACTTTGCGTGCCGTTGGCTTTTTCACTTTTATTTCCTCTTTTAAATTCCATGAGATATGAAAAAAGCAAACATATCTTCTTTTTCTTATTGATTTATAAAGATGAAGGTTAATTAAATTTGAATTATTAAATAGCACTCTCGGCAACGGCCATATCACGCTGAAAACACCGGTTCTCGTCCGATCACCGAAGTTGAGCAGCGTCGAGCGCAGTCAGTACTTGGGAGGTAGACCACTTAGGAACATTGCGTGCCGTTGGCTTTTTCACTTTTTTTTCCTCTTTTAAATTCCAATAGATATGAAAAAAGCAAACATATTTTCATTTTGTTATTGTTTTAAAAAGATGGTTAATTTGTCTCACTTAATTTAAATTCGAATTAGTATTAAATAGCACTCTCGGCAACGGCCATATCACGCTGAAAACACCGGTTCTCGTCCGATCACCGAAGTTAAGCAGCGTCGAGCGCAGTCAGTACTTGGGAGGGAGACCACTTAGGAACACTGCGTGCCGTTGGCTTTTTCACTTTTTTTTCCTCTTTTAAATTCCAATAGATATGAAAAAAGCAAACATATTTTCTTTTTGTTATTGTTTTTAGAAGATGAAGGTTAATTTGTCTCACTTAATTTAAATTCGAATTATTAAATGGCCCTCTCGGCAACGGCCATATCACGCTGAAAACACCGGTTCTCGTCCGATCACCGAAGTTAAGCAGCGTCGAGCGCAGTCAGTACTTGGGAGGGAGACCACTTAGGAACACTGCGTGCCGTTGGCTTTTTCACTTTTTTTCCTCTTTTAAATTCCAATAGATATGAAAAAAGCAAACATATTTTCTTTTTGTTATTGTTTTAAAAAGATGATGGTTAATTTGTCTCACTTAATTTAAATTCGAATTATTATCTAGCACTCTCGGCAACGGCCATATCACGCTGAAAACACCGGTTCTCGTCCGATCACCGAAGTTAAGCAGCGTCGAGCGCAGTCAGTACTTGGAAACTTTGCGTGCCGTTGGCTTTTTCACTTTTATTTCCTCTTTTAAATTCCATGAGATATGAAAAAAGCAAACATATCTTCTTTTTCTTATTGATTTATAAAGATGAAGGTTAATTAAATTCGAATTATTAAATGGCCCTCTCGGCAACGGCCATATCACGCTGAAAACACCGGTTCTCGTCCGATCACCGAAGTTAAGCAGCGTCGAGCGCAGTCAGTACTTGGGAGGGAGACCACTTAGGAACACTGCGTGCCGTTGGCTTTTTCACTTTTTTTCCTCTTTTAAATTCCAATAGATATGAAAAAAGCAAACATATTTTCTTTTTGTTATTGTTTTAAAAAGATGATGGTTAATTTGTCTCACTTAATTTAAATTCGAATTATTATCTAGCACTCTCGGCAACGGCCATATCACGCTGAAAACACCGGTTCTCGTCCGATCACCGAAGTTAAGCAGCGTCGAGCGCAGTCAGTACTTGGAAACTTTGCGTGCCGTTGGCTTTTTCACTTTTATTTCCTCTTTTAAATTCCATGAGATATGAAAAAAGCAAACATATCTTCTTTTTCTTATTGATTTATAAAGATGAAGGTTAATTAAATTCGAATTATTAAATAGCACTCTCGGCAACGGCCATATCACGCTGAAAACACCGGTTCTCGTCCGATCACCGAAGTTGAGCAGCGTCGAGCGCAGTCAGTACTTGGGAGGGAGACCACTTAGGAACACTGCGTGCCGTTGGCTTTTTCACTTTTTTTTCCTCTTTTAAATTCCAATAGATATGAAAAAAGCAAACATATTTTCTTTTTGTTATTGTTTTAAAATGATGATAATTAATTTGTCTCACTTAATTTAAATTCGAATTATTATCTAGCACTCTCGGCAACGGCCATATCACGCTGAAAACACCGGTTCTCGTCCGATCACCGAAGTTAAGCCGCGTCGAGCGCAGTCAGTACTTGGAAACTTTGCGTGCCGTTGGCTTTTTCACTTTTTTTCCTCTTTTAAATTCCAATAGATATGAAAAAAGCAAACATATTTTCTTTTTGTTATTGTTTTAAAAAGATGAAGGTTAATTTGTCTCACTTAATTTAAATTCGAATTAGTATTAAATAGCACTCTCGGCAACGGCCATATCACGCTGAAAACACCGGTTCTCGTCCGATCACCGAAGTTAAGCAGCGTCGAGCGCAGTCAGTACTTGGGAGGGAGACCACTTAGGAACACTGCGTGCCGTTGGCTTTTTCACTTTTTTTTCCTCTTTTAAATTCCAATAGATATGAAAAAAGCAAACATATTTTCTTTTTGTTATTGTTTTTAGAAGATGAAGGTTAATTTGTCTCACTTAATTTAAATTCGAATTATTAAATGGCCTCTCGGCAACGGCCATATCACGCTGAAAACACCGGTTCTCGTCCGATCACCGAAGTTAAGCAGCGTCGAGCGCAGTCAGTACTTGGGAGGGAGACCACTTAGGAACACTGCGTGCCGTTGGGTTTTTCACTTTTTTTCCTCTTTTAAATTCCAATAGATATGAAAAAAGCAAACATATTTTCTTTTTGTTATTGTTTTAAAAAGATGATGGTTAATTTGTCTCACTTAATTTAAATTCGAATTATTATCTAGCACTCTCGGCAACGGCCATATCACGCTGAAAACACCGGTTCTCGTCCGATCACCGAAGTTAAGCAGCGTCGAGCGCAGTCAGTACTTGGAAACTTTGCGTGCCGTTGGCTTTTTCACTTTTATTTCCTCTTTTAAATTCCATGAGATATGAAAAAAGCAAACATATCTTCTTTTTCTTATTGATTTATAAAGATGAAGGTTAATTAAATTCGAATTATTAAATAGCACTCTCGGCAACGGCCATATCACGCTGAAAACACCGGTTCTCGTCCGATCACCGAAGTTGAGCAGCGTCGAGCGCAGTCAGTACTTGGGAGGGAGACCACTTAGGAACACTGCGTGCCGTTGGCTTTTTCACTTTTTTTTTCCTCTTTTAAATTCCAATAGATATGAAAAAAGCAAACATATTTTCTTTTTGTTATTGTTTTAAAAAGATGATAATTAATTTGTCTCACTTAATTTAAATTCGAATTATTATCTAGCACTCTCGGCAACGGCCATATCACGCTGAAAACACCGGTTCTCGTCCGATCACCGAAGTTAAGCCGCGTCGAGCGCAGTCAGTACTTGGAAACTTTGCGTGCCGTTGGCTTTTTCACTTTTTTTCCTCTTTTAAATTCCAATAGATATGAAAAAAGCAAACATATTTTCTTTTTGTTATTGTTTTAAAAAGATGAAGGTTAATTTGTCTCACTTAATTTAAATTCGAATTAGTATTAAATAGCACTCTCGGCAACGGCCATATCACGCTGGAAACACCGGTGCTCGTCCGATCACCGAAGTTAAGCAGCGTCGAGCTCAGTCAGTACTTGGGAGGGAGACCACTTAGGAACACTGCGTGCCGTTGGCTTTTTCACTTTTTTTTTCATCTTTTAAATTCCAATAGATGTGAAAATAGCAAACATATTTTCTTTTTGTTATTGTTTCAAAAAGATGATGGTTAATTTGTCTCACTTAATTTAAATTCGAATTATTATCTAGCACTCTCGGCAACGGCCATATCACGCTGAAAACACCGGTTCTCGTCCGATCACCGAAGTTAAGCAGCGTCGAGCGCAGTCAGTACTTGGAAACTTTGCGTGCCGTTGGCTTTTTCACTTTTATTTCCTCTTTTAAATTCCATGAGATATGAAAAAAGCAAACATATCTTCTTTTTCTTATTGATTTATAAAGATGAAGGTTAATTAAATTCGAATTATTAAATAGCACTCTCGGCAACGGCCATATCACGCTGAAAACACCGGTTCTCGTCCGATCACCGAAGTTGAGCAGCGTCGAGCGCAGTCAGTACTTGGGAGGGAGACCACTTAGGAACCCTGCGTGCCGTTGGCTTTTTCACTTTTTTTTCCTCTTTTAAAGTCCAATAGATATGAAAAAAGGAAACATATTTTCTTTTTGTTATTGTTTTAAAAAGATGAAGGTTAATTTGTCTCACTTAATTTAAATTCGAATTAGTATTAAATAGCACTCTCGGCAACGGCCATATCACGCTGAAAACACCGGTTCTCGTCCGATCACCGAAGTTAAGCAGCGTCGAGCGCAGTCAGTACTTGGGAGGGAGACCACTTAGGAACACTGCGTGCCGTTGGCTTTTTCACTTTTTTTTCCTCTTTTAAAGTCCAATAGATATGAAAAAAGGAAACGTATTTTCTTTTTGTTATTGTTTTAAAAAGATGAAGGTCAATTTGTCTCACTTAATTTAAATTCGAATTATTATCTAGCACTCTCGGCAACGGCCATATCACGCTGAAAACACCGGTTCTCGTCCGATCACCGAAGTTAAGCAGCGTCGAGCGCAGTCAGTACTTGGAAACTTTGCGTGCCGTTGGCTTTTTCACTTTTATTTCCTCTTTTAAATTCCATGAGATATGAAAAAAGCAAACATATCTTCTTTTTCTTATTGATTTATAAAGATGAAGGTTAATTAAATTCGAATTATTAAATAGCACTCTCGGCAACGGCCATATCACGCTGAAAACACCGGTTCTCGTCCGAACACCGAAGTTGAGCAGCGTCGAGCGCAGTCAGTATTTGGGAGGGAGACCACTTAGGAACACTGCGTGCCGTTGGCTTTTTCACTTCTTTTTCCTCTTTTAAATTCCAATAGATATGAAAAAAGCAAACATATTTTCTTTTTGTTATTGTTTTAAAAAGATGAAGGTTAATTTGTCTCACTTAATTTAAATTCGAATTAGTATTAAATAGCACTCTCGGCAACGGCCATATCATGCTGAAAACACCGGTTCTCGTCCGATCACCGAAGTTAAGCAGCGTCGAGCTCAGTCAGTACTTGGGAGGGAGACCACTTAGGAACACTGCGTGCCGTTGGCTTTTTCACTTTTTTTTTCATCTTTTAAATTCCAATAGATGTGAAAAAAGCAAACATATTTTCTTTTTGTTATTGTTTCAAAAAGATGATGGTTAATTTGTCTCACTTAATTTAAATTCGAATTATTATCTAGCACTCTCGGCAACGGCCATATCACGCTGAAAACACCGGTTCTCGTCCGATCACCGAAGTTAAGCAGCGTCAAGCGCAGTCAGTACTTGGAAACTCTGCGTGCCGTTGGCTTTTTCACTTTTATTTCCTCTTTTAAATTCAACCAGATATGAAAAAAGCAAACATATCTTCTTTTTTATATTGTTTTATAAAGATGAAAGTTAATTAAATTCAAATTATTAACTAGCACTTTCGGCAACGGCCATATCACGCTGAATACACCGGTTCTCGTCCGATCACCGAAGTTAAGCAGCGTCGAGCGCAGTCAGTACTTGGGAGGGAGACCACTTAGGAACACTGCGTGCCGTTGGCTTTTTCACTTTTTTTCCTCTTTTAAATTCCAATAGATATGAAAAAAGCAAACTTATTTTCTTTTTGTTATTGTTTTAAAAAGATGAAGGTTAATTTGTCTCACTTAATTTAAATTCGAATTATTATCTAGCACTCTCGGCAACGGCCATATCACGCTGAAAACACCGGTTCTCGTCCGATCACCGAAGTTAAGCAGCGTCGAACGCAGTCAGTACTTGGAAACTCTGCGTGCCGTTGGCTTTTTCACTTTTGTTTCCTCTTTTAAATTCCACCAGATATGAAAAAAGCAAACATATCTTCTTTTTGTTATTGTTTTATAAAGATGAAGGTTAATTAAATTCAAATTATTAAATAGCACTCTCGGCAACGGCCATATCACGCTGAAAACACCGGTTCACGTCCGATCACCGAAGTTAAGCAGCGTCGAGCGCAGTCAGTTCTTGGGAGGGAGACCACTTAGGAACACTGCGTGCCGTTGGCTTTTTCACTTTTTTTCCTCTTTTAAATTCCAATAGATATGAAAAAAGCAAACATATTTTCTTTTTGTTATTGATTTAAAAAGATGAAGGTTAATTTGTCTCACTTAATTTAAATTCGAATTATTAACTAGCACTCTCGGCTACGGCCATATCACGCTGAAAACACCGGTTCTCGTCGGATCACCGAAGTTAAGCAACGTCGAGCGCAGTCAGTACTTGGAAACTCTGCGTGCCGTTGGCTTTTTCACTTTTGTTTCCTCTTTTAAATTCCACCAGATATGAAAAAAGCAAACATATCTTCTTTTTGTTATTGTTTTATAAAGATGAAGATTAATTAAATTCAAATTATTAAATAGCACTCTCGGCAACGGCCATATCACGCTGAAAACACCGGTTCACGTCCGATCACCGAAGTTAAGCAGGGTCGAGCGCAGTCAGTACTTGGGAGGGAGACCACTTAGGAACACTGAGTGCCGTTGGCTTTTTCACTTTTTTTTCCTCTTTTAAATTAAAATAGATATGAAAAAAGCAAACATATTTTTTTTTTGTTATTGTTTTAAAAAGATGAAGGTTAATTTGTCTCACTTAATTTAAATTCGAATTATTATCTAGCACTCTCGGCAACGGCCATATCACGCTGAAAACACCGGTTCTCGTCCGATCACCGAAGTTAAGCAGCGTCGAGCGCAGTCAGTACTTGGAAACTCTGCGTGCCGTAGGCTTTTTCACTTTTATTTCCTCTTTTAAATTCCACCAGATATGAAAAAAGCAAGCATATCTTCTTTTTTATATTGTTTTATAAAGATGAAAGTCAATTAAATTCAAATTATTAACTAGCACTCTCGGCAACGGCCATATCACGCTGAAAACACCGGTTCACGTCCGATCACCGAAGTTAAGCAGCGTCGAACGCAGTCAGTACTTGGAAACTCTGCGTGCCGTTGGCTTTTTCACTTTTGTTTCCTCTTTTAAATTCCACCAGATATGAAAAAAGCAAACATATCTTCTTTTTGTTATTGTTTTATAAAGATGAAGGTTAATTAAATTCAAATTATTAAATAGCACTCTCGGCAACGGCCATATCACGCTGAAAACACCGGTTCACGTCCGATCACCGAAGTTAAGCAGCGTCGAGCGCAGTCAGTTCTTGGGAGGGAGACCACTTAGGAACACTGCGTGCCGTTGGCTTTTTCACTTTTTTTCCTCTTTTAAATTCCAATAGATATGAAAAAAGCAAACATATTTTCTTTTTGTTATTGTTTTAAAAAGATGAAGGTTAATTTGTCTCACTTAATTTAAATTCGAATTATTAACTAGCACTCTCGGCTACGGCAATATCACGCTGAAAACACCGGTTCTCGTCCGATCACCGAAGTTAAGCAGCGTCGAACGCAGTCAGTACTTGGAAACTCTGCGTGCCGTTGGCTTTTTCACTTTTGTTTCCTCTTTTAAATTCCACCAGATATGAAAAAAGCAAACATATCTTCTTTTTACCTCTCCGAGTGACGTATGTCACGGAGAGGTTCTAATTTCGACGTGTGTGTGTGTGTGGCTGTTGTTATTGACTTACACCCCACGTGACCGCGTTCGCAGTTTCCAAATCGGAGCAAACGTGTTCGCCATTTCCGAACTGCTTTCAAAAGTCTCGGAAATGGCTCCTCTACTTGAGTTCTCACACCACCATCTTCTGATCTTTGTCCATCCCACACGGACACCAGTCTGTACATACTGGCTTCTAATCACCACCATCTTCTGGTCTTCGTCCATTCCACTTGGACACCAGTCTGTACATACTGGCTTCTAATCACCACCATCTTCTGGTCTTCGTCCATTCCACTTGGACACCAGTCTGTACATACTGGCTTCTAATCACCACCATCTTCTGGTCTTCGTCCATTCCACTTGGACACCAGTCTGTACATACTGGCTTCTAATCACCACCATCTTCTGGTCTTCGTCCATTCCACTTGGACACCAGTCTGTACACCTGGTTTCTAATAACCACCATCTTCTTCTCTTCGTCCATTCCACTTGGACACCAGTCTGTACACCTGGCTTCTAATCACCACCATCTTCTGGTCTTCGTCCATTCCACTTGGACACCAGTCTGTACACCTGGCTTCTACTCCATCGTCATCGTTGGGTTTAAGACATTCGCGGCGATCAGCTAGGGTTACGAGAAACGTCTAGCCTCCCTAGGGTGGGATCACCACCAAAGGTTTTCGCAATTGCGGTTGTTCTTGCTTTTAGCTGTAGATCGACACCCTTATATACTACCTATTTGAGTAAGGCAAAGCAACCGGAGTATGCTTCATTTCAAACGCCAATATTAGTCAAGTCTCTCAAGAATGTCTAATTGTTCTTTATCAACGCGATGTAACGCTCAATAAGGCGAACAACTAACGAAGAAAATATTTAATATTAATTATATTTATTTTAATATTTAAGATAATCTAGTTTCTCAACTCAAAATTAAAACGGAAAGAGTTAAAAATTAGCCTATGTTTTAGTCTGTGTGTGTCCGTCCGTTAGTGCACCGCGTTAGCAGTTCGCTTTGTTTTGTGGAAAAAAATCCTACAAAACCTTAATATTTGGTTTTCTCATAATGTATAATTTATATATGGAAATATTTTTCGTAATTTCGATGCCTTTAGTGGTTTTGTAGCTATAAAGCTCTGTTTCATTTTGATATGCCAAGAATATTTTTTATTATTATTATTTGAAATCGATGTTTATATATTACTTAAGCTATACTACATCTGTTTATAGCATAATTTTTTCTAAAGTGATTTCAAGACGAACGCATCTATATTGGTCAAATGAACTTTTATTTGTCAATAGGCCTATCGAACCAAAAAGTAAACGCTTGGGTTTGGTTTTCGTTTCTGTAATACAGAGACATTAACGGTTCAGAGTGAGCCGAAAGTTAAATACACTTTTAAATAATTAGGCTTAGACTTTATAACCATGGTGGAAATCTGGGCCGCGTTCAGAAGAGCTCAGCGCTGTTAGCAGTGTCCTACAGAACGGGATTTTGTTATTGAATTTTGACGTCACGGTGCTCAGCGCTGAGCCAGCACGGTCTTCAAGGAAAATAGTCGGGTTTTTGGATAACGTGACGTAAAACGCGTAGTTCTCAGCTTGGCGAAAAAAGCATGGAGGAATTAATACAAATAGCTCTTGCTGATTATGATGGGACTAGAGCTATTTAATTAGCGTGAAACAAGTTGATCACGCGAGAAGTTTAAGAGACATGTTAGTTTCTAATTTTAATTATAAAAGTTGTTGTTATCTATCTCTTAAAATATGTTATCATACAATTTTTGTTAAGCCTTGGTACCTTGCACGCTTTATTGCGCTAGCGTCATTTTTAAAACACCGATGACCGGAGAAAAGCTATGACGACAGAGCTCACAGGTAAACGTTTTCCAAATCCGCTGCCTTTTTTGGTGAGCTCTGCTGAACGCAGCCCAGATCAGAGAAAGGTCTGATCGCAATCGGATTATAGCTTCGTGTTTTCATGCTTTTTATGGTGCCCATTTACCTTCAGTGTGTGTGGCCACAAATTAGCTTTGGTGTTATGTAACGTTAACAGTCATGTTGACAAACTAAGAAAATCGTTGAGGTGAAACGAGAGGATAGTGTTTACATGGCAACCCTGTTGTGAATATGGCTTTGAACATAGAGGGTATACAGTTGAGGAGTAGAAAATTGGGCCCTTACAAACACGTAAAGGTAATATCACCCCAAAGTTTTATCTCTTCATTTCCCGTTTTTCCCCCATCGGATGATTTTAATGTGTACAAGTATATCCTTATTGGATGTAAAATATCGTCTGATTTACAGTATATTTGCTATGCTTTGTATACTGCTTTAATATTTCATAAATTTTAACTTCACTATTTGCTCATAAAAAAAAAAAGAAACATTTCCATATCTGGGTAAATAAGTTTGTAAGTAGTCCTCTTCTAGACTCGGAGAGGTAATATTTTGGTTTTCCCAACTTGTTGTTATTGTTTTATAAAGATGAAGGTTAATTAAATTCAAATTATTAAATAGCACTCTCGGCAACGGCCATATCACGCTGAAAACACCGGTTCACGTCCGATCACCGAAGTTAAGCAGCGTCGAGCGCAGTCAGTTCTTGGGAGGGAGACCACTTAGGAACACTGCGTGCCGTTGGCTTTTTCACTTTTTTTCCTCTTTTAAATTCCAATAGATATGAAAAAAGCAAACATATTTTCTTTTTGTTATTGTTTTAAAAAGATGAAGGTTAATTTGTCTCACTTAATTTAAATTCGAATTATTAACTAGCACTCTCGGCTACGGCCATATCACGCTGAAAACACCGGTTCTCGTCCGATCACCGAAGTTAAGCAGCGTCGAGCGCAGTCAGTACTTGGAAACTCTGCGTGCCGTTGGCTTTTTCAGTTTTATTTCCTCTTTTAAATTCCACCAGATATGAAAAAAGCAAACATATCTTCTTTTTGTTATTGTTTTATAAAGATGAAGGTTAATTAAATTCAAATTATTAAATAGCACTCTCGGCAACGGCCATATCACGCTGAAAACACCGGTTCACGTCCGATCACCGAAGTTAAGCAGCGTCGAGCGCAGTCAGTTCTTGGGAGGGAGACCACTTAGGAACACTGCGTGCCGTTGGCTTTTTCACTTTTTTTCCTCTTTTAAATTCCAATAGATATGAAAAAAGCAAACATATTTTCTTTTTGTTATTGTTTTAAAAAGATGAAGGTTAATTTGTCTCACTTAATTTAAATTCGAATTATTAACTAGCACTCTCGGCTACGGCAATATCACGCTGAAAACACCGGTTCTCGTCCGATCACCGAAGTTAAGCAGCGTCGAACGCAGTCAGTACTTGGAAACTCTGCGTGCCGTTGGCTTTTTCACTTTTGTTTCCTCTTTTAAATTCCACCAGATATGAAAAAAGCAAACATATCTTCTTTTTACCTCTCCGAGTGACGTATGTCACGGAGAGGTTCTAATTTCGACGTGTGTGTGTGTGTGGCTGTTGTTATTGACTAACACCCCACGTGACCGCGTTCGCAGTTTCCAAATCGGAGCAAACGTGTTCGCCATTTCCGAACTGCTTTCAAAAGTCTCGGAAATGGCTCCTCTAATTGAGTTCTCACACCACCATCTTCTGATCTTTGTCCATCCCACACGGACACCAGTCTGTACATACTGGCTTCTAATCACCACCATCTTCTGGTCTTCGTCCATTCCACTTGGACACCAGTCTGTACATACTGGCTTCTAATCACCACCATCTTCTGGTCTTCGTCCATTCCACTTGGACACCAGTCTGTACATACTGGCTTCTAATCACCACCATCTTCTGGTCTTCGTCCATTCCACTTGGACACCAGTCTGTACATACTGGCTTCTAATCACCACCATCTTCTGGTCTTCGTCCATTCCACTTGGACACCAGTCTGTACACCTGGCTTCTAATAACCACCATCTTCTGGTCTTCGTCCATTCCACTTGGACACCAGTCTGTACACCTGGCTTCTACTCCATCGTCATCGTTGGGTTTAAGACATTCGCGGCGATCAGCTAGGGTTACGAGAAACGTCTAGCCTCCCTAGGGTGGGATCACCACCAAAGGTTTTCGCAATTGCGGTTGTTCTTGCTTTTAGCTGTAGATCGACACCCTTATATACTACCTATTTGAGTAAGGCAAAGCAACCGGAGTACGCTTCATTTCAAACGCCAATATTAGTCAAGTCTCTCAAGAATGTCTAATTGTTCTTTATCAACGCGATGTAACGCTCAATAAGGCGAACAACTAACGAAGAAAATATTTAATATTAATTATATTTATTTTAATATTTAAGATAATCTAGTTTCTCAACTCAAAATTAAAACGGAAAGAGTTAAAAATTAGCCTATGTTTTAGTCTGTGTGTGTCCGTCCGTTAGTGCACCGCGTTAGCAGTTCGCTTTGTTTTGTGGAAAAAAATCCTACAAAACCTTAATATTTGGTTTTCTCATAATGTATAATTAATATATGGAAATATTTTTCGTAATTTCGATGCCTTTAGTGGTTTTGTAGCTATAAAGCTCTGTTTCATTTTGATATGCCAAGAATATTTTTTATTATTATTATTTGAAATCGATGTTTATATATTACTTAAGCTATACTACATCTGTTTATAGCATAATTTTTTCTAAAGTGATTTCAAGACGAACGCATCTATATTGGTCAAATGAACTTTTATTTGTCAATAGGCCTATCGAACCAAAAAGTAAACGCTTGGGTTTGGTTTTCGTTTCTGTAATACAGAGACATTAACGGTTCAGAGTGAGCCGAAAGTTAAATACACTTTTAAATAATTAGGCTTAGACTTTATAACCATGGTGGAAATCTGGGCCGCGTTCAGAAGAGCTCAGCGCTGTTAGCAGTGTCCTACAGAACGGGATTTTGTTATTGAATTTTGACGTCACGGTGCTCAGCGCTGAGCCAGCACGGTCTTCAAGGAAAATAGTCGGGTTTTTGGATAACGTGACGTAAAACGCGTAGTTCTCAGCTTGGCGAAAAAAGCATGGAGGAATTAATACAAATAGCTCTTGCTGATTATGATGGGACTAGAGCTATTTAATTAGCGTGAAACAAGTTGATCACGCGAGAAGTTTAAGAGACATGATAGTTTCTAATTTTAATTATAAAAGTTGTTGTTATCTATCTCTTAAAATATGTTATCATACAATTTTTGTTAAGCCTTGGTACCTTGCACGCTTTATTGCGCTAGCGTCATTTTTAAAACACCGATGACCGGAGAAAAGCTATGACGACAGAGCTCACAGGTAAACGTTTTCCAAATCCGCTGTCTTTTTTGGTGAGCTCTGCTGAACGCAGCCCAGATCAGAGAAAGGTCTGATCGCAATCGGATTATAGCTTCGTGTTTTCATGCTTTTTATGGTGCCCATTTACCTTCAGTGTGTGTGGCCACAAATTAGCTTTGGTGTTATGTAACGTTAACAGTCATGTTGACAAACTAAGAAAATCGTTGAGGTGAAACGAGAGGATAGTGTTTACATGGCAACCCTGTTGTGAATATGGCTTTGAACATAGAGGGTATACAGTTGAGGAGTAGAAAATTGGGCCCTTACAAACACGTAAAGGTAATATCACCCCAAAGTTTTATCTCTTCATTTCCCGTTTTTCCCCCATCGGATGATTTTAATGTGTACAAGTATATCCTTATTGGATGTAAAATATCGTCTGATTTACAGTATATTTGCTATGCTTTGTATACTGCTTTAATATTTCATAAATTTTAACTTCACTATTTGCTCATAAAAAAAAAAGAAACATTTCCATATCTGGGTAAATAAGTTTGTAAGTAGTCCTCTTCTAGACTCGGAGAGGTAATATTTTGGTTTTCCCAACTTGTTGTTATTGTTTTATAAAGACGAAGGTTAATTAAATTCAAATTATTAAATAGCACTCTCGGCAACGGCCATATCACGCTGAAAACACCGGTTCACGTCCGATCACCGAAGTTAAGCAGCGTCGAGCGCAGTCAGTTCTTGGGAGGGAGACCACTTAGGAACACTGCGTGCCGTTGGCTTTTTCACTTTTTTTCCTCTTTTAAATTCCAAAAGATATGAAAAAAGCAAACATATTTTCTTTTTGTTATTGTTTTAAAAAGATGAAGGTTAATTTGTCTCACTTAATTTAAATTCGAATTATTAACTAGCACTCTCGGCTACGGCCATATCACGCTGAAAACACCGGTTCTCGTCCGATCACCGAAGTTAAGCAGCGTCGAGCGCAGTCAGTACTTCGAAACTCTGCGTGCCGTTGGCTTTTTCAGTTTTATTTCCTCTTTTAAATTCCACCAGATATGAAAAAAGCAAACATATCTTCTTTTTGTTATTGTTTTATAAAGATGAAGGTTAATTAAATTCAAATTATTAAATAGCACTCTCGGCAACGGCCATATCACGCTGAAAACACCGGTTCACGTCCGATCACCGAAGTTAAGCAGCGTCGAGCGCAGTCAGTTCTTGGGAGGGAGACCACTTAGGAACACTGCGTGCCGTTGGCTTTTTCACTTTTTTTCCTCTTTTAAATTCCAATAGATATGAAAAAAGCAAACATATTTTCTTTTTGTTATTGTTTTAAAAAGATGAAGGTTAATTTGTCTCACTTAATTTAAATTCGAATTATTAACTAGCACTCTCGGCTACGGCAATATCACGCTGAAAACACCGGTTCTCGTCCGATCACCGAAGTTAAGCAGCGTCGAACGCAGTCAGTACTTGGAAACTCTGCGTGCCGTTGGCTTTTTCACTTTTGTTTCCTCTTTTAAATTCCACCAGATATGAAAAAAGCAAACATATCTTCTTTTTACCTCTCCGAGTGACGTATGTCACGGAGAGGTTCTAATTTCGACGTGTGTGTGTGTGTGGCTGTTGTTATTGACTTACACCCCACGTGACCGCGTTCGCAGTTTCCAAATCGGAGCAAACGTGTTCGCCATTTCCGAACTGCTTTCAAAAGTCTCGGAAATGGCTCCTCTACTTGAGTTCTCACACCACCATCTTCTGATCTTTGTCCATCCCACACGGACACCAGTCTGTACATACTGGCTTCTAATCACCACCATCTTCTGGTCTTCGTCCATTCCACTTGGACACCAGTCTGTACATACTGGCTTCTAATCACCACCATCTTCTGGTCTTCGTCCATTCCACTTGGACACCAGTCTGTACATACTGGCTTCTAATCACCACCATCTTCTGGTCTTCGTCCATTCCACTTGGACACCAGTCTGTACATACTGGCTTCTAATCACCACCATCTTCTGGTCTTCGTCCATTCCACTTGGACACCAGTCTGTACACCTGGCTTCTAATAACCACCATCTTCTTCTCTTCGTCCATTCCACTTGGACACCAGTCTGTACACCTGGCTTCTAATCACCACCATCTTCTGGTCTTCGTCCATTCCACTTGGACACCAGTCTGTACACCTGGCTTCTACTCCATCGTCATCGTTGGGTTTAAGACATTCGCGGCGATCAGCTAGGGTTACGAGAAACGTCTAGCCTCCCTAGGGTGGGATCACCACCAAAGGTTTTCGCAATTGCGGTTGTTCTTGCTTTTAGCTGTAGATCGACACCCTTATATACTACCTATTTGAGTAAGGCAAAGCAACCGGAGTATGCTTCATTTCAAACGCCAATATTAGTCAAGTCTCTCAAGAATGTCTAATTGTTCTTTATCAACGCGATGTAACGCTCAATAAGGCGAACAACTAACGAAGAAAATATTTAATATTAATTATATTTATTTTAATATTTAAGATAATCTAGTTTCTCAACTCAAAATTAAAACGGAAAGAGTTAAAAATTAGCCTATGTTTTAGTCTGTGTGTGTCCGTCCGTTAGTGCACCGCGTTAGCAGTTCGCTTTGTTTTGTGGAAAAAAATCCTACAAAACCTTAATATTTGGTTTTCTCATAATGTATAATTAATATATGGAAATATTTTTCGTAATTTCGATGCCTTTAGTGGTTTTGTAGCTATAAAGCTCTGTTTCATTTTGATATGCCAAGAATATTTTTTATTATTATTATTTGAAATCGATGTTTATATATTACTTAAGCTATACTACATCTGTTTATAGCATAATTTTTTCTAAAGTGATTTCAAGACGGACGCATCTATATTGGTCAAATGAACTTTTATTTGTCAATAGGCCTATCGAACCAAAAAGTAAACGCTTGGGTTTGGTTTTCGTTTCTGTAATACAGAGACATTAACGGTTCAGAGTGAGCCGAAAGTTAAATACACTTTTAAATAATTAGGCTTAGACTTTATAACCATGGTGGAAATCTGGGCCGCGTTCAGAAGAGCTCAGCGCTGTTAGCAGTGTCCTACAGAACGGGATTTTGTTATTGAATTTTGACGTCACGGTGCTCAGCGCTGAGCCAGCACGGTCTTCAAGGAAAATAGTCGGGTTTTTGGATAACGTGACGTAAAACGCGTAGTTCTCAGCTTGGCGAAAAAAGCATGGAGGAATTAATACAAATAGCTCTTGCTGATTATGATGGGACTAGAGCTATTTAATTAGCGTGAAACAAGTTGATCACGCGAGAAGTTTAAGAGACATGTTAGTTTCTAATTTTAATTATAAAAGTTGTTGTTATCTATCTCTTAAAATATGTTATCATACAATTTTTGTTAAGCCTTGGTACCTTGCACGCTTTATTGCGCTAGCGTCATTTTTAAAACACCGATGACCGGAGAAAAGCTATGACGACAGAGCTCACAGGTAAACGTTTTCCAAATCCGCTGTCTTTTTTGGTGAGCTCTGCTGAACGCAGCCCAGATCAGAGAAGGGTCTGATCGCAATCGGATTATAGCTTCGTGTTTTCATGCTTTTTATGGTGCCCATTTACCTTCAGTGTGTGTGGCCACAAATTAGCTTTGGTGTTATGTAACGTTAACAGTCATGTTGACAAACTAAGAAAATCGTTGAGGTGAAACGAGAGGATAGTGTTTACATGGCAACCCTGTTGTGAATATGGCTTTGAACATAGAGGGTATACAGTTGAGGAGTAGAAAATTGGGCCCTTACAAACACGTAAAGGTAATATCACCCCAAAGTTTTATCTCTTCATTTCCCGTTTTTCCCCCATCGGATGATTTTAATGTGTACAAGTATATCCTTATTGGATGTAAAATATCGTCTGATTTACAGTATATTTGCTATGCTTTGTATACTGCTTTAATATTTCATAAATTTTAACTTCACTATTTGCTCATAAAAAAAAAAAGAAACATTTCCATATCTGGGTAAATAAGTTTGTAAGTAGTCCTCTTCTAGACTCGGAGAGGTAATATTTTGGTTTTCCCAACTTGTTGTTATTGTTTTATAAAGATGAAGGTTAATTAAATTCAAATTATTAAATAGCACTCTCGGCAACGGCCATATCACGCTGAAAACACCGGTTCACGTCCGATCACCGAAGTTAAGCAGCGTCGAGCGCAGTCAGTTCTTGGGAGGGAGACCACTTAGGAACACTGCGTGCCGTTGGCTTTTTCACTTTTTTTCCTCTTTTAAATTCCAATAGATATGAAAAAAGCAAACATATTTTCTTTTTGTTATTGTTTTAAAAAGATGAAGGTTAATTTGTCTCACTTAATTTAAATTCGAATTATTAACTAGCACTCTCGGCAACGGCCATATCACGCTGAAAACACCGGTTCTCGTCCGATCACCGAAGTTAAGCAGCGTCAAGCGCAGTCAGTACTTGGAAACTCTGCGTGCCGTTGGCTTTTTCACTTTTATTTCCTCTTTTAAATTCAACCAGATATGAAAAAAGCAAACATATCTTCTTTTTTATATTGTTTTATAAAGATGAAAGTTAATTAAATTCAAATTATTAACTAGCACTTTCGGCAACGGCCATATCACGCTGAATACACCGGTTCTCGTCCGATCACCGAAGTTAAGCAGCGTCGAGCGCAGTCAGTACTTGGAAACTCTGCGTGCCGTTGGCTTTTTCACTTTTATTTCCTCTTTTAAATTCCACCAGATATGAAAAAAGCAAACTTATTTTCTTTTTGTTATTGTTTTAAAAAGATGAAGGTTAATTTGTCTCACTTAATTTAAATTCGAATTATTATCTAGCACTCTCGGCAACGGCCATATCACGCTGAAAACACCGGTTCTCGTCCGATCACCGAATATAAGCAGCGTCAAGCGCAGTCAGTACTTGGAAACTCTGCGTGCCGTTGGCTTTTTCACTTTTATTTCCTCTTTTAAATTCCACCAGATATGAAAAAAGCAAACATATCTTCTTTTTTATATTGTTTTATAAAGATGAAAGTTAATTAAATTCAAATTATTAAATAGCACTCTCGGCAACGGCCATATCACGCTGAAAACACCGGTTCACGTCCGATCACCGAAGTTAAGCAGCGTCGAGCGCAGTCAGTTCTTGGGAGGGAGACCACTTAGGAACACTGCGTGCCGTTGGCTTTTTCACTTTTTTTCCTCTTTTAAATTCCAATAGATATGAAAAAAGCAAACATATTTTCTTTTTGTTATTGTTTTAAAAAGATGAAGGTTAATTTGTCTCACTTAATTTAAATTCGAATTATTAACTAGCACTCTCGGCTACGGCCATATCACGCTGAAAACACCGGTTCTCGTCCGATCACCGAAGTTAAGCAGCGTCGAACGCAGTCAGTACTTGGAAACTCTGCGTGCCGTTGGCTTTTTCACTTTTGTTTCCTCTTTTAAATTCCACCAGATATGAAAAAAGCAAACATATCTTCTTTTTTTATTGTTTTATAAAGATGAAGGTTAATTAAATTCAAATTATTAAATAGCACTCTCGGCAACGGCCATATAGAGCTGAAAACACCGGTTCACGTCCGATCACCGAAGTTAAGCAGCGTCGAGCGCAGTCAGTACTTGTAAACTCTGCGTGCCGTTGGCATTTTCACTTTTATTTCCTCTTTTAAATTCCACCAGATATGAAAAAAGCAAACTTATTTTCTTTTTGTTATTGTTTTAAAAAGATGAAGATTAATTTGTCTCACTTAATTTAAATTCGAATTATTATCTAGCACTCTCGGCAACGGCCATATCACGCTGAAAACACCGGTTCTCGTCCGATCACCGAATATAAGCAGCGTCAAGCGCAGTCAGTACTTGGAAACTCTGCGTGCCGTTGGCTTTTTCACTTTTATTTCCTCTTTTAAATTCCACCAGATATGAAAAAAGCAAACATATCTTCTTTTTTATATTGTTTTGTAAAGATGAAAGTTAATTAAATTCAAATTATTAAATAGCACTCTCGGCAACGGCCATATCACGCTGAATACACCGGTTCTCGTCCGATCACCGAAGTTAAGCAGCGTCGAGCGCAGTTAGTACATGGGAGGGAGACCACTTAAGAACACTGCGTGCCGTTGGCTTTTTCACTTTTTTTCCTCTTTTAAATTCCAATAGATATGAAAAAAGCAAACTTATTTTCTTTTTGTTATTGTTTTAAAAAGATGAAGGTTAATTTGTCTCACTTAATTTAAATTCGAATTATTAACTAGCACTCTCAGCAACGGCCATATCACGCTGAAAACACCGGTTCTAGTCCTATCACCGAAGTTAAGCACCGTCGAGCGCAGTCAGTACTTGGGAGGGAGACCACTTAGGAACACTGCGTGCCGTTGGTTTTTTCACTTTTTTTTCCTCTTTTAAATTCCAATAGATATGAAAAAAGCAAACTTATTTTCTATTTGTTATTGTTTTAAAAAGATGAAGGTTAATTTGTCTCACTTAATTTAAATTCGAATTATTATCTAGCACTCTCGGCAACGGCCATATCACGCTGAAAACACCGGTTCTCGTCCGATCACCGAAGTTAAGCAGCGTCGAGCGCAGTCAGTACTTGGAAACTCTGCGTGCCGTTGGCTTTTTCACTTTTATTTCCTCTTTTAAATTCCACCAGATATGAAAAAAGCAAACATATCTTCTTTTTGTTATTGTTTTATAAAGATGAAGGTTAATTAAATTCAAATTATTAAATAGCACTCTCGGCAACGGCCATATCACGCTGAAAACACCGGTTCACGTCCGATCACCGAAGTTAAGCAGCGTCAAGCGCAGTCAGTTCTTGGGAGGGAGACCACTTAGGAACACTGCGTGCCGTTGGCTTTTTCACTTTTTTTCCTCTTTTAAATTCCAATAGATATGAAAAAAGCAAACATATTTTCTTTTTGTTATTGTTTTAAAAAGATGAAGGTTAATTTGTCTCACTAAATTTAAATTCGAATTATTAACTAGCACTCTCGGCTACGGCCATATCACGCTGAAAACACCGGTTCTCGTCCGATCACCGAAGTTAAGCAGCGTCGAACGCAGTCAGTACTTGGAAACTCTGCGTGCTGTTGGCTTTTTCACTTTTGTTTCCTATTTTAAATTCCACCAGATATGAAAAAAGCAAACATATCTTCTTTTTGTTATTGTTTTATAAAGATGAAGGTTAATTAAATTCAAATTATTAAATAGCACTCTCGGCAACGGCCATATCACGCTGAAAACACCGGTTCACGTCCGATCACCGAAGTTAAGCAGCGTCGAGCGCAGTCAGTTCTTGGGAGGGAGACCACTTAGGAACACTGCGTGACGTTGGCTTTTTCACTTTTTTTCCTCTTTTAAATTCCAATAGATATGAAAAAAGCAAACATATTTTCTTTTTGTTATTGTTTTAAAAAGATGAAGGTTAATTTGTCTCACTTAATTTAAATTCGAATTATTAACTAGCACTCTCGGCTACGGCCATATCACGCTGAAAACACCGGTTCTCGTCCGATCACCGAAGTTAAGCAGCGTCGAACGCAGTCAGTACTTGGAAACTCTGCGTGCTGTTGGCTTTTTCACTTTTGTTTCCTATTTTAAATTCCACCAGATATGAAAAAAGCAAACATATCTTCTTTTTGTTATTGTTTTATAAAGATGAAGGTTAATTAAATTCAAATTATTAAATAGCACTCTCGGCAACGGCCATATCACGCTGAAAACACCGGTTCACGTCCGATCACCGAAGTTAAGCAGCGTCGAGCGCAGTCAGTTCTTGGGAGGGAGACCACTTAGGAACACTGCGTGACGTTGGCTTTTTCACTTTTTTTCCTCTTTTAAATTCCAATAGATATGAAAAAAGCAAACATATTTTCTTCTTGTTATTGTTTTAAAAAGATGAAGGTTAATTTGTCTCACTTAATTTAAATTCGAATTATTAACTAGCACTCTCGGCTACGGCCATATCACGCTGAAAACACCGGTTCTCGTCCGATCACCGAAGTTAAGCAGCGTCGAGCGCAGTCAGTACTTGGAAACTCTGCGTGCCGTTGGCTTTTTCAGTTTTATTTCCTCTTTTAAATTCCACCAGATATGAAAAAAGCAAACTTATTTTCTTTTTGTTATTGTTTTAAAAAGATGAAGATTAATTTGTCTCACTTAATATAAATTCGAATTATTATCTAGCACTCTCGGCAACGGCCATATCACGCTGAAAACACCGGTTCTCGTCCGATCACCGAATATAAGCAGCGTCAAGCGCAGTCAGTACTTGGAAACTCTGCGTGACGTTGGCTTTTTTACTTTTATTTCCTCTTTTAAATTCCACCAGATATGAAAAAAGCAAACATATCTTCTTTTTGTTATTGTTTTATAAAGATGAGGGTTAATTAAATTCAAATTATTAAATAGCACTCTCGGCAACGGCCATATCACGCTGAAAACACCGGTTCACGTCCGATCACCGAAGTTAAGCAGCGTCGAGCGCAGTCAGTTCTTGGGAGGGAGACCACTTAGGAACACTGCGAGCCGTTGGCTTTTTCACTTTTTTTCCTCTTTTAAATTCCAATAGATATGAAAAAAGCAAACATATTTTCTTTTTGTTATTGTTTTAAAAAGATGAAGGTTAATTTGTCTCACTTAATTTAAATTCGAATTATTAACTAGCACTCTCGGCTACGGCCATATCACGCTGAAAACACCGGTTCTCGTCCGATCACCGAAGTTAAGCAGCGTCGAACGCAGTCAGTACTTGGAAACTCTGCGTGCTGTTGGCTTTTTCACTTTTGTTTCCTCTTTTAAATTCCACCAGATATGAAAAAAGCAAACATATCTTCTTTTTGTTATTGTTTTATAAAGATGAAGGTTAATTAAATTCAAATTATTAAATAGCACTCTCGGCAACGGCCCTATCACGCTGAAAACACCGGTTCACGTCCGATCACCGAAGTTAAGCAGCGTCGAGCGCAGTCAGTTCTTGGGAGGGAGACCACTTAGGAACACTGCGTGCCGTTGGCTTTTTCACTTTTTTTCCTCTTTTAAATTCCAATAGATATGAAAAAAGCAAACATATTTTCTTTTTGTTATTGTTTTAAAAAGATGAAGGTTAATTTGTCTCACTTAATTTAAATTCGAATTATTAACTAGCACTCTCGGCTACGGCCATATCACGCTGAAAACACCGGTTCTCGTCCGATCACCGAAGTTAAGCAGCGTCGAACGCAGTCAGTACTTGGAAACTCTGCGTGCCGTTGGCTTTTTCACTTTTGTTTCCTCTTTTAAATTCCACCAGATATGAAAAAAGCAAACATATCTTCTTTTTGTTATTGTTTTATAAAGATGAAGGTTAATTAAATTCAAATTATTAAATAGCACTCTCGGCAACGGCCATATCACGCTGAAAACACCGGTTCACGTCCGATCACCGAAGTTAAGCAGCGTCGAGCGCAGTCAGTTCTTGGGAGGGAGACCACTTAGGAACACTGCGTGCCGTTGGCTTTTTCACTTTTTTTCCTCTTTTAAATTCCAATAGATATGAAAAAAGCAAACATATTTTCTTTTTGTTATTGTTTTAAAAAGATGAAGGTTAATTTGTCTCACTTAATTTAAATTCGAATTATTAACTAGCACTCTCGGCTACGGCCATATCACGCTGAAAACACCGGTTCTCGTCCGATCACCGAAGTTAAGCAGCGTCGAACGCAGTCAGTACTTGGAAACTCTGCGTGCCGTTGGCTTTTTCACTTTTGTTTCCTCTTTTAAATTCCACCAGATATGAAAAAAGCAAACATATCTTCTTTTTTTATTGTTTTATAAAGATGAAGGTTAATTAAATTCAAATTATTAAATAGCACTCTCGGCAACGGCCATATAGAGCTGAAAACACCGGTTCACGTCCGATCACCGAAGTTAAGCAGCGTCGAGCGCAGTCAGTTCTTGGGAGGGAGACCACTTAGGAACACTGCGAGCCGTTGGCTTTTTCACTTTTTTTCCTCTTTTAAATTCCAATAGATATGAAAAAAGCAAACTTATTTTCTTTTTGTTATTGTTTTAAAAAGATGAAGGTTAATTTGTCTCACTTAATTTAAATTCGAATTATTAACTAGCACTCTCAGCAACGGCCATATCACGCTGAAAACACCGGTTCTAGTCCTATCACCGAAGTTAAGCACCGTCGAGCGCAGTCAGTACTTGGGAGGGAGACCACTTAGGAACACTGCGTGCCGTTGGTTTTTTCACTTTTTTTTCCTCTTTTAAATTCCAATAGATATGAAAAAAGCAAACTTATTTTCTATTTGTTATTGTTTTAAAAAGATGAAGGTTAATTTGTCTCACTTAATTTAAATTCGAATTATTATCTAGCACTCTCGGCAACGGCCATATCACGCTGAAAACACCGGTTCTCGTCCGATCACCGAAGTTAAGCAGCGTCGAGCGCAGTCAGTACTTGGAAACTCTGCGTGCCGTTGGCTTTTTCACTTTTATTTCCTCTTTTAAATTCCACCAGATATGAAAAAAGCAAACATATCTTCTTTTTGTTATTGTTTTATAAAGATGAAGGTTAATTAAATTCAAATTATTAAATAGCACTCTCGGCAACGGCCATATCACGCTGAAAACACCGGTTCACGTCCGATCACCGAAGTTAAGCAGCGTCAAGCGCAGTCAGTTCTTGGGAGGGAGACCACTTAGGAACACTGCGTGCCGTTGGCTTTTTCACTTTTTTTCCTCTTTTAAATTCCAATAGATATGAAAAAAGCAAACATATTTTCTTTTTGTTATTGTTTTAAAAAGATGAAGGTTAATTTGTCTCACTAAATTTAAATTCGAATTATTAACTAGCACTCTCGGCTACGGCCATATCACGCTGAAAACACCGGTTCTCGTCCGATCACCGAAGTTAAGCAGCGTCGAACGCAGTCAGTACTTGGAAACTCTGCGTGCTGTTGGCTTTTTCACTTTTGTTTCCTATTTTAAATTCCACCAGATATGAAAAAAGCAAACATATCTTCTTTTTGTTATTGTTTTATAAAGATGAAGGTTAATTAAATTCAAATTATTAAATAGCACTCTCGGCAACGGCCATATCACGCTGAAAACACCGGTTCACGTCCGATCACCGAAGTTAAGCAGCGTCGAGCGCAGTCAGTTCTTGGGAGGGAGACCACTTAGGAACACTGCGTGACGTTGGCTTTTTCACTTTTTTCCTCTTTTAAATTCCAATAGATATGAAAAAAGCAAACATATTTTCTTTTTGTTATTGTTTTAAAAAGATGAAGGTTAATTTGTCTCACTTAATTTAAATTCGAATTATTAACTAGCACTCTCGGCTACGGCCATATCACGCTGAAAACACCGGTTCTCGTCCGATCACCGAAGTTAAGCAGCGTCGAACGCAGTCAGTACTTGGAAACTCTGCGTGCTGTTGGCTTTTTCACTTTTGTTTCCTATTTTAAATTCCACCAGATATGAAAAAAGCAAACATATCTTCTTTTTGTTATTGTTTTATAAAGATGAAGGTTAATTAAATTCAAATTATTAAATAGCACTCTCGGCAACGGCCATATCACGCTGAAAACACCGGTTCACGTCCGATCACCGAAGTTAAGCAGCGTCGAGCGCAGTCAGTTCTTGGGAGGGAGACCACTTAGGAACACTGCGTGACGTTGGCTTTTTCACTTTTTTTCCTCTTTTAAATTCCAATAGATATGAAAAAAGCAAACATATTTTCTTCTTGTTATTGTTTTAAAAAGATGAAGGTTAATTTGTCTCACTTAATTTAAATTCGAATTATTAACTAGCACTCTCGGCTACGGCCATATCACGCTGAAAACACCGGTTCTCGTCCGATCACCGAAGTTAAGCAGCGTCGAGCGCAGTCAGTACTTGGAAACTCTGCGTGCCGTTGGCTTTTTCAGTTTTATTTCCTCTTTTAAATTCCACCAGATATGAAAAAAGCAAACTTATTTTCTTTTTGTTATTGTTTTAAAAAGATGAAGATTAATTTGTCTCACTTAATATAAATTCGAATTATTATCTAGCACTCTCGGCAACGGCCATATCACGCTGAAAACACCGGTTCTCGTCCGATCACCGAATATAAGCAGCGTCAAGCGCAGTCAGTACTTGGAAACTCTGCGTGACGTTGGCTTTTTTACTTTTATTTCCTCTTTTAAATTCCACCAGATATGAAAAAAGCAAACATATCTTCTTTTTGTTATTGTTTTATAAAGATGAGGGTTAATTAAATTCAAATTATTAAATAGCACTCTCGGCAACGGCCATATCACGCTGAAAACACCGGTTCACGTCCGATCACCGAAGTTAAGCAGCGTCGAGCGCAGTCAGTTCTTGGGAGGGAGACCACTTAGGAACACTGCGAGCCGTTGGCTTTTTCACTTTTTTTCCTCTTTTAAATTCCAATAGATATGAAAAAAGCAAACATATTTTCTTTTTGTTATTGTTTTAAAAAGATGAAGGTTAATTTGTCTCACTTAATTTAAATTCGAATTATTAACTAGCACTCTCGGCTACGGCCATATCACGCTGAAAACACCGGTTCTCGTCCGATCACCGAAGTTAAGCAGCGTCGAACGCAGTCAGTACTTGGAAACTCTGCGTGCTGTTGGCTTTTTCACTTTTGTTTCCTCTTTTAAATTCCACCAGATATGAAAAAAGCAAACATATCTTCTTTTTGTTATTGTTTTATAAAGATGAAGGTTAATTAAATTCAAATTATTAAATAGCACTCTCGGCAACGGCCCTATCACGCTGAAAACACCGGTTCACGTCCGATCACCGAAGTTAAGCAGCGTCGAGCGCAGTCAGTTCTTGGGAGGGAGACCACTTAGGAACACTGCGTGCCGTTGGCTTTTTCACTTTTTTTCCTCTTTTAAATTCCAATAGATATGAAAAAAGCAAACATATTTTCTTTTTGTTATTGTTTTAAAAAGATGAAGGTTAATTTGTCTCACTTAATTTAAATTCGAATTATTAACTAGCACTCTCGGCTACGGCCATATCACGCTGAAAACACCGGTTCTCGTCCGATCACCGAAGTTAAGCAGCGTCGAACGCAGTCAGTACTTGGAAACTCTGCGTGCCGTTGGCTTTTTCACTTTTGTTTCCTCTTTTAAATTCCACCAGATATGAAAAAAGCAAACATATCTTCTTTTTGTTATTGTTTTATAAAGATGAAGGTTAATTAAATTCAAATTATTAAATAGCACTCTCGGCAACGGCCATATCACGCTGAAAACACCGGTTCACGTCCGATCACCGAAGTTAAGCAGCGTCGAGCGCAGTCAGTTCTTGGGAGGGAGACCACTTAGGAACACTGCGTGCCGTTGGCTTTTTCACTTTTTTTCCTCTTTTAAATTCCAATAGATATGAAAAAAGCAAACATATTTTCTTTTTGTTATTGTTTTAAAAAGATGAAGGTTAATTTGTCTCACTTAATTTAAATTCGAATTATTAACTAGCACTCTCGGCTACGGCCATATCACGCTGAAAACACCGGTTCTCGTCCGATCACCGAAGTTAAGCAGCGTCGAACGCAGTCAGTACTTGGAAACTCTGCGTGCCGTTGGCTTTTTCACTTTTGTTTCCTCTTTTAAATTCCACCAGATATGAAAAAAGCAAACATATCTTCTTTTTTTATTGTTTTATAAAGATGAAGGTTAATTAAATTCAAATTATTAAATAGCACTCTCGGCAACGGCCATATAGAGCTGAAAACACCGGTTCACGTCCGATCACCGAAGTTAAGCAGCGTCGAGCGCAGTCAGTTCTTGGGAGGGAGACCACTTAGGAACACTGCGAGCCGTTGGCTTTTTCACTTTTTTTCCTCTTTTAAATTCCAATAGATATGAAAAAAGCAAACATATTTTCTTTTTGTTATTGTTTTAAAAAGATGAAGGTTAATTTGTCTCACTTAATTTAAATTCGAATTATTAACTAGCACTCTCGGCTACGGCCATATCACGCTGAAAACACCGGTTCTCGTCCGATCACCGAAGTTAAGCAGCGTCGAACGCAGTCAGTACTTGGAAACTCTGCGTGCCGTTGGCTTTTTCACTTTTGTTTCCTCTTTTAAATTCCACCAGATATGAAAAAAGCAAACATATCTTCTTTTTTTATTGTTTTATAAAGATGAAAGTTAATTAAATTCAAATTATTAAATAGCACTCTCGGCAACGGCCATATCACGCTGAATACACCGGTTCTCGTCCGATCACCGAAGTTAAGCAGCGTCGAGCGCAGTTAGTACATGGGAGGGAGACCACTTAGGAACACTGCGTGCCGTTGGCTTTTTCACTTTTGTTTCCTCTTTTAAATTCCACCAGATATGAAAAAAGCAAACATATCTTCTTTTTGTTATTGTTTTATAAAGATGAAGGTTAATTAAATTCAAATTATTAAATAGCACTCTCGGCAACGGCCATATCACGCTGAAAACACCGGTTCACGTCCGATCACCGAAGTTAAGCAGCGTCGAGCGCAGTCAGTTCTTGGGAGGGAGACCACTTAGGAACACTGCGTGCCGTTGGCTTTTTCACTTTTTTTCCTCTTTTAAATTCCAATAGATATGAAAAAAGCAAACATATTTTCTTTTTGTTATTGTTTTAAAAAGATGAAGGTTAATTTGTCTCACTTAATTTAAATTCGAATTATTAACTAGCACTCTCGGCTACGGCCATATCACGCTGAAAACACCGGTTCTCGTCCGATCACCGAAGTTAAGCAGCGTCGAACGCAGTCAGTACTTGGAAACTCTGCGTGCCGTTGGCTTTTTCACTTTTGTTTCCTCTTTTAAATTCCACCAGATATGAAAAAAGCAAACATATCTTCTTTTTTTATTGTTTTATAAAGATGAAGGTTAATTAAATTCAAATTATTAAATAGCACTCTCGGCAACGGCCATATAGAGCTGAAAACACCGGTTCACGTCCGATCACCGAAGTTAAGCAGCGTCGAGCGCAGTCAGTTCTTGGGAGGGAGACCACTTAGGAACACTGCGAGCCGTTGGCTTTTTCACTTTTTTTCCTCTTTTAAATTCCAATAGATATGAAAAAAGCAAACATATTTTCTTTTTGTTATTGTTTTAAAAAGATGAAGGTTAATTTGTCTCACTTAATTTAAATTCGAATTATTAACTAGCACTCTCGGCTACGGCCATATCACGCTGAAAACACCGGTTCTCGTCCGATCACCGAAGTTAAGCAGCGTCGAACGCAGTCAGTACTTGGAAACTCTGCGTGCCGTTGGCTTTTTCACTTTTGTTTCCTCTTTTAAATTCCACCATATATGAAAAAAGCAAACATATCTTCTTTTTTATATTGTTTTGTAAAGATGAAAGTTAATTAAATTCAAATTATTAAATAGCACTCTCGGCAACGGCCATATCACGCTGAATACACCGGTTCTCGTCCGATCACCGAAGTTAAGCAGCGTCGAGCGCAGTTAGTACATGGGAGGGAGACCACTTAGGAACACTGCGTGCCGTTGGCTTTTTCACTTTTGTTTCCTCTTTTAAATTCCACCAGATATGAAAAAAGCAAACATATCTTCTTTTTGTTATTGTTTTATAAAGATGAAGGTTAATTAAATTCAAATTATTAAATAGCACTCTCGGCAACGGCCATATCACGCTGAAAACACCGGTTCACGTCCGATCACCGAAGTTAAGCAGCGTCGAGCGCAGTCAGTTCTTGGGAGGGAGACCACTTAGGAACACTGCGTGCCGTTGGCTTTTTCACTTTTTTTCCTCTTTTAAATTCCAATAGATATGAAAAAAGCAAACATATTTTCTTTTTGTTATTGTTTTAAAAAGATGAAGGTTAATTTGTCTCACTTAATTTAAATTCGAATTATTAACTAGCACTCTCGGCTACGGCCATATCACGCTGAAAACACCGGTTCTCGTCCGATCACCGAAGTTAAGCAGCGTCGAACGCAGTCAGTACTTGGAAACTCTGCGTGCCGTTGGCTTTTTCACTTTTGTTTCCTCTTTTAAATTCCACCAGATATGAAAAAAGCAAACATATCTTCTTTTTTTATTGTTTTATAAAGATGAAGGTTAATTAAATTCAAATTATTAAATAGCACTCTCGGCAACGGCCATATAGAGCTGAAAACACCGGTTCACGTCCGATCACCGAAGTTAAGCAGCGTCGAGCGCAGTCAGTTCTTGGGAGGGAGACCACTTAGGAACACTGCGAGCCGTTGGCTTTTTCACTTTTTTTCCTCTTTTAAATTCCAATAGATATGAAAAAAGCAAACATATTTTCTTTTTGTTATTGTTTTAAAAAGATGAAGGTTAATTTGTCTCACTTAATTTAAATTCGAATTATTAACTAGCACTCTCGGCTACGGCCATATCACGCTGAAAACACCGGTTCTCGTCCGATCACCGAAGTTAAGCAGCGTCGAACGCAGTCAGTACTTGGAAACTCTGCGTGCCGTTGGCTTTTTCACTTTTGTTTCCTCTTTTAAATTCCACCATATATGAAAAAAGCAAACATATCTTCTTTTTTTATTGTTTTATAAAGATGAAGGTTAATTAAATTCAAATTATTAAATAGCACTCTCGGCAACGGCCATATAGAGCTGAAAACACCGGTTCACGTCCGATCACCGAAGTTAAGCAGCGTCGAGCGCAGTCAGTACTTGGAAACTCTGCGTGCCGTTGGCTTTTTCACTTTTATTTCCTCTTTTAAATTCCACCAGATATGAAAAAAGCAAACTTATTTTCTTTTTGTTATTGTTTTAAAAAGATGAAGATTAATTTGTCTCACTTAATTTAAATTCGAATTATTATCTAGCACTCTCGGCAACGGCCATATCACGCTGAAAACACCGGTTCTCGTCCGATCACCGAATATAAGCAGCGTCAAGCGCAGTCAGTACTTGGAAACTCTGCGTGCCGTTGGCTTTTTCACTTTTATTTCCTCTTTTAAATTCCACCAGATATGAAAAAAGCAAACATATCTTCTTTTTTATATTGTTTTGTAAAGATGAAAGTTAATTAAATTCAAATTATTAAATAGCACTCTCGGCAACGGCCATATCACGCTGAATACACCGGTTCTCGTCCGATCACCGAAGTTAAGCAGCGTCGAGCGCAGTTAGTACATGGGAGGGAGACCACGTAGGAACACTGCGTGCCGTTGGCTTTTTCACTTTTTTTCCTCTTTTAAATTCCAATAGATATGAAAAAAGCAATCTTATTTTCTTTTTGTTATTGTTTTAAAAAGATGAAGGTTAATTTGTCTCACTTAATTTAAATTCGAATTATTAACTAGCACTCTCAGCAACGGCCATATCACGCTGAAAACACCGGTTCTAGTCCTATCACCGAAGTTAAGCACCGTCGAGCGCAGTCAGTACTTGGGAGGGAGACCACTTAGGAACACTGCGTGCCGTTGGTTTTTTCACTTTTTTTTCCTCTTTTAAATTCCAATAGATATGAAAAAAGCAAACTTATTTTCTATTTGTTATTGTTTTAAAAAGATGAAGGTTAATTTGTCTCACTTAATTTAAATTCGAATTATTATCTAGCACTCTCGGCAACGGCCATATCACGCTGAAAACACCGGTTCTCGTCCGATCACCGAAGTTAAGCAGCGTCGAGCGCAGTCAGTACTTGGAAACTCTGCGTGCCGTTGGCTTTTTCACTTTTATTTCCTCTTTTAAATTCCACCAGATATGAAAAAAGCAAACATATCTTCTTTTTGTTATTGTTTTATAAAGATGAAGGTTAATTAAATTCAAATTATTAAATAGCACTCTCGGCAACGGCCATATCACGCTGAAAACACCGGTTCACGTCCGATCACCGAAGTTAAGCAGCGTCAAGCGCAGTCAGTTCTTGGGAGGGAGACCACTTAGGAACACTGCGTGCCGTTGGCTTTTTCACTTTTTTTCCTCTTTTAAATTCCAATAGATATGAAAAAAGCAAACATATTTTCTTTTTGTTATTGTTTTAAAAAGATGATGGTTAATTTGTCTCACTTAATTTAAATTCGAATTATTAACTAGCACTCTCGGCTACGGCCATATCACGCTGAAAACACCGGTTCTCGTCCGATCACCGAAGTTAAGCAGCGTCGAACGCAGTCAGTACTTGGAAACTCTGCGTGCTGTTGGTTTTTTCATTTTTGTTTCCTATTTTAAATTCCACCAGATATGAAAAAAGCAAACATATCTTCTTTTTGTTATTGTTTTATAGAGATGAAGGTTAATTAAATTCAAATTATTAAATAGCACTCTCGGCAACGGCCATATCACGCTGAAAATACCGGTTCACGTCCGATCACCGAAGTTAAGCAGCGTCGAGCGCAGTCAGTTCTTGGGAGGGAGACCACTTAGGAACACTGCGTGACGTTGGCTTTTTCACTTTTTTTCCTCTTTTAAATTCCAATAGATATGAAAAAAGCAAACATATTTTCTTTTTGTTATTGTTTTAAAAAGATGAAGGTTAATTTGTCTCACTTAATTTAAATTCGAATTATTAACTAGCACTCTCGGCTACGGCCATATCACGCTGAAAACACCGGTTCTCGTCCGATCACCGAAGTTAAGCAGCGTCGAGCGCAGTCAGTACTTGGAAACTCTGCGTGCCGTTGGCTTTTTCAGTTTTATTTCCTCTTTTAAATTCCACCAGATATGAAAAAAGCAAACTTATTTTCTTTTTGTTATTGTTTTAAAAAGATGAAGATTAATTTGTCTCACTTAATATAAATTCGAATTATTATCTAGCACTCTCGGCAACGGCCATATCACGCTGAAAACACCGGTTCTCGTCCGATCACCGAATATAAGCAGCGTCAAGCGCAGTCAGTACTTGGAAACTCTGCGTGACGTTGGCTTTTTTACTTTTATTTCCTCTTTTAAATTCCACCAGATATGAAAAAAGCAAACATATCTTCTTTTTGTTATTGTTTTATAAAGATGAAGGTTAATTAAATTCAAATTATTAAATAGCACTCTCGGCAACGGCCATATCACGCTGAAAACACCGGTTCACGTCCGATCACCGAAGTTAAAAGCGTCGAGCGCAGTCAGTTCTTGGGAGGGAGACCACTTAGGAACACTGCGAGCCGTTGGCTTTTTCACTTTTTTTCCTCTTTTAAATTCCAATAGATATGAAAAAAGCAAACATATTTTCTTTTTGTTATTGTTTTAAAAAGATGAAGGTTAATTTGTCTCACTTAATTTAAATTCGAATTATTAACTAGCACTCTCGGCTACGGCCATATCACGCTGAAAACACCGGTTCTCGTCCGATCACCGAAGTTAAGCAGCGTCGAACGCAGTCAGTACTTGGAAACTCTGCGTGCCGTTGGCTTTTTCACTTTTGTTTCCTCTTTTAAATTCCACCAGATATGAAAAAAGCAAACATATCTTCTTTTTTTATTGTTTTATAAAGATGAAGGTTAATTAAATTCAAATTATTAAATAGCACTCTCGGCAACGGCCATATAGAGCTGAAAACACCGGTTCACGTCCGATCACCGAAGTTAAGCAGCGTCGAGCGCAGTCAGTACTTGGAAACTCTGCGTGCCGTTGGCTTTTTCACTTTTATTTCCTCTTTTAAATTCCACCAGATATGAAAAAAGCAAACTTATTTTCTTTTTGTTATTGTTTTAAAAAGATGAAGATTAATTTGTCTCACTTAATTTAAATTCGAATTATTATCTAGCACTCTCGGCAACGGCCATATCACGCTGAAAACACCGGTTCTCGTCCGATCACCGAATATAAGCAGCGTCAAGCGCAGTCAGTACTTGGAAACTCTGCGTGCCGTTGGCTTTTTCACTTTTATTTCCTCTTTTAAATTCCACCAGATATGAAAAAAGCAAACATATCTTCTTTTTTATATTGTTTTGTAAAGATGAAAGTTAATTAAATTCAAATTATTAAATAGCACTCTCGGCAAAGGCCATATCACGCTGAATACACCGGTTCTCGTCCGATCACCGAAGTTAAGCAGCGTCGAGCGCAGTTAGTACATGGGAGGGAGACCACTTAGGAACACTTCGTGCCGTTGGCTTTTTCACTTTTTTCCTCTTTTAAATTCCAATAGATATGAAAAAAGCAAACTTATTTTCTTTTTGTTATTGTTTTAAAAAGATGAAGGTTAATTTGTCTCACTTAATTTAAATTCGAATTATTAACTAGCACTCTCAGCAACGGCCATATCACGCTGAAAACACCGGTTCTAGTCCTATCACCGAAGTTAAGCACCGTCGAGCGCAGTCAGTACTTGGGAGGGAGACCACTTAGGAACACTGCGTGCCGTTGGTTTTTTCACTTTTTTTTCCTCTTTTAAATTCCAATAGATATGAAAAAAGCAAACTTATTTTCTATTTGTTATTGTTTTAAAAAGATGAAGGTTAATTTGTCTCACTTAATTTAAATTCGAATTATTATCTAGCACTCTCGGCAACGGCCATATCACGCTGAAAACACCGGTTCTCGTCCGATCACCGAAGTTAAGCAGCGTCGAGCGCAGTCAGTACTTGGAAACTCTGCGTGCCGTTGGCTTTTTCACTTTTATTTCCTCTTTTAAATTCCACCAGATATGAAAAAAGCAAACATATCTTCTTTTTGCTATTGTTTTATAAAGATGAAGGTTAATTAAATTCAAATTATTAAATAGCACTCTCGGCAACGGCCATATCACGCTGAAAACACCGGTTCACGTCCGATCACCGAAGTTAAGCAGCGTCAAGCGCAGTCAGTTCTTGGGAGGGAGACCACTTAGGAACACTGCGTGCCGTTGGCTTTTTCACTTTTTTTTCCTCTTTTAAATTCCAATAGATATGAAAAAAGCAAACATATTTTCTTTTTGTTATTGTTTTAAAAAGATGAAGGTTAATTTGTCTCACTTAATTTAAATTCGAATTATTAACTAGCACTCTCGGCTACGGCCATATCACGCTGAAAACACCGGTTCTCGTCCGATCACCGAAGTTAAGCAGCGTCGAACGCAGTCAGCACTTGGAAACTCTGCGTGCTGTTGGTTTTTTCATTTTTGTTTCCTATTTTAAATTCCACCAGATATGAAAAAAGCAAACATATCTTCTTTTTGTTATTGTTTTATAAAGATGAAGGTTAATTAAATTCAAATTATTAAATAGCACTCTCGGCAACGGCCATATCACGCTGAAAACACCGGTTCACGTCCGATCACCGAAGTTAAGCAGCGTCGAGCGCAGTCAGTTCTTGGGAGGGAGACCACTTAGGAACACTGCGTGACGTTGGCTTTTTCACTTTTTTTCCTCTTTTAAATTCCAATAGATATGAAAAAAGCAAACATATTTTCTTTTTGTTATTGTTTTAAAAAGATGAAGGTTAATTTGTCTCACTTAATTTAAATTCGAATTATTAACTAGCACTCTCGGCTACGGCCATATCACGCTGAAAACACCGGTTCTCGTCCGATCACCGAAGTTAAGCAGCGTCGAGCGCAGTCAGTACTTGGAAACTCTGCGTGCCGTTGGCTTTTTCAGTTTTATTTCCTCTTTTAAATTCCACCAGATATGAAAAAAGCAAACTTATTTTCTTTTTGTTATTGTTTTAAAAAGATGAAGATTAATTTGTCTCACTTAATATAAATTCGAATTATTATCTAGCACTCTCGGCAACGGCCATATCACGCTGAAAACACCGGTTCTCGTCCGTTCACCGAATATAAGCAGCGTCAAGCGCAGTCAGTACTTGGAAACTCTGCGTGACGTTGGCTTTTTTACTTTTATTTCCTCTTTTAAATTCCACCAGATATGAAAAAAGCAAACATATCTTCTTTTTGTTATTGTTTTATAAAGATGAAGGTTAATTAAATTCAAATTATTAAATAGCACTCTCGGCAACGGCCATATCACGCTGAAAACACCGGTTCACGTCCGATCACCGAAGTTAAGCAGCGTCGAGCGCAGTCAGTTCTTGGGAGGGAGACCACTTAGGAACACTGCGAGCCGTTGGCTTTTTCACTTTTTTCCTCTTTTAAATTCCAATAGATATGAAAAAAGCAAACATATTTTCTTTTTGTTATTGTTTTAAAAAGATGAAGGTTAATTTGTCTCACTTAATTTAAATTCGAATTATTAACTAGCACTCTCGGCTACGGCCATATCACGCTGAAAACACCGGTTCTCGTCCGATCACCGAAGTTAAGCAGCGTCGAACGCAGTCAGTACTTGGAAACTCTGCGTGCTGTTGGCTTTTTCACTTTTGTTTCCTCTTTTAAATTCCACCAGATATGAAAAAAGCAAACATATCTTCTTTTTTTATTGTTTTATAAAGATGAAGGTTAATTAAATTCAAATTATTAAATAGCACTCTCGGCAACGGCCATATAGAGCTGAAAACACCGGTTCACGTCCGATCACCGAAGTTAAGCAGCGTCGAGCGCAGTCAGTACTTGGAAACTCTGCGTGCCGTTGGCTTTTTCACTTTTATTTCCTCTTTTAAATTCCACCAGATATGAAAAAAGCAAACTTATTTTCTTTTTGTTATTGTTTTAAAAAGATGAAGATTAATTTGTCTCACTTAATTTAAATTCGAATTATTATCTAGCACTCTCGGCAACGGCCATATCACGCTGAAAACACCGGTTCTCGTCCGATCACCGAATATAAGCAGCGTCAAGCGCAGTCAGTACTTGGAAACTCTGCGTGCCGTTGGCTTTTTCACTTTTATTTCCTCTTTTAAATTCCACCAGATATGAAAAAAGCAAACATATCTTCTTTTTTATATTGTTTTGTAAAGATGAAAGTTAATTAAATTCAAATTATTAAATAGCACTCTCGGCAAAGGCCATATCACGCTGAATACACCGGTTCTCGTCCGATCACCGAAGTTAAGCAGCGTCGAGCGCAGTTAGTACATGGGAGGGAGACCACTTAGGAACACTGCGTGCCGTTGGCTTTTTCACTTTTTTCCTCTTTTAAATTCCAATAGATATGAAAAAAGCAAACTTATTTTCTTTTTGTTATTGTTTTAAAAAGATGAAGGTTAATTTGTCTCACTTAATTTAAATTCGAATTATTAACTAGCACTCTCAGCAACGGCCATATCACGCTGAAAACACCGGTTCTAGTCCTATCACCGAAGTTAAGCACCGTCGAGCGCAGTCAGTACTTGGGAGGGAGACCACTTAGGAACACTGCGTGCCGTTGGTTTTTTCACTTTTTTTTCCTCTTTTAAATTCCAATAGATATGAAAAAAGCAAACTTATTTTCTATTTGTTATTGTTTTAAAAAGATGAAGGTTAATTTGTCTCACTTAATTTAAATTCGAATTATTATCTAGCACTCTCGGCAACGGCCATATCACGCTGAAAACACCGGTTCTCGTCCGATCACCGAAGTTAAGCAGCGTCGAGCGCAGTCAGTACTTGGAAACTCTGCGTGCCGTTGGCTTTTTCACTTTTATTTCCTCTTTTAAATTCCACCAGATATGAAAAAAGCAAACATATCTTCTTTTTGTTATTGTTTTATAAAGATGAAGGTTAATTAAATTCAAATTATTAAATAGCACTCTCGGCAACGGCCATATCACGCTGAAAACACCGGTTCACGTCCGATCACCGAAGTTAAGCAGCGTCAAGCGCAGTCAGTTCTTGGGAGGGAGACCACTTAGGAACACTGCGTGCCGTTGGCTTTTTCACTTTTTTTTCCTCTTTTAAATTCCAATAGATATGAAAAAAGCAAACATATTTTCTTTTTGTTATTGTTTTAAAAAGATGAAGGTTAATTTGTCTCACTTAATTTAAATTCGAATTATTAACTAGCACTCTCGGCTACGGCCATATCACGCTGAAAACACCGGTTCTCGTCCGATCACCGAAGTTAAGCAGCGTCGAACGCAGTCAGCACTTGGAAACTCTGCGTGCTGTTGGTTTTTTCATTTTTGTTTCCTATTTTAAATTCCACCAGATATGAAAAAAGCAAACATATCTTCTTTTTGTTATTGTTTTATAAAGATGAAGGTTAATTAAATTCAAATTATTAAATAGCACTCTCGGCAACGGCCATATCACGCTGAAAACACCGGTTCACGTCCGATCACCGAAGTTAAGCAGCGTCGAGCGCAGTCAGTTCTTGGGAGGGAGACCACTTAGGAACACTGCGTGACGTTGGCTTTTTCACTTTTTTTCCTCTTTTAAATTCCAATAGATATGAAAAAAGCAAACATATTTTCTTTTTGTTATTGTTTTAAAAAGATGAAGGTTAATTTGTCTCACTTAATTTAAATTCGAATTATTAACTAGCACTCTCGGCTACGGCCATATCACGCTGAAAACACCGGTTCTCGTCCGATCACCGAAGTTAAGCAGCGTCGAGCGCAGTCAGTACTTGGAAACTCTGCGTGCCGTTGGCTTTTTCAGTTTTATTTCCTCTTTTAAATTCCACCAGATATGAAAAAAGCAAACTTATTTTCTTTTTGTTATTGTTTTAAAAAGATGAAGATTAATTTGTCTCACTTAATATAAATTCGAATTATTATCTAGCACTCTCGGCAACGGCCATATCACGCTGAAAACACCGGTTCTCGTCCGTTCACCGAATATAAGCAGCGTCAAGCGCAGTCAGTACTTGGAAACTCTGCGTGACGTTGGCTTTTTTACTTTTATTTCCTCTTTTAAATTCCACCAGATATGAAAAAAGCAAACATATCTTCTTTTTGTTATTGTTTTATAAAGATGAAGGTTAATTAAATTCAAATTATTAAATAGCACTCTCGGCAACGGCCATATCACGCTGAAAACACCGGTTCACGTCCGATCACCGAAGTTAAGCAGCGTCGAGCGCAGTCAGTTCTTGGGAGGGAGACCACTTAGGAACACTGCGAGCCGTTGGCTTTTTCACTTTTTTCCTCTTTTAAATTCCAATAGATATGAAAAAAGCAAACATATTTTCTTTTTGTTATTGTTTTAAAAAGATGAAGGTTAATTTGTCTCACTTAATTTAAATTCGAATTATTAACTAGCACTCTCGGCTACGGCCATATCTCGCTGAAAACACCGGTTCTCGTCCGATCACCGAAGTTAAGCAGCGTCGAGCGCAGTCAGTACTTGGAAACTTTGCGTGCCGTTGGCTTTTTCAGTTTTATTTCCTCTTTTAAATTCCACCAGATATGAAAAAAGCAAACATATTTTCTTTTTGTTATTGTTTTAAAAAGATGAAGGTTAATTTGTCTCACTTAATTTAAATTCGAATTATTAACTAGCACTCTCGGCTACGGCCATATCACGCTGAAAACACCGGTTCTCGTCCGATCACCGAAGTTAAGCAGCGTCGAGCGCAGTCAGTACTTGGAAACTCTGCGTGCCGTTGGCTTTTTCAGTTTTATTTCCTCTTTTAAATTCCACCAGATATGAAAAAAGCAAACTTATTTTCTTTTTGTTATTGTTTTAAAAAGATGAAGATTAATTTGTCTCACTTAATTTAAATTCGAATTATTATCTAGCACTCTCGGCAACGGCCATATCACGCTGAAAACACCGGTTCTCGTCCGATCACCGAATATAAGCAGCGTCAAGCGCAGTCAGTACTTGGAAACTCTGCGTGCCGTTGGCTTTTTTACTTTTATTTCCTCTTTTAAATTCCACCAGATATGAAAAAAGCAAACATATCTTCTTTTTGTTATTGTTTTATAAAGATGAAGGTTAATTAAATTCAAATTTTTAAATAGCACTCTCGGCAACGGCCATATCACGCTGAAAACACCGGTTCACGTCCGATCACCGAAGTTAAGCAGCGTCGAGCGCAGTCAGTTCTTGGGAGGGAGACCACTTAGGAACACTGCGTGCCGTTGGCTTTTTCACTTTTTTTCCTCTTTTAAATTCCAATAGATATGAAATAAGCAAACATATTTTCTTTTTGTTATTGTTTTAAAAAGATGAAGGTTAATTTGTCTCACTTAATTTAAATTCGAATTATTAACTAGCACTCTCGGCTACGGCCATATCACGCTGAAAACACCGGTTCTCGTCCGATCACCGAAGTTAAGCAGCGTCGAGCGCAGTCAGTACTTGGAAACTCTGCGTGCCGTTGGCTTTTTCAGTTTTATTTCCTCTTTTAAATTCCACCAGATATGAAAAAAGCAAACATATTTTCTTTTTGTTATTGTTTTAAAAAGATGAAGGTTAATTTGTCTCACTTAATTTAAATTCGAATTATTAACTAGCACTCTCGGCTACGGCCATATCACGCTGAAAACACCGGTTCTCGTCCGATCACCGAAGTTAAGCAGCGTCGAGCGCAGTCAGTACTTGGAAACTCTGCGTGCCGTTGGCTTTTTCAGTTTTATTTCCTCTTTTAAATTCCACCAGATATGAAAAAAGCAAACTTATTTTCTTTTTGTTATTGTTTTAAAAAGATGAAGATTAATTTGTCTCACTTAATTTAAATTCGAATTATTATCTAGCACTCTCGGCAACGGCCATATCACGCTGAAAACACCGGTTCTCGTCCGATCACCGAATATAAGCAGCGTCAAGCGCAGTCAGTACTTGGAAACTCTGCGTGCCGTTGGCTTTTTCACTTTTATTTCCTCTTTTAAATTCCACCAGATATGAAAAAAGCAAACATATCTTCTTTTTTATATTGTTTTGTAAAGATGAAAGTTAATTAAATTCAAATTATTAAATAGCACTCTCGGCAAAGGCCATATCACGCTGAATACACCGGTTCTCGTCCGATCACCGAAGTTAAGCAGCGTCGAGCGCAGTTAGTACATGGGAGGGAGACCACTTAGGAACACTGCGTGCCGTTGGCTTTTTCACTTTTTTCCTCTTTTCAATTCCAATAGATATGAAAAAAGCAAACTTATTTTCTTTTTGTTATTGTTTTAAAAAGATGAAGGTTAATTTGTCTCACTTAATTTAAATTCGAATTATTAACTAGCACGCTCAGCAACGGCCATATCACGCTGAAAACACCGGTTCTAGTCCTATCACCGAAGTTAAGCACCGTCGAGCGCAGTCAGTACTTGGGAGGGAGACCACTTAGGAACACTGCGTGCCGTTGGTTTTTTCACTTTTTTTTCCTCTTTTAAATTCCAATAGATATGAAAAAAGCAAACTTATTTTCTATTTGTTATTGTTTTAAAAAGATGAAGGTTAATTTGTCTCACTTAATTTAAATTCGAATTATTATCTAGCACTCTCGGCAACGGCCATATCACGCTGAAAACACCGGTTCTCGTCCGATCACCGAAGTTAAGCAGCGTCGAGCGCAGACAGTACTTGGAAACTCTGCGTGCCGTTGGCTTTTTCACTTTTATTTCCTCTTTTAAATTCCACCAGATATGAAAAAAGCAAACATATCTTCTTTTTGTTATTGTTTTATAAAGATGAAGGTTAATTAAATTCAAATTATTAAATAGCACTCTCGGCAACGGCCATATCACGCTGAAAACACCGGTTCACGTCCGATCACCGAAGTTAAGCAGCGTCAAGCGCAGTCAGTTCTTGGGAGGGAGACCACTTAGGAACACTGCGTGCCGTTGGCTTTTTCACTTTTTTTTCCTCTTTTAAATTCCAATAGATATGAAAAAAGCAAACATATTTTCTTTTTGTTATTGTTTTAAAAAGATGAAGGTTAATTTGTCTCACTTAATTTAAATTCGAATTATTAACTAGCACTCTCGGCTACGGCCATATCACGCTGAAAACACCGGTTCTCGTCCGATCACCGAAGTTAAGCAGCGTCGAACGCAGTCAGCACTTGGAAACTCTGCGTGCTGTTGGTTTTTTCATTTTTGTTTCCTATTTTAAATTCCACCAGATATGAAAAAAGCAAACATATCTTCTTTTTGTTATTGTTTTATAAAGATGAAGGTTAATTAAATTCAAATTATTAAATAGCACTCTCGGCAACGGCCATATCACGCTGAAAACACCGGTTCACGTCCGATCACCGAAGTTAAGCAGCGTCGAGCGCAGTCAGTTCTTGGGAGGGAGACCACTTAGGAACACTGCGTGACGTTGGCTTTTTCACTTTTTTTCCTCTTTTAAATTCCAATAGATATGAAAAAAGCAAACATATTTTCTTTTTGTTATTGTTTTAAAAAGATGAAGGTTAATTTGTCTCACTTAATTTAAATTCGAATTATTAACTAGCACTCTCGGCTACGGCCATATCACGCTGAAAACACCGGTTCTCGTCCGATCACCGAAGTTAAGCAGCGTCGAGCGCAGTCAGTACTTGGAAACTCTGCGTGCCGTTGGCTTTTTCAGTTTTATTTCCTCTTTTAAATTCCACCAGATATGAAAAAAGCAAACTTATTTTCTTTTTGTTATTGTTTTAAAAAGATGAAGATTAATTTGTCTCACTTAATATAAATTCGAATTATTATCTAGCACTCTCGGCAACGGCCATATCACGCTGAAAACACCGGTTCTCGTCCGTTCACCGAATATAAGCAGCGTCAAGCGCAGTCAGTACTTGGAAACTCTGCGTGACGTTGGCTTTTTTACTTTTATTTCCTCTTTTAAATTCCACCAGATATGAAAAAAGCAAACATATCTTCTTTTTGTTATTGTTTTATAAAGATGAAGGTTAATTAAATTCAAATTATTAAATAGCACTCTCGGCAACGGCCATATCACGCTGAAAACACCGGTTCACGTCCGATCACCGAAGTTAAGCAGCGTCGAGCGCAGTCAGTTCTTGGGAGGGAGACCACTTAGGAACACTGCGAGCCGTTGGCTTTTTCACTTTTTTCCTCTTTTAAATTCCAATAGATATGAAAAAAGCAAACATATTTTCTTTTTGTTATTGTTTTAAAAAGATGAAGGTTAATTTGTCTCACTTAATTTAAATTCGAATTATTAACTAGCACTCTCGGCTACGGCCATATCACGCTGAAAACACCGGTTCTCGTCCGATCACCGAAGTTAAGCAGCGTCGAACGCAGTCAGTACTTGGAAACTCTGCGTGCCGTTGGCTTTTTCACTTTTGTTTCCTCTTTTAAATTCCACCAGATATGAAAAAAGCAAACATATCTTCTTTTTTTATTGTTTTATAAAGATGAAGGTTAATTAAATTCAAATTATTAAATAGCACTCTCGGCAACGGCCATATAGAGCTGAAAACACCGGTTCACGTCCGATCACCGAAGTTAAGCAGCGTCGAGCGCAGTCAGTACTTGGAAACTCTGCGTGCCGTTGGCTTTTTCACTTTTATTTCCTCTTTTAAATTCCACCAGATATGAAAAAAGCAAACTTATTTTCTTTTTGTTATTGTTTTAAAAAGATGAAGATTAATTTGTCTCACTTAATTTAAATTCGAATTATTATCTAGCACTCTCGGCAACGGCCATATCACGCTGAAAACACCGGTTCTCGTCCGATCACCGAATATAAGCAGCGTCAAGCGCAGTCAGTACTTGGAAACTCTGCGTGCCGTTGGCTTTTTCACTTTTATTTCCTCTTTTAAATTCCACCAGATATGAAAAAAGCAAACATATCTTCTTTTTTATATTGTTTTGTAAAGATGAAAGTTAATTAAATTCAAATTATTAAATAGCACTCTCGGCAACGGCCATATCACGCTGAATACACCGGTTCTCGTCCGATCACCGAAGTTAAGCAGCGTCGAGCGCAGTTAGTACATGGGAGGGAGACCACTTAGGAACACTGCGTGCCGTTGGCTTTTTCACTTTTTTTCCTCTTTTAAATTCCAATAGATATGAAAAAAGCAAACTTATTTTCTTTTTGTTATTGTTTTAAAAAGATGAAGGTTAATTTGTCTCACTTAATTTAAATTCGAATTATTAACTAGCACTCTCAGCAACGGCCATATCACGCTGAAAACACCGGTTCTAGTCCTATCACCGAAGTTAAGCACCGTCGAGCGCAGTCAGTACTTGGGAGGGAGACCACTTAGGAACACTGCGTGCCGTTGGTTTTTTCACTTTTTTTTCCTCTTTTAAATTCCAATAGATATGAAAAAAGCAAACTTATTTTCTATTTGTTATTGTTTTAAAAAGATGAAGGTTAATTTGTCTCACTTAATTTAAATTCGAATTATTATCTAGCACTCTCGGCAACGGCCATATCACGCTGAAAACACCGGTTCTCGTCCGATCACCGAAGTTAAGCAGCGTCGAGCGCAGTCAGTACTTGGAAACTCTGCGTGCCGTTGGCTTTTTCACTTTTATTTCCTCTTTTAAATTCCACCAGATATGAAAAAAGCAAACATATCTTCTTTTTGTTATTGTTTTATAAAGATGAAGGTTAATTAAATTCAAATTATTAAATAGCACTCTCGGCAACGGCCATATCACGCTGAAAACACCGGTTCACGTCCGATCACCGAAGTTAAGCAGCGTCAAGCGCAGTCAGTTCTTGGGAGGGAGACCACTTAGGAACACTGCGTGCCGTTGGCTTTTTCACTTTTTTTCCTCTTTTAAATTCCAATAGATATGAAAAAAGCAAACATATTTTCTTTTTGTTATTGTTTTAAAAAGATGAAGGTTAATTTGTCTCACTTAATTTAAATTCGAATTATTAACTAGCACTCTCGGCTACGGCCATATCACGCTGAAAACACCGGTTCTCGTCCGATCACCGAAGTTAAGCAGCGTCGAACGCAGTCAGTACTTGGAAACTCTGCGTGCTGTTGGCTTTTTCACTTTTGTTTCCTATTTTAAATTCCACCAGATATGAAAAAAGCAAACATATCTTCTTTTTGTTATTGTTTTATAAAGATGAAGGTTAATTAAATTCAAATTATTAAAAAGCACTCTCGGCAACGGCCATATCACGCTGAAAACACCGGTTCACGTCCGATCACCGAAGTTAAGCAGCGTCGAGCGCAGTCAGTTCTTGGGAGGGAGACCACTTAGGAACACTGCGTGACGTTGGCTTTTTCACTTTTTTTCCTCTTTTAAATTCCAATAGATATGAAAAAAGCAAACATATTTTCTTTTTGTTATTGTTTTAAAAAGATGAAGGTTAATTTGTCTCACTTAATTTAAATTCGAATTATTAACTAGCACTCTCGGCTACGGCCATATCACGCTGAAAACACCGGTTCTCGTCCGATCACCGAAGTTAAGCAGCGTCGAGCGCAGTCAGTACTTGGAAACTCTGCGTGCCGTTGGCTTTTTCAGTTTTATTTCCTCTTTTAAATTCCACCAGATATGAAAAAAGCAAACTTATTTTCTTTTTGTTATTGTTTTAAAAAGATGAAGATTAATTTGTCTCACTTAATATAAATTCGAATTATTATCTAGCACTCTCGGCAACGGCCATATCACGCTGAAAACACCGGTTCTCGTCCGATCACCGAATATAAGCAGCGTCAAGCGCAGTCAGTACTTGGAAACTCTGCGTGACGTTGGCTTTTTTACTTTTATTTCCTCTTTTAAATTCCACCAGATATGAAAAAAGCAAACATATCTTCTTTTTGTTATTGTTTTATAAAGATGAAGGTTAATTAAATTCAAATTATTAAATAGCACTCTCGGCAACGGCCATATCACGCTGAAAACACCGGTTCACGTCCTATCACCGAAGTTAAGCAGCGTCGAGCGCAGTCAGTTCTTGGGAGGGAGACCACTTAGGAACACTGCGTGCCGTTGGCTTTTTCACTTTTTTTCCTCTCTTTTAAATTCCAATAGATATGAAAAAAGCAAACATATTTTCTTTTTGTTATTGATTTAAAAAGATGAAGGTTAATTTGTCTCACTTAATTTAAATTCGAATTATTAACTAGCACTCTCGGCTACGGCCATATCACGCTGAAAACACCGGTTCTCGTCCGATTACCGAAGTTAAGCAACGTCGAGCGCAGTCAGTACTTGGAAACTCTGCGTGCCGTTGGCTTTTTCACTTTTATTTCCTCTTTTAAATTCCACCAGATATGAAAAAAGCAAACATATTTTCTTTTTTTATTGTTTTAAAAATATGAAGGTTAATTTGTCTCACTTAATTTAAATTCGAATTATTATCTAGCACTCTCGGCAACGGCCATATCACGCTGAAAACACCGGTTCTCGTCCGATCACCGAAGTTAAGCAGCGTCAAGCGCAGTCAGTACTTGGAAACTCTGCGTGCCGTTGGCTTTTTCACTTTTATTTCCTCTTTTAAATTCAACCAGATATGAAAAAAGCAAACATATCTTCTTTTTTATATTGTTTTATAAAGATGAAAGTTAATTAAATTCAAATTATTAACTAGCACTTTCGGCAACGGCCATATCACGCTGAATACACCGGTTCTCGTCCGATCACCGAAGTTAAGCAGCGTCGAGCGCAGTCAGTACTTGGGAGGGAGACCACTTAGGAACACAGCGTGCCGTTGGCTTTTTCACTTTTTTTTCCTCTTTTAAATTCCAATAGATATGAAAAAAGCAAACTTATTTTCTTTTTGTTATTGTTTTAAAAAGATGAAGGTTAATTTGTCTCACTTAATTTAAATTCGAATTATTATCTAGCACTCTCGGCAACGGCCATATCACGCTGAAAACACCGGTTCTCGTCCGATCACCGAAGTTAAGCAGCGTCGAGCGCAGTCAGTACTTGGAAACACTGCGTGCCGTTGGCTTTTTCACTTTTGTTTCCTCTTTTAAATTCCACCAGATATGAAAAAAGCAAACATATCTTCTTTTTGTTATTGTTTTATAAAGATGAAGGTTAATTAAATTCAAATTATTAAATAGCACTCTCGGCAACGGCCTTATCACGCTGAAAACACCGGTTCACGTCCGATCACCGAAGTTAAGCAGCGTCGAGCGAAGTCAGTACTTGGAAACTCTGCGTGCCGTTGGCTTTTTCACTTATGTTTCCTCTTTTAAATTCCATCAGATATGAAAAAAGCAAACATATCTTCTTTTTGTTATTGTTTTATAAAGATGAAGGTTAATTAAATTCAAATTATTAATTAGCACTCTTGGCAACGGCCATATCACGCTCAAAACACCGGTTCTCGTCCGATCACCGAAGTTAAGAAGCATCGAGCGCAGTCAGTTCTTGGGAGGGAGACCACTTAGGAACACTGCGTGCCGTTGGTTTTTTCACTTTTTTTTCCTCTTTTAAATTCCAATAGATATGAAAAAAGCAAACTTATTTTCTATTTGTTATTGTTTTAAAAAGATGAAGGTTAATTTGTCTCACTTAATTTAAATTCGAATTATTAACTAGCACTCTCAGCAACGGCCATATCACGCTGAAAACACCGGTTCTAGTCCTATCACCGAAGTTAAGCACCGTCGAGCGCAGTCAGTACTTGGGAGGGAGACCACTTAGGAACACTGCGTGCCGTTGGTTTTTTCACTTTTTTTTCCTCTTTTAAATTCCAATAGATATGAAAAAAGCAAACTTATTTTCTATTTGTTATTGTTTTAAAAAGATGAAGGTTAATTTGTCTCACTTAATTTAAATTCGAATTATTATCTAGCACTCTCGGCAACGGCCATATCACGCTGAGAACACCGGTTCTCGTCCGATCGCCGACGTTAGCAGCGTCGAGCGCAGTCAGTACTTGGGAATGCTGCGTGCCGTTGGCTTTTTCACTTTTGTTTCCTCTTTTAAATTCCACCCGATATGAAAAAAGCAAACATATCTTCTTTTTGTTATTGTTTTATAAAGATGAAGGTTAATTTGTCTCACTTAATTTAAATTCGAATTTTTAACTAGCACTCTCGGCAACGGCCATATCACGCTGAGAACACCGGTTCTCGTCCGATCGCCGACGTTAACAGCGTCGAGCGCAGTCAGTACTTGGGAATACTGCGTGCCGTTGGTTTTTCACTTTTGTTTCCTCTTTTAAATTCCACCCGATTTGAAAAAAGCACACATATCTTCATTTTGTTATTGTTTTAAAAAGATGAAAGTTAATTAAATTCAAATTTTTAACTAGCACTCTCGGCAACGGCCATATCACGCTGAATACAACGGTTCTCGTCCGATAACCGAAGTTAAGCAGCGTCGAGCGCATACAGTACTTGGGAATACTGCGTGCCATTGGCTTTTTCACTTTTGTTTCCTCTTTCAAATTCCACCAAATATGAAAAAAGCAAACATATCTTCTTTTTGTTATTGTTTTATAAAGATGAAAGTTAATTAAATTAAAATTATTAACTAGCACTCTTGGCAACGGCCATATCACGCTGAATACACCGGTTCTCGTCCGATAACCGAAGTTAAGCAGCGTCGAGCGCAGTCACTACTTGGGAGGGAGACCACTTAGGAACACTGCGTGCCGTTGGCTTTTTCACTTTTTTTTCCTCTTTTAAATTTTAATAGATATGAAACAAGTTGTGAAAACCAAAATATTACCTCTCCGAGTCAAGAGGTCTACTACTACAAACTTATTTACCTAGATATGGAATTATTTCACTTTTTTGAAGTAAAAATTTACGAAATATTGAAGCAGTATTCCAAACGTAGCGAATGTACAGTAAAGCAGACGACATTTCACATCGAATAAGGATAAATCTTGGTTACATGGAAATCAGTTAATGGGGAAAAGAACAGGAAATGAAGTCTACGCTTCAGGTGTTTACCCTATATTCTGATAGCGACATTCACAACTGGTTTGCAGTGTAAACACTATCGTCTCGTCTCACCTCAACAATATTCTTAGTTTGCCAACATGAATTTTAACGTTAAATAACACCAAAGCTAAATTGTAGCTAGACGCACCAGTTTACCATAAGCCCTTTTACTAATCTAATTGCCACCATGATCTTTTCTTCTATTATAAAATCTTAACCTGGTTATTTAATAGTGTATTTAACTTTTACTTTGAACCGTTAATGTCTCATCATTTCAGACACGAAAATCAAAGCCAAAAGTTTACTTCACCTCAGGCCTCAATTATTTACTTTTTGTTTCACTAAGACTATTGCGAATAACGCTTGTTATACCCGCCGGAGTCTAGGTCTTAGTTTTCTTCATGAAATCACTAAACCAAGGATTATTCTATATACAGATGTAGTATAGCTTAAGTAATATATTAACAGCCATTTCAAATAACAATATTAAAAAAAATCTTTGGAATATCAAAATGAAACAGAGTTTTAAAGCCACAAAAGTACTAAATGCATCATAATAACGAAAAATACTTCCACATATTCACTTTATATTATGGAAAAAGGGAATATTAAGGTTCTGTACGATTTCTTAACACATCAACACAAGGCTAACTGCTAACGCGACGCACTAGTGTAACAATGGACGGACACACACAGACAAAAACATAAGCTGCTTTTTAACTCTTTCCGTATTAATTTTGAGTTGAGAAACAAGATTATCTTAAATATTAAAATAAATATAATTAGTATTAAATATTTTCTTCGTCAGTTGTTTGCCTTATTGAGCGTTACATCGTTTTGATAAAGAACAATTAAACATTCTTCAGAGACCTGACTAATATTGGCGTTTGAAATGAAGCATACGCCGGTTGCTTCGCCTTGCTCAAATAGGTAGTATATAAGGGTGTCGAACTACACTTCAAAGCAAGAACAACCGCAATTGCGAAAACCTTTGGTGGACAACTCACTCTAGGGAGGCTAGACGTTTCTCGTAACCCTAGCTGATCGCCGCGAATGTCTTAAACTAAACGATGACGATGGAGTTCGAAGCCAATGTGACAGATTGGTGTCTATGTGGAATAGACGGAAGACCAGTAGATGGTGGTGTTTAGAAGCCAGTATGCACAGACTGGTGTCCAAGTGGGATAGACAAAGACCAGAAAATGGTGGTGATTAGAAGCCAGTATATACAGACTGGTGTCCATGTGGGATGAACGAAGACAAAAAGATGGTGGTGATTAGAAGCCATTAAGTACAGACTGGTGTCCGTGTGGTATGGACAAAGACCAGAAGATGGTGGTGTGGGAACTCATGTAGAGGAGCCATTTCCGTGACTGTGAAAGCAGTGCGGAAATGGCGAACACGTTTGCTCCGATTTGGAAACTGCGAACGCGGTCACGTGGGTGTAACAACAGACACACACACACACACACAGACACACAGACACACACGATCGTTACAGAACCTCTCCGTGACATACGTCACTCGGAGAGGTAAAAAGAAAAAATGTTTTTTTTGTTATTGTTTTAAAATGATGAAGGTTAATTTGTCTCACTTAAATTCGAATTATTAACTAGCACTCTCGGCAACGGCCATATCACGCTGAATACACTGGTTCTCGTCCGATAACCGAAGTTAAGCAGCGTCGAGCGCATACAGAACTTGGGAATACTGCGTGCCGTTGGCTTTTTCACTTTTGTTTCCTCTTTCAAATTCCACCAAATATGAAAAAAGCAAACATATCTTCTTTTTGTTATTGTTTTATAAAGATGAAAGTTAATTAAATTAAAATTATTAACTAGCACTCTCGGCAACGACCATATCACGCTGAATACACCGGTTCTCGTCCGTTCACCGAAGTTAAGCAGCGTCGAGCGCAGTCAGTACTTGGGAGGGAGACCACTTAGGAACACTGCGCGCCGTTGGCTTTTTCACTTTTTTTCCTCTTTTAAATTCCAATAGATATGAAAAAAGCAAACATATTTTCTTTTTGTTATTGATTTAAAAAGATGAAGGTTAATTTGTCTCACTTAATTTAAATTCGAATTATTAACTAGCACTCTCGGCTTCGGCCATATCACGCTGAAAACACCGGTTCTCGTCCGACCGCCGACGTTAGCAGCGTCGAGCGCAGTCAGTACTTGGGAATACTGCGTGCAACGGCCATATCACGCTGAAAACACCGGTTCTCGTCCGATCACCGAAGTTAAGCAGCGTCGAGAGCATACAGTACTTGGGAATACTGCGTGCCGTTGGCTTTTTCACTTTTGTTTCCTCTTTTAAATTTCAAAAGATATGAAAAAAGCAAACGTATCTTCTTTTTGTTATTGTTTTATAAAGATGAAGGTTAATTAAATTCAAATTATTAACTAGCACTCTCGGCAACGGCCATATCACGCTGAATACACCGGTTCTCGTCCGATAACCGAAGTTAAGCAGCGTCGAGCGCAGTCAGTACTTGGAAGGGCGACCACTTAGGAACACTGCGTGCCGTTAGCTTTTTCATTTTTTTTTTCCTCTTTTAAATTCCAATAGATATGAAAAAGCAAACATATTTTCTTTTTGTTATTGTTTTAAAAAGATGAAGGTTAATTTGTCTCAGTTAATTTAAATTCGAATTATTATCTAGCACTCTCGGCAACGGCCATATCACGCTGAGAACACCGGTTCTCGTCTGACCGCCGACGTTAGCAGCGTCGAGCGCAGTCAGTACTTGGGAATACTGCGTGCAACGGCCATATCACGCTGAAAACACCGGTTCTCGTCCGATCACCGAAGTTAAGCAGCGTCGAGAGCATACAGTACTTGGGAATACTGCGTGCCGTTGGCTTTTTCACTTTTGTTTCCTCTTTCAAATTCCACCAGATATGAAAAAAGCAAACATATCTTCTTTTTGTTATTGTTTTATAAAGATGAAAGTTAATTTAATTCAAATTATTAACTAGCACTCTCGGCAAAGCCCATAACACGCTGAATACACCGGTTCTCGTCCGATTACCGAAGTTAAGCAGCGTCGAGCGCAGTCAGTACTTGGGAGGGAGACCAGTTAGGAAAACTGCGTGCCGTTGGCTTTTTCGTTTTTTTTTCCTCTTTTAAATTTTAATAGATATGAAAAAAGCAAACATGTTTTTTTTGTTATTGTTTTAAAAAGATGAAGGTCAAATTGTCTCACTTAATTTAAATTCGAATTATTATCTAGCACTCTAGGCAACGGCCATATCACGCTGAAAACACCGGTTCTCGTCCGATCACCGAAGTTAAGCAGCGTCGAGCGCATACAGTACTTGGGAATACTGCGTGCCGTTGGCTTTTTCACTTTTGTTTCCTCTTTTAAATTCCACCAGATATGAAAAAAGCAAACGTATCTTCATTTTGTTATTGTTTTATAAAGATGAAAGTTAATTAAATTCAAATTATTAACTAGCACTCTCGGCAACGGCCATATCACGCTGAATACAACGGTTCTCGTCCGATAACCGAAGTTAAGCAGCGTCGAGAGCAGTCACTACTTGGGAGGGAGACCACTTAGGAACACTGCGTGCCGTTGGCTTTTTCACTTTTTTTTCCTCATTTAAATTCCAATAGATTTGAAAAAAGCAAACTTATTTTCTTTTTGTTATTGTTTTAAAAAGATGATGGTTAATTTGTCTCACTTAATTTAAATTCGAATTATTACCTAGCACTCTCGGCAACGGCCATATCACGCTGAATACACCGGTTCTCGTCCGATAACCGAAGTTAAGCAGCGTCGAGCGCAGTCAGTACTTGGGAGGGAGACCACTTAGGAACACTGCGTGCCGTTGGCTTTTTCACTTTTTTTCCTCTTTTAAATTTTAATAGATATGAAATAAATTTTAATAGATATGAAATAATAGGTATGAAATAAATTTTAATAGATATGAAACAAGTTGGGAAAACCAAAATATTACCTCTCCGAGTCAAGAGGTCTACTACTACAAACTTATTTACCTAGATATGGAATTATTTCACTTTTTTGAAGTAAAAATTTACGAAATATTGAAGCAGTATTCCAAACGTAGCGAATGTACAGTAAAGCAGACGACATTTCACATCGAATAAGGATAAATCTTGGTTACATGGAAATCAGTTAATGGGGAAAAGATCAGGAAATGAATTCTACGCTTCAGTTGTTTACCCTATATTCTGATAGCTACATTCACAACTGGTTTGCAGTGTAAACACTATCGTCTCGTCTCACCTCAACAATATTCTTAGTTTGCCAACATGAATGTTAACGTTAAATAACACCAAAGCTAAATTGTAGCTAGACGCACTAATAGTCAATGCGCACCATAAAGAGAATAATAAGTCTGTAGCTACTACCAGTTTACCATAAGCCCTTTTACTAATCTAATTGCCACCATGATCTTTTCTTCTATTATAAAATCTTAACCTGATTAATTAATAGTGTATTTAACTTTTACTCTGAACCGTTAATGTCTCTTCATTTCAGACACGAAAATCAAAGCCAAAAGTTTACTTCACCTCAGGCCTCAATTATTTACTCTTTGTTTCACTAAGACTATTGCGAATAACGCTTGTTATACCCGCCGGAGTCTAGGTCTTAGTTTTCTTCATGAAAACACTAAACCAAGGATTATTCTATATACAGATGTAGTATAGCTTAAGTAATATATTAACAGCCATTTCAAATAACAATATTAAAAAAAATCTTTGGAATATCAAAATGAAACAGAGTTTTAAAGCCACAAAAGTACTAAATGCATCATAATTACGAAAAATACTTCCACATATTCACTTTATATTATGGAAAAAGGGAATATTAAGGTTCTGTATGATTTCTTAACACATCAACACAAGGCTAACTGCTAACGCGACGCACTAGTGTAACAATGGACGGACACACACAGACAAAAACATAAGCTGCTTTTCAACTCTTTCCGTATTAATTTTGAGTTGAGAAACAAGATTATCTTTTTGAAAATGTTATTAAAAATAAAGGTACATTTTTATTTATTGATCAATCGAGATGAAATCACTTTTAATGAGTATTTTATAGGTAAATAAGCTGAATTCGGTCAAAAATTTGTCCAGTAAAAAATTCATTAAAAAATGTACCGAAAAAATCGCATGTTTTTTTTCTTCAAGATACAAAATCCGTGACAACGATTTCTTATTGGAAATTGAATTTTAACAGTTTTTTGGATGAATATCGTTATATTTGCTTGAATTAAAGCAAAAAGTACAAAAATAATGGTTTCAGTGGTTATATTTTAAAATAGTGAAAAAATTCTCAAAATGTGCTTCTCTGGCCGAGAAACGTCGATTTTGAAAATAAAGGTACATTTTTATTTATTGATCAATCGAGATGAAATCACTTTTAATGAGTATTTTATAGGTAAATAAGCTGAATTCGGTCAAAAATTTGTCCAGAAAAAAATTCATTAAAAAGTGTACCGAAAAAATCGCATGTTTTCTGGTCTTCGTCCATTCCACTTGGACACCAGTCTGTACATACTGGCTTCTAATCACCACCATCTTCTGGTCTTTGTCCATCCCACTTGGACACCAGTCTGTGGATACTGGCTTCTAAACACCACCATCTACTGGTCTTCCGTCTATTCCACATAGACACCAATCTGTCTCATTGGCTTCGAACTCCATCGTCATCGTTTAGTTTAAGACATTCGCGGCGATCAGCTAGGGTTACGAGAAACGTCTAGCCTCCCTAGAGTGGGTTGTCCACCAAAGGTTTTCGCAATTGCGGTTGTTCTTGCTTTGAAGTGTAGTTCGACACCCTTATATACTACCTATTTGAGCAAGGCGAAGCAACCGGCGTATGCTTCATTTCAAACGCCAATATTAGTCAGGTCTCTGAAGAATGTTTAATTGTTCTTTATCAAAACGATGTAACGCTCAATAAGGCAAACAACTGACGAAGAAAATACTTAATACTAATTATATTTATTTTAATATTTAAGATAATCTTGTTTCTCAATAGAAGAAAAGATCATGGTGGCAATTAGATTAGTAAAAGGGCTTATGGTAAACTGGTAGTAGCTACAGACTTATTAATCTCTTTATGGTGCGCATTGACTATTAGTGCGTCTAGCTACAATTTAGCTTTGGTGTTATTTAACGTTAACATTCATGTTGGCAAACTAAGAATATTGTTGAGGTGAGACGAGACGATAGTGTTTACACTGCAAACCAGTTGTGAATGTAGCTATCAGAATATAGGGTAAACAACTGAAGCGTAGAATTCATTTCCTGATCTTTTCCCCATTAACTGATTTCCATGTAACCAAGATTTATCCTTATTCGATGTGAAATGTCGTCTGCTTTACTGTACATTCGCTACGTTTGGAATACTGCTTCAATATTTCGTAAATTTTTACTTCAAAAAAGTGAAATAATTCCATATCTAGGTAAATAAGTTTGTAGTAGTAGACCTCTTGACTCGGAGAGGTAATATTTTGGTTTTCCCAACTTGTTTCATATCTATTAAAATTTATTTCATATCTATTATTTCATATCTATTAAAATTTATTTCATATCTATTAAAATTTATTTCATATCTATTAAAATTTAAAAGAGGAAAAAAAGTGAAAAAGCCAACGGCACGCAGTGTTCCTAAGTGGTCTCCCTCCCAAGTACTGACTGCGCTCGACGCTGCTTAGCTTCGGTTATCGGACGAGAACCGGTGTATTCAGCGTGATATGGCCGTTGCCGAGAGTGCTAATTAATAATTCGAATTTAAATTAAGTGAGACAATTTGACCTTCATCTTTTTAAAAAAATAACAAAAAAAAAACATGTTTGCTTTTTTCATATCTATTAAAATTTAAAAGAGGAAAAAAAAACGAAAAAGCCAACGGCACGCAGTTTTCCTAACTGGTCTCCCTCCCAAGTACTGACTGCGCTCGACGCTGCTTAACTTCGGTAATCGGACGAGAACCGGTGTATTCAGCGTGTTATTGGCTTTGCCGAGAGTGCTAGTTAATAATTTGAATTAAATTAACTTTCATCTTTATAAAACAATAACAAAAAGAAGATATGTTTGCTTTTTTCATATCTGGTGGAATTTGAAAGAGGAAACAAAAGTGAAAAAGCCAACGGCACGCAGTATTCCCAAGTACTGTATGCTCTCGACGCTGCTTAACTTCGGTGATCGGACGAGAACCGGTGTTTTCAGCGTGATATGGCCGTTGCACGCAGTATTCCCAAGTACTGACTGCGCTCGACGCTGCTAACGTCGGCGGTCGGACGAGAACCGGTGTTCTCAGCGTGATATGGCCGTTGCCGAGAGTGCTAGATAATAATTCGAATTTAAATTAACTGAGACAAATTAACCTTCATCTTTTTAAAACAATAACAAAAAGAAAATATGTTTGCTTTTTCATATCTATTGGAATTTAAAAGAGGAAAAAAAAAATGAAAAAGCTAACGGCACGCAGTGTTCCTAAGTGGTCGCCCTTCCAAGTACTGACTGCGCTCGACGCTGCTTAACTTCGGGTATCGAACGAGAACCGGTGTTTTCAGCGTGATATGGCCGTTGCACGCAGTATTCCCAAGTACTGACTGCGCTCGACGCTGCTAACGTCGGCGGTCGGACGAGAACCGGTGTTCTCAGCGTGATATGGCCGTTGCCGAGAGTGCTAGATAATAATTCGAATTTAAATAAAGTGAGACAAATTAACCTTCATCTTTTTAAAACAATAACAAATAGAAAATAAGTTTGCTTTTTTCATATCTATTGGAATTTAAAAGAGGAAAAAAAAGTGAAAAAACCAACGGCACGCAGTGTTCCTAAGTGGTCTCCCTCCCAAGTACTGACTGCGCTCGACGGTGCTTAACTTCGGTGATAGGACTAGAACCGGTGTTTTCAGCGTGATATGGCCGTTGCTGAGAGTGCTAGTTAATAATTCGAATTTAAATTAAGTGAGACAAATTAACCTTCATCTTTTTAAAACAATAACAAATAGAAAATAAGTTTGCTTTTTTCATATGTATTGGAATTTAAAAGAGGAAAAAAAAGTGAAAAAACCAACGGCACGCAGTGTTCCTAAGTGGTCTCCCTCCCAAGAACTGACTGCGCTAGATGCTTCTTAACTTCGGTGATCGGACGAGAACCGGTTTTTTGAGCGTTATATGGCCGTTGCCAAGAGTGCTAATTAATAATTTGAATTTAATTAACCTTCATCTTTATAAAACAATAACAAAAAGAAGATATGTTTGCTTTTTTCATATCTGATGGAATTTAAAAGAGGAAACATAAGTGAAAAAGCCAACGGCACGCAGAGTTTCCAAGTACTGACTTCGCTCGACGCTGCTCAACTTCGGTGATCGGACGTGAACCGGTGTTTTCAGCGTATTAAGGCCGTTGCCGAGAGTGCTATTTAATAATTTGAATTTAATTAACCTTCATCTTTATAAAACAATAACAAAAAGAAGATATGTTTGGTTTTTTCATATCTGGTGGAATTTAAAAGAGGAAACAAAAGTGAAAAAGCCAACGGCACGCAGAGTTTCCAAGTACTGACTGCGCTCGACGCTGCTTAACTTCGGTGATCGGACGAGAACCGGTGTATTCAGCGTGATATGGCCGTTGCCGAGAGCGCTATTTAATAATTTGAATTTAATTAACTTTCATCTTTACAAAACAATATAAAAAAGAAGATATGTTTGCTTTTTTCATATCTGGTGGAATTTAAAAGAGGAAATAAAAGTGAAAAAGCCAACGGCACGCAGAGTTTCCAAGTACTGACTGCGCTTGACGCTGCTTATATTCGGTGATCGGACGAGAACCGGTGTTTTCAGCGTGATATGGTCGTTGCCGAGAGTGCTAGATAATAATTCGAATTTAAATTAAGTGAGACAAATTAATCTTCATCTTTTTAAAACAATAACAAAAAGAAAATAAGTTTGCTTTTTTCATATCTGGTGGAATATAAAAGAGGAAATAAAAGTGAAAAAGCCAACGGCACGCAGAGTTTCCAAGTACTGACTGCGCTCGACGCTGCTTAACTTCGGTGATCGGACGTGAACCGGTGTTTTCAGCTCGATATGGCCGTTGCCGAGAGTGCTATTTAATAATTTGAAATTAATTAATTTTCATCTTTATAAAACAATAACAAAAAGAAGATATGTTTGCTTTTTTCATATCTGGTGGAATTTAAAAGAGGAAACAAAAGTGAAAAAGCCAACGGCACGCTGTGTTCCCAAGTACTGACTGCGCTCGACGCTGCTTAACTTCGGTAGTCGGACGAGAACCGGTGTTTTCAGCGTGATATGGCCGTTGCCGAGAGTGCTAGATAATAATTCGAATTTAAATTAAGTGAGACAAAATAACCTTCATCTTTTTAAAACAATAACAAAAAGAAAATAAGTTTGCTTTTTTCATATCTGGTGGAATTTAAAAGAGGAAACAAAAGTGAAAAAGCCAACGGCACGCAGAGTTTCCAAGTACTGACTGCGCTCGACGCTGCTTAACTTCGGTGATCGGACGAGAACCGGTGTTTTCAGCGTGATATGGCCGTTGCCGAGAGTGCTAGATAATAATTCGAATTTAAATTAAGTGAGACAAATTAACCTTCATCTTTTAAAACAATAACTAAAAGAAAATAAGTTTGCTTTTTTCATATCTATTGGAATTTAAAAGAGGAAAAAAAATTGAAAAAGCCAACGGCACGCAGAGTTTCCAAGTACTGACTGCGTTCGACGCTGCTTAACTTCGGTGATCGGACGAGAACCGGTGTTTTCAGCGTGATATGGCCGTAGCCGAGAGTGCTAGTTAATAATTCGAATTTAAATTAAGTGAGACAAATTAACCTTCATCTTTTTAAAACAATAACAAAAAGAAAATATGTTTGCTTTTTTCATATCTATTGGAATTTAAAAGAGGAAAAAAAGTGAAAAAGCCAACGGCACGCAGTGTTCCTAAGTGGTCTCCCTCCCAAGAACTGACTGCGCTCGACGCTGCTTAACTTCGGTGATCGGACGTGAACCGGTGTTTTCAGCGTGATATGGCCGTTGCCGAGAGTGCTATTTAATAATTTGAATTTAATTAACCTTCATCTTTATAAAACAATAACAAAAAGAAGATATGTTTGCTTTTTTCATATCTGGTGGAATTTAAAAGAGGAAACAAAAGTGAAAAAGCCAACGGCACGCAGAGTTTCCAAGTACTGACTGCGTTCGACGCTGCTTAACTTCGGTGATCGGACGAGAACCGGTGTTTTCAGCGTGATATGGCCGTTGCCGAGAGTGCTAGATAATAATTCGAATTTAAATTAAGTGAGACAAATTAACCTTCATCTTTTTAAAACAATAACAAAAAGAAAATAAGTTTGCTTTTTTCATATCTATTGGAATTTAAAAGAGGAAAAAAAAGTGAAAAAGCCAACGGCACGCAGTGTTCCTAAGTGGTCTCCCTCCCAAGTACTGACTGCGCTCGACGCTGCTTAACTTCGGTGATCGGACGAGAACCGGTGTATTCAGCGTGATATGGCTGTTGCCGAAAGTGCTAGTTAATAATTTGAATTTAATTAACTTTCATCTTTATAAAACAATATAAAAAAGAAGATGTTTGCTTTTTTCATATCTGGTGGAATTTAAAAGAGGAAATAAAAGTGAAAAAGCCAACGGCACGCAGAGTTTCCAAGTACTGACTGCGCTCGACGTTGCTTAACTTCGGTGATCGGACGAGAACCGGTGTTTTCAGCGTGATATGGCCGTAGCCGAGAGTGCTAGTTAATAATTCGAATTTAAATTAAGTGAGACAAATTAACCTTCATCTTTTTAAATCAATAACAAAAAGAAAAAATGTTTGCTTTTTTCATATCTATTGGAATTTAAAAGAGGAAATAAAAGTAAAAAAGCCAACGGCACGCAGAGTTTCCAAGTACTGACTGCGCTTGACGCTGCTTATATTCGGTGATCGGACGAGAACCGGTGTTTTCAGCGTGATATGGCCGTTGCCGAGAGTGCTAGATAATAATTCGAATTTAAATTAAGTGAGACAAATTAATCTTCATCTTTTTAAAACAATAACAAAAAGAAAATAAGTTTGCTTTTTTCATATCTGGTGGAATTTAAAAGAGGAAATAAAACTGAAAAAGCCAACGGCACGCAGAGTTTCCAAGTACTGACTGCGCTCGACGCTGCTTAACTTCGGTGATCGGACGAGAACCGGTGTTTTCAGCGTGATATGGCCGTAGCCGAGAGTGCTAGTTAATAATTCGAATTTAAATTAAGTGAGACAAATTAACCTTCATCTTTTTAAAACAATAACAAAAAGAAAATATGTTTGCTCTTTTCATATCTATTGGAATTTAAAAGAGGAAAAAAAGTGAAAAAGCCAACGGCACGCAGTGTTCCTAAGTGGTCTCCCTCCCAAGAACTGACTGCGCTCGACGCTGCTTAACTTCGGTGATCGGACGTGAACCGGTGTTTTCAGCGTGATATGGCCGTTGCCGAGAGTGCTATTTAATAATTTGAATTTAATTAACCTTCATCTTTATAAAACAATAACAAAGAGAAGATATGTTTGCTTTTTTCATATCTGGTGGAATTTAAAAGAGGAAACAAAAGTGAAAAAGCCAACGGCACGCAGAGTTTCCAAGTACTGACTGCGTTCGACGCTGCTTAACTTCGGTGATCGGACGAGAACCGGTGTTTTCAGCGTGATATGGCCGTTGCCGAGAGTGCTAGATAATAATTCGAATTTAAATTAAGTGAGACAAATTAACCTTCATCTTTTTAAAACAATAACAAAAAGAAAATAAGTTTGCTTTTTTCATATCTATTGGATTTTAAAAGAGGAAAAAAAGTGAAAAAGCCAACGGCACGCAGTGTTCCTAAGTGGTCTCCCTCCCAAGTACTGACTGCGCTCGACGCTGCTTAACTTCGGTGATCGGACGAGAACCGGTGTATTCAGCGTGATATGGCTGTTGCCGAAAGTGCTAGTTAATAATTTGAATTTAATTAACTTTCATCTTTATAAAACAATATAAAAAAGAAGATATGTTTGCTTTTTTCATATCTGGTGGAATTTAAAAGAGGAAATAAAAGTGAAAAAGCCAACGGCACGCAGAGTTTCCAAGTACTGACTGCGCTCGACGCTGCTTAACTTCGGTGATCGGACGAGAACCGGTGTTTTCAGCGTGATATGGCCGTTGCCGAGAGTGCTAGATAATAATTCGAATTTAAATTAAGTGAGACAAATTAACCTTCATATTTTTAAAACAATAAAAAAAAGAAAATATGTTTGCTTTTTTCATATCTGGTGGAATTTAAAAGAGGAAATAAAAGTGAAAAAGCCAACGGCACGCAGAGTTTCCAAGTACTGACTGCGCTCGACGCTGCTTAACTTCGGTGATCGGACGAGAACCGGTGTTTTCAGCGTGATATGGCCGTTGCCGAGAGTGCTACTTAATAATTCGAATTTAAATTAAGTGAGATAAATTAACCTTCATCTTTTTAAAACAATAATAAAAAGAAAATAAGTTTGCTTTTTTCATATCTATTGGAATTTAAAAGAGGAAAAAAAGTGAAAAAGCCAACGGCACGCAGTGTTCCTAAGTGGTCTCCCTCCCATGTAATAACTGCGCTCGACGCTGCTTAACTTCGGTGATCGGACGAGAACCGGTGTATTCAGCGTGATATGGCCGTTGCCGAGAGTGCTATTTAATAATTTGAATTTAATTAACTTTCATCTTAACAAAACAATATAAAAAAGAAGATATGTTTGCTTTTTTCATATCTGGTGGAATTTAAAAGGGGAAACAAAAGTGAAAAAGCCAACGGCACGCAGAGTTTCCAAGTACTGACTGCGCTTGAAGCTGCTTATATTCGGTGATCGGACGAGAACCGGTGTTTTCAGCGTGATATGGCCGTTGCCGAGAGTGCTAGATAATAATTCGAATTTAAATTAAGTGAGACAAATTAATCTTCATCTTTTTAAAACAATAACAAAAAGAAAATAAGTTTGCTTTTTTCATATCTGGTGGAATTTAAAAGAGGAAACAAAAGTGAAAAAGCCAACGGCACGCAGAGTTTCCAAGTACTGACTGCGCTAGACGCTGCTTAACTTCGGTGATCGGACGAGAACCGGTGTTTTCAGCGTGATATGGCCGTTGCCGAGAGTGCTATTTAATAATTTGAATTTAATTAACCTTCATCTTTATAAAACAATAACAAAATGAAAATAAGTTTGCTTTTTTTCATATCTGGTGGAATTTAAAAGAGGAAATAAAAGTGAAAAAGCCAACGGCACGCAGAGTTTCCAAGTACTGACTGCGCTCGACGCTGCTTAACTTCGGTGATCGGACGAGAACCGGTGTTTTCAGCGTGATATGGCCGTTGCCGAGAGTGCTAGATAATAATTCGAATTTAAATTAAGTGAGACAAATTAACCTTCATCTTTTTAAAACAATAACAAAAAGAAAATATGTTTGCTTTTTTCATATCTATTTTAATTTAAAAGAGGAAAAAAAAGTGAAAAAGCCAACGGCACGCAGTGTTCCTAAGTGGCCTCCCTCCCAAGTACTGACAGCGCTCGACGCTGCTTAACTTCGGTGATCAGACGTGAACCGATGTTTTCAGCGTGATATGGCCGTTGCCGAGAGTGCTATTTAATAATTTGAATTTAATTAATCTTCATCTTTATAAAACAATAACAAAAAGAAGATATGTTTGCTTTTTTCATATCTGGTGGAATTTGAAAGAGGAAACAAAAGTGAAAAAGCCAACGGCACGCAGAGTTTCCAAGTACTGACTGCGCTCGACGCTGCTTAACTTCGGTGATCGGACGAGAACCGGTGTTATCAGCGTGATATGGCCGTTGCCGAGAGTGCTAGATAATAATTCGAATTTAAATTAAGTGAGACAAATTAACCTTCATCTTTTTAAAACAATAACAAAAAGAAAATATGTTTGCTTTTTTCATATCTATTTTAATTTAAAAGAGGAAAAAAAAGTGAAAAAGCCAACGGCACTCAGTGTTCCTAAGTAGTCTCCCTCCCAAGTACTGACTGCGCTCGACGCTGCTTAACTTCGGTGATCGGACGTGAACCGGTGTTTTCAGCGTGATATGGCCGTTGCCGAGAGTGCTATTTAATAATTTGAATTTAATAATTCTTCATCTTTATAAAACAATAACAAAAAGAAGATATGTTTGCTTTTTTCATATCTGGTGGAATTTAAAAGAGGAAACAAAAGTGAAAAAGCCAACGGCACGCAGAGTTTCCAAGTACTGACTGCGCTAGACGCTGCTTAACTTCGGTGATCGGACGAGAACCGGTGTTTTCAGCGTGATATGGCCGTAGCCGAGAGTGCTAGATAATAATTCGAATTTAAACTAAGTGAGACAAATTAACCTTCATCTTTTTAAAACAATAACAAAAAGAAAATAAGTTTGCTTTTTTCATATCTATTGGAATTTAAAAGAGGAAAAAAAAAGTGAAAAAGCCAACGGCACGCAGAGTTTCCAAGTACTGACTGCGCTTGACGCTGCTTATATTCGGTGATCGGACGAGAACCGGTGTTTTCAGCGTGATATGGCCGTTGCCGAGAGTGCTAGATAATAATTCGAGTTTAAATTAAGTGAGATAAATTAACCTTCATCTTTTTAAAACAATAACAAAAAGAAAATAAGTTTGCTTTTTTCATATCTATTGGAATTTAAAAGAGGAAAAAAAGTGAAAAAGCCAACGGCACGCAGTGTTCCTAAGCGGTCTCCCTCCCAAGTACTGAATGCGCTCGACGCTGCTTATTTTACGTGATCGGACGAGAACCGGTGTATTCAGCGTGATATAGCCGTTGCCGAGAGTTCTAGATAATAATTTGAATTTAATTAACCTTCATCTTTATAAAACAATAACAAAAAGAAGATATGTTTGCTTTTTTCATATCTGGTGGAATTTAAAAGAGGAAACAAAAGTGAAAAAGCCAACGGCACGCAGAGTTTCCAAGTACTGACTGCGCTTGACGCTGCTTAACTTCGGTGATCGGACGAGAACCGGTGTTTTCAGCGTGATATGGCCGTTGCCGAGAGTGCTAGATAATAATTCGAATTTAAATTAAGTGAGACAAATTAACTTTCATCTTTTTAAAACAATAAAAAAAAGAAAATATGTTTGCTTTTTTCATATCTGGTGGAATTTAAAAGAGGAAACAAAAGTCAAAAAGCCAACGGCACGCAGAGTTTCCAAGTACTGACTGCGCTCGACGCTGCTTAACTTCGGTGATCGGACGAGAACCGGTGTTTTCAGCGTGATATGGCCGTTGCCGAGAGTGCTAGATAATAATTCGAGTTTAAATTAAGTGAGATAAATTAACCTTCATCTTTTTAAAACAATAACAAAAAGAAAATAAGTTTGCTTTTTTCATATCTATTGGAATTTAAAAGAGGAAAAAAAGTGAAAAAGCCAACGGCACGCAGTGTTCCTAAGTGGTCTCCCTCCCATGTACTATCTGCGCTCGATGCTGCTTAACTTCGGTGATCGGACGAGAACCGGTGTATTCAGCGTGATATGGCCGTTGCCGAGAGTGCTATTTAATAATTTGAATTTAATTAACTTTCATCTTTACAAAACAATATAAAAAAGAAGATATGTTTGCTTTTTTCATATCTGGTGGAATTTAAAAGAGGAAATAAAAGTGAAAAAGCCAACGGCACGCAGAGTTTCCAAGTACTGACTGCGCTTGACGCTGCTTATATTCGGTGATCGGACGAGAACCGGTGTTTTCAGCGTGATATGGCCGTTGCCGAGAGTGCTAGATAATAATTCGAATTTAAATTAAGTGAGACAAATTAATCTTCATCTTTTTAAAACAATAACAAAAAGAAAATAAGTTTGCTTTTTTCATATCTGGTGGAATTTAAAAGAGGAAATAAAAGTGAAAAAGCCAACGGCACGCAGAGTTTCCAAGTACTGACTGCGCTCGACGCTGCTTAACTTCGGTGATCGGACGTGAACCGGTGTTTTCAGCTCGATATGGCCGTTGCCGAGAGTGCTATTTAATAATTTGAAATTAATTAATTTTCATCTTTATAAAACAATAACAAAAAGAAGATATGTTTGCTTTTCTCATATCTGGTGGAATTTAAAAGAGGAAACAAAAGTGAAAAAGCGAACGGCACGCAGAGTTTCCAAGTACTGACTGCGCTCGACGCTGCTTAACTTCGGTGATCGGACGAGAACCGGTGTTTTCAGCGTGATATGGCCGTTGCCGAGAGTGCTAGATAATAATTCGAATTTAAATTAAGTGAGACAAATTAACTTTCATCTTTTTAAAACAATAAAAAAAAGAAAATATGTTTGCTTTTTTCATATCTGGTGGAATTTAAAAGAGGAAACAAAAGTGAAAAAGCCAACGGCACGCAGAGTTTCCAAGTACTGACTGCGCTCGACGCTGCTTAACTTCGGTGATCGGACGAGAACCGGTGTTTTCAGCGTGATATGGCCGTTGCCGAGAGTGCTAGATAATAATTCGAATTTAAAATAAGTGAGATAAATTAACCTTCATCTTTTTAAAACAATAACAAAAAGAAAATAAGTTTGCTTTTTTCATATCTATTGGAATTTAAAAGAGGAAAAAAAGTGAAAAAGCCAACGGCACGCAGTGTTCCTAAGTGGTCTCCCTCCCATGTACTAACTGCGCTCGATGCTGCTTAACTTCGGTGATCGGACGAGAACCGGTGTATTCAGCGTGATATGGCCGTTGCCGAGAGTGCTATTTAATAATTTGAATTTAATTAACTTTCATCTTTACAAAACAATATAAAAAAGAAGATATGTTTGCTTTTTTCATATCTGGTGGAATTTAAAAGAGGAAATAAAAGTGAAAAAGCCAACGGCACGCAGAGTTTCCAAGTACTGACTGCGCTTGACGCTGCTTATATTCGGTGATCGGACGAGAACCGGTGTTTTCAGCGTGATATGGCCGTTGCCGAGAGTGCTAGATAATAATTCGAATTTAAATTAAGTGAGACAAATTAATCTTCATCTTTTTAAAACAATAACAAAAAGAAAATAAGTTTGCTTTTTTCATATCTGGTGGAATTTAAAAGAGGAAATAAAAGTGAAAAAGCCAACGGCACGCAGAGTTTCCAAGTACTGACTGCGCTCGACGCTGCTTAACTTCGGTAGTCGGACGAGAACCGGTGTTTTCAGCGTGATATGGCCGTTGCCGAGAGTGCTAGATAATAATTCGAATTTAAATTAAGTGAGACAAATTAACCTTCATCTTTTTAAAACAATAACAAAAAGAAAATAAGTTTGCTTTTTTCATATCTGGTGGAATTTAAAAGAGGAAACAAAAGTGAAAAAGCCAACGGCACGCAGAGTTTCCAAGTACTGACTGCGCTCGACGCTGCTTAACTTCGGTGATCGGACGAGAACCGGTGTTTTCAGCGTGATATGGCCGTTGCCGAGAGTGCTAGATAATAATTCGAGTTTAAATTAAGTGAGATAAATTAACCTTCATCTTTTTAAAACAATAACAAAAAGAAAATAAGTTTGCTTTTTTCATATCTATTGGAATTTAAAAGAGGAAAAAAAGTGAAAAAGCCAACGGCACGCAGTGTTCCTAAGTGGTCTCCCTCCCATGTACTATCTGCGCTCGATGCTGCTTAACTTCGGTGATCGGACGAGAACCGGTGTATTCAGCGTGATATGGCCGTTGCCGAGAGTGCTATTTAATAATTTGAATTTAATTAACTTTCATCTTTACAAAACAATATAAAAAAGAAGATATGTTTGCTTTTTTCATATCTGGTGGAATTTAAAAGAGGAAATAAAAGTGAAAAAGCCAACGGCACGCAGAGTTTCCAAGTACTGACTGCGCTTGACGCTGCTTATATTCGGTGATCGGACGAGAACCGGTGTTTTCAGCGTGATATGGCCGTTGCCGAGAGTGCTAGATAATAATTCGAATTTAAATTAAGTGAGACAAATTAATCTTCATCTTTTTAAAACAATAACAAAAAGAAAATAAGTTTGCTTTTTTCATATCTGGTGGAATTTAAAAGAGGAAATAAAAGTGAAAAAGCCAACGGCACGCAGAGTTTCCAAGTACTGACTGCGCTCGACGCTGCTTAACTTCGGTGATCGGACGTGAACCGGTGTTTTCAGCTCGATATGGCCGTTGCCGAGAGTGCTATTTAATAATTTGAAATTAATTAATTTTCATCTTTATAAAACAATAACAAAAAGAAGATATGTTTGCTTTTCTCATATCTGGTGGAATTTAAAAGAGGAAACAAAAGTGAAAAAGCGAACGGCACGCAGAGTTTCCAAGTACTGACTGCGCTCGACGCTGCTTAACTTCGGTGATCGGACGAGAACCGGTGTTTTCAGCGTGATATGGCCGTTGCCGAGAGTGCTAGATAATAATTCGAATTTAAATTAAGTGAGACAAATTAACTTTCATCTTTTTAAAACAATAAAAAAAAGAAAATATGTTTGCTTTTTTCATATCTGGTGGAATTTAAAAGAGGAAACAAAAGTGAAAAAGCCAACGGCACGCAGAGTTTCCAAGTACTGACTGCGCTCGACGCTGCTTAACTTCGGTGATCGGACGAGAACCGGTGTTTTCAGCGTGATATGGCCGTTGCCGAGAGTGCTAGATAATAATTCGAATTTAAATTAAGTGAGATAAATTAACCTTCATCTTTTTAAAACAATAACAAAAAGAAAATAAGTTTGCTTTTTTCATATCTATTGGAATTTAAAAGAGGAAAAAAAGTGAAAAAGCCAACGGCACGCAGTGTTCCTAAGTGGTCTCCCTCCCATGTACTAACTGCGCTCGATGCTGCTTAACTTCGGTGATCGGACGAGAACCGGTGTATTCAGCGTGATATGGCCGTTGCCGAGAGTGCTATTTAATAATTTGAATTTAATTAACTTTCATCTTTACAAAACAATATAAAAAAGAAGATATGTTTGCTTTTTTCATATCTGGTGGAATTTAAAAGAGGAAATAAAAGTGAAAAAGCCAACGGCACGCAGAGTTTCCAAGTACTGACTGCGCTTGACGCTGCTTATATTCGGTGATCGGACGAGAACCGGTGTTTTCAGCGTGATATGGCCGTTGCCGAGAGTGCTAGATAATAATTCGAATTTAAATTAAGTGAGACAAATTAATCTTCATCTTTTTAAAACAATAACAAAAAGAAAATAAGTTTGCTTTTTTCATATCTGGTGGAATTTAAAAGAGGAAATAAAAGTGAAAAAGCCAACGGCACGCAGAGTTTCCAAGTACTGACTGCGCTCGACGCTGCTTAACTTCGGTAGTCGGACGAGAACCGGTGTTTTCAGCGTGATATGGCCGTTGCCGAGAGTGCTAGATAATAATTCGAATTTAAATTAAGTGAGACAAATTAACCTTCATCTTTTTAAAACAATAACAAAAAGAAAATAAGTTTGCTTTTTTCATATCTGGTGGAATTTAAAAGAGGAAACAAAAGTGAAAAAGCCAACGGCACGCAGAGTTTCCAAGTACTGACTGCGCTCGACGCTGCTTAACTTCAGTGATCGGACGAGAACCGGTGTTTTCAGCGTGATATGGCCGTTGCCGAGAGTGCTAGATAATAATTCGAATTTAAATTAAGTGAGACAAATTAACCTTCATCTTTTAAAACAATAACTAAAAGAAAATAAGTTTGCTTTTTTCATATCTATTGGAATTTAAAAGAGGAAAAAAAATTGAAAAAGCCAACGGCACGCAGAGTTTCCAAGTACTGACTGCGTTCGACGCTGCTTAACTTCGGTGATCGGACGAGAACCGGTGTTTTCAGCGTGATATGGCCGTAGCCGAGAGTGCTAGTTAATAATTCGAATTTAAATTAAGTGAGACAAATTAACCTTCATCTTTTTAAAACAATAACAAAAAGAAAATATGTTTGCTTTTTTCATATCTATTGGAATTTAAAAGAGGAAAAAAAGTGAAAAAGCCAACGGCACGCAGTGTTCCTAAGTGGTCTCCCTCCCAAGAACTGACTGCGCTCGACGCTGCTTAACTTCGGTGATCGGACGTGAACCGGTGTTTTCAGCGTGATATGGCCGTTGCCGAGAGTGCTATTTAATAATTTGAATTTAATTAACCTTCATCTTTATAAAACAATAACAAAAAGAAGATATGTTTGCTTTTTTCATATCTGGTGGAATTTAAAAGAGGAAACAAAAGTGAAAAAGCCAACGGCACGCAGAGTTTCCAAGTACTGACTGCGTTCGACGCTGCTTAACTTCGGTGATCGGACGAGAACCGGTGTTTTCAGCGTGATATGGCCGTTGCCGAGAGTGCTAGATAATAATTCGAATTTAAATTAAGTGAGACAAATTAACCTTCATCTTTTTAAAACAATAACAAAAAGAAAATATGTTTGCTTTTTTCATATCTATTGGAATTTAAAAGAGGAAAAAAAGTGAAAAAGCCAACGGCACGCAGTGTTCCTAAGTGGTCTCCCTCCCAAGAACTGACTGCGCTCGACGCTGCTTAACTTCGGTGATCGGACGTGAACCGGTGTTTTCAGCGTGATATGGCCGTTGCCGAGAGTGCTATTTAATAATTTGAATTTAATTAACCTTCATCTTTATAAAACAATAACAAAAAGAAGATATGTTTGCTTTTTTCATATCTGGTGGAATTTAAAAGAGGAAACAAAAGTGAAAAAGCCAACGGCACGCAGAGTTTCCAAGTACTGACTGCGTTCGACGCTGCTTAACTTCGGTGATCGGACGAGAACCGGTGTTTTCAGCGTGATATGGCCGTTGCCGAGAGTGCTAGATAATAATTCGAATTTAAATTAAGTGAGACAAATTAACCTTCATCTTTTTAAAACAATAACAAAAAGAAAATATGTTTGCTTTTTTCATATCTATTGGAATTTAAAAGAGGAAAAAAAGTGAAAAAGCCAACGGCACGCAGTGTTCCTAAGTGGTCTCCCTCCCAAGAACTGACTGCGCTCGACGCTGCTTAACTTCGGTGATCGGACGTGAACCGGTGTTTTCAGCGTGATATGGCCGTTGCCGAGAGTGCTATTTAATAATTTGAATTTAATTAACCTTCATCTTTATAAAACAATAACAAAAAGAAGATATGTTTGCTTTTTTCATATCTGGTGGAATTTAAAAGAGGAAACAAAAGTGAAAAAGCCAACGGCACGCAGAGTTTCCAAGTACTGACTGCGTTCGACGCTGCTTAACTTCGGTGATCGGACGAGAACCGGTGTTTTCAGCGTGATATGGCCGTTGCCGAGAGTGCTAGATAATAATTCGAATTTAAATTAAGTGAGACAAATTAACCTTCATCTTTTTAAAACAATAACAAAAAGAAAATAAGTTTGCTTTTTTCATATCTATTGGAATTTAAAAGAGGAAAAAAAAGTGAAAAAGCCAACGGCACGCAGTGTTCCTAAGTGGTCTCCCTCCCAAGTACTGACTGCGCTCGACGCTGCTTAACTTCGGTGATCGGACGAGAACCGGTGTATTCAGCGTGATATGGCCGTTGCCGAAAGTGCTAGTTAATAATTTGAATTTAATTAACTTTCATCTTTATAAAACAATATAAAAAAGAAGATATGTTTGCTTTTTTCATATCTGGTTGAATTTAAAAGAGGAAATAAAAGTGAAAAAGCCAACGGCACGCAGAGTTTCCAAGTACTGACTGCGCTTGACGCTGCTTAACTTCGGTGATCGGACGAGAACCGGTGTTTTCAACGTGATATGGCCGTTGCCGAGAGTGCTAGATAATAATTCGAATTTAAATTAAGTGAGACAAATTAACCTTCATCTTTTTAAAACAATAAAAAAAGATAATATGTTTGCTTTTTTCATATCTGGTGGAATTTAAAAGAGGAAATAAAAGTGAAAAAGCCAACGGCACGCAGAGTTTCCAAGTACTGACTGCGCTCGACGTTGCTTAACTTCGGTGATCGGACGAGAACCGGTGTTTTCAGCGTGATATGGCCGAAGCCGAGAGTGCTAGTTAATAATTCGAATTTAAATTAAGTGAGACAAATTAACCTTCATCTTTTTAAATCAATAACAAAAAGAAAATATGTTTGCTTTTTTCATATCTATTGGAATTTAAAAGAGGAAAAAAAGTGAAAAAGCCAACGGCACGCAGTGTTCCTAAGTGGTCTCCCTCCCAAGAACTGACTGCGCTCGACGCTGCTTAACTTCGGTGATCGGACGTGAACCGGTGTTTTCAGCGTGATATGGCCGTTGCCGAGAGTGCTATTTAATAATTTGAATTTAATTAACCTTCATCTTTATAAAACAATAACAAAAAGAAGATATGTTTGCTTTTTTCATATCTGGTGGAATTTAAAAGAGGAAATAAAAGTAAAAAAGCCAACGGCACGCAGAGTTTCCAAGTACTGACTGCGCTTGACGCTGCTTATATTCGGTGATCGGACGAGAACCGGTGTTTTCAGCGTGATATGGCCGTTGCCGAGAGTGCTAGATAATAATTCGAATTTAAATTAAGTGAGACAAATTAATCTTCATCTTTTTAAAACAATAACAAAAAGAAAATAAGTTTGCTTTTTTCATATCTGGTGGAATTTAAAAGAGGAAATAAAACTGAAAAAGCCAACGGCACGCAGAGTTTCCAAGTACTGACTGCGCTCGACGCTGCTTAACTTCGGTGATCGGACGAGAACCGGTGTTTTCAGCGTGATATGGCCGTAGCCGAGAGTGCTAGTTAATAATTCGAATTTAAATTAAGTGAGACAAATTAACCTTCATCTTTTTAAAACAATAACAAAAAGAAAATATGTTTGCTTTTTTCATATCTGGTGGAATTTAAAAGAGGAAATAAAACTGAAAAAGCCAACGGCACGCAGAGTTTCCAAGTACTGACTGCGCTCGACGCTGCTTAACTTCGGTGATCGGACGAGAACCGGTGTTTTCAGCGTGATATGGCCGTAGCCGAGAGTGCTAGTTAATAATTCGAATTTAAATTAAGTGAGACAAATTAACCTTCATCTTTTTAAAACAATAACAAAAAGAAAATATGTTTGCTTATTTCATATCTATTGGAATTTAAAAGAGGAAAAAAAGTGAAAAAGCCAACGGCACGCAGTGTTCCTAAGTGGTCTCCCTCCCAAGAACTGACTGCGCTCGACGCTGCTTAACTTCGGTGATCGGACGTGAACCGGTGTTTTCAGCGTGATATGGCCGTTGCCGAGAGTGCTATTTAAAAATTTGAATTTAATTAACCTTCATCTTTATAAAACAATAACAAAAAGAAGATATGTTTGCTTTTTTCATATCTGGTGGAATTTAAAAGAGGAAATAAAAGTAAAAAAGCCAACGGCACGCAGAGTTTCCAAGTACTGACTGCGCTTGACGCTGCTTATATTCGGTGATCGGACGAGAACCGGTGTTTTCAGCGTGATATGGCCGTTGCCGAGAGTGCTAGATAATAATTCGAATTTAAATTAAGTGAGACAAATTAATCTTCATCTTTTTAAAACAATAACAAAAAGAAAATAAGTTTGCTTTTTTCATATCTGGTGGAATTTAAAAGAGGAAATAAAACTGAAAAAGCCAACGGCACGCAGAGTTTCCAAGTACTGACTGCGCTCGACGCTGCTTAACTTCGGTGATCGGACGAGAACCGGTGTTTTCAGCGTGATATGGCCGTAGCCGAGAGTGCTAGTTAATAATTCGAATTTAAATTAAGTGAGACAAATTAACCTTCATCTTTTTAAAACAATAACAAAAAGAAAATATGTTTGCTTTTTTCATATCTGGTGGAATTTAAAAGAGGAAATAAAACTGAAAAAGCCAACGGCACGCAAAGTTTCCAAGTACTGACTGCGCTCGACGCTGCTTAACTTCGGTGATCGGACGAGAACCGGTGTTTTCAGCGAGATATGGCCGTAGCCGAGAGTGCTAGTTAATAATTCGAATTTAAATTAAGTGAGACAAATTAACCTTCATCTTTTTAAAACAATAACAAAAAGAAAATATGTTTGCTTTTTTCATATCTATTGGAATTTAAAAGAGGAAAAAAAGTGAAAAAGCCAACGGCACGCAGTGTTCCTAAGTGGTCTCCCTCCCAAGAACTGACTGCGCTCGACGCTGCTTAACTTCGGTGATCGGACGTGAACCGGTGTTTTCAGCGTGATATGGCCGTTGCCGAGAGTGCTATTTAATAATTTGAATTTAATTAACCTTCATCTTTATAAAACAATAACAAAAAGAAGATATGTTTGCTTTTTTCATATCTGGTGGAATTTAAAAGAGGAAATAAAAGTAAAAAAGCCAACGGCACGCAGAGTTTCCAAGTACTGACTGCGCTTGACGCTGCTTATATTCGGTGATCGGACGAGAACCGGTGTTTTCAGCTTGATATGGCCGTTGCCGAGAGTGCTAGATAATAATTCGAATTTAAATTAAGTGAGACAAATTAATCTTCATCTTTTTAAAACAATAACAAAAAGAAAATAAGTTTGCTTTTTTCATATCTGGTGGAATTTAAAAGAGGAAATAAAACTGAAAAAGCCAACGGCACGCAGAGTTTCCAAGTACTGACTGCGCTCGACGCTGCTTAACTTCGGTGATCGGACGAGAACCGGTGTTTTCAGCGTGATATGGCCGTAGCCGAGAGTGCTAGTTAATAATTCGAATTTAAATTAAGTGAGACAAATTAACCTTCATCTTTTTAAAACAATAACAAAAAGAAAATATGTTTGCTTTTTTCATATCTGGTGGAATTTAAAAGAGGAAATAAAACTGAAAAAGCCAACGGCACGCAGAGTTTCCAAGTACTGACTGCGCTCGACGCTGCTTAACTTCGGTGATCGGACGAGAACCGGTGTTTTCAGCGTGATATGGCCGTAGCCGAGAGTGCTAGTTAATAATTCGAATTTAAATTAAGTGAGACAAATTAACCTTCATCTTTTTAAAACAATAACAAAAAGAAAATATGTTTGCTTTTTTCATATCTATTGGAATTTAAAAGAGGAAAAAAAGTGAAAAAGCCAACGGCACGCAGTGTTCCTAAGTGGTCTCCCTCCCAAGAACTGACTGCGCTCGACGCTGCTTAACTTCGGTGATCGGACGTGAACCGGTGTTTTCAGCGTGATATGGCCGTTGCCGAGAGTGCTATTTAATAATTTGAATTTAATTAACCTTCATCTTTATAAAACAGTAACAAAAAGAAGATATGTTTGCTTTTTTCATATCTGGTGGAATTTAAAAGAGGAAATAAAAGTAAAAAAGCCAACGGCACGCAGAGTTTCCAAGTACTGACTGCGCTTGACGCTGCTTATATTCGGTGATCGGACGAGAACCGGTGTTTTCAGCGTGATATGGCCGTTGCCGAGAGTGCTAGATAATAATTCGAATTTAAATTAAGTGAGACAAATTAATCTTCATCTTTTTAAAACAATAACAAAAAGAAAATAAGTTTGCTTTTTTCATATCTGGTGGAATTTAAAAGAGGAAATAAAACTGAAAAAGCCAACGGCACGCAGAGTTTCCAAGTACTGACTGCGCTCGACGCTGCTTAACTTCGGTGATCGGACGAGAACCGGTGTTTTCAGCGTGATATGGCCGTAGCCGAGAGTGCTAGTTAATAATTCGAATTTAAATTAAGTGAGACAAATTAACCTTCATCTTTTTAAAACAATAACAAAAAGAAAATATGTTTGCTTTTTTCATATCTGGTGGAATTTAAAAGAGGAAATAAAACTGAAAAAGCCAACGGCACGCAGAGTTTCCAAGTACTAACTGCGCTCGACGCTGCTTAACTTCGGTGATCGGACGAGAACCGGTGTTTTCAGCGTGATATGGCCGTAGCCGAGAGTGCTAGTTAATAATTCGAATTTAAATTAAGTGAGACAAATTAATCTTCATCTTTTTAAAACAATAACAAAAAGAAAATAAGTTTGCTTTTTTCATATCTGGTGGAATTTAAAAGAGGAAATAAATCTGAAAAAGCCAACGGCACGCAGAGTTTCCAAGTACTGACTGCGCTCGACGCTGCTTAACTTCGGTGATCGGACGAGAACCGGTGTTTTCAGCGTGATATGGCCGTAGCCGAGAGTGCTAGTTAATAATTCGAATTTAAATTAAGTGAGACAAATTAACCTTCATCTTTTTAAAACAATAACAAAAAGAAAATATGTTTGCTTTTTTCATATCTGGTGGAATTTAAAAGAGGAAATAAAACTGAAAAAGCCAACGGCACGCAGAGTTTCCAAGTACTGACTGCGCTCGACGCTGCTTAACTTCGGTGATCGGACGAGAACCGGTGTTTTCAGCGTGATATGGCCGTAGCCGAGAGTGCTAGTTAATAATTCGAATTTAAATTAAAGGGTAAGAGAATCGTCGTTTACATTTTCGTTAATTTGTATAAGAATACTTAGGAGAATGTATAGAGAATTCAAATTTACCAACCATTTTGCTCTAACACTAATAGTTATTACGTAAAGTTCATTTAAACATTATTAATTTCAAATCGCGTTGGGAAAATGGTCGGCCATTTTATTTTCCTTGTGACGTAACTAACATGTATATTCGTGATTGGCTAGGCCTCTAGAGGAGACCGGTAGAAGGAACATAGATCTTGGAATATATGACTTTCCTAGAGATACACCTTAAAATAATGATGGCCCCTTATTCCCCTTGTAAAAATTTAAGCCTAGAAACGTATCTCTAGATTTTGTTTACCAATGTCATTGAGTAGGATTTCCTAAAGGTCACGTCATTGCGTTGAAACTTCGATGAAAAAAATTATCTTATTCAGTTAAGCGTTGTGCAATTATGTATTTATTTATTTCTTTATTTATTTCTTTATTTCTTTATTTATTTATTTATTTATTTATTTCTTTATTTATTTATTTATTTCTTTATTTATTTATTGTTGTTTGGTACATCAAGTCAGAAATTGACTTGTGGAGACCGCCTTGTACTACTGACAGTTTTTGTTATCACAGCTGATTGTATATAAGGTGTTTGTTTCAATTTTTCGTGGTTAAAATTATTAAGAAATGGCAACCGCGGCGTCCAGCTCTAGCAGCGATTCAGAGAATGAAGTAAATCTGTCTGATTATTCGATAGCATTTAGTGATTCGGTTTCTGAGGATGAAGAGCCGGATGGGGGAATTATTAGGCCTAGGATTTTAGGAAATTTAGGAAATCTTGCCCTCGGTGCTCAGCCTTATCAATTTGAGCCTGATGCTCCTCCACCACCTGTGCAAGATGAAAATGTTGAAATTGAAGTAGAAGGCCATGAAAGGCTAAATAACAACACATGGTAAGCAGTGAAAATGATCAAGGTAACGGTGTGGCTAACTGGTAATATACACAAATTTACTATGTAGGTGTTCTTGTGGAAAATGTGAACCGATGAACTCTATTGAAGAGAGCCTTTGTTGCCAAGAGGTTCCAAAGATTTGGAATAGAGTAAGGGATGGCGATAGCTGCATTACTCAACACCCAGCAACAGATTATGTTTATTTGAACATATATGCCTTGGAGGCGGCGGTGTATGACTATTGTGATAATAACTTTGTTATCCCAAATGATGCCACAATTCACAAGTAATAGTATATTATATAATATTATTAATTTATAGAGTCAAAATTGATTAAAATTATTGTTACATTTAGAACCTACCGCTATATTGCCTATCGGAAATTTACCAGATGGATTCATAAAAGGCTAGGGCGACGTCAAAGACGACCTATTCCAAGCTGCGTCTTAACCACAATCAGAAGATCCTTTCCATCAGAAGAATATTCCGGATTTCGCTATCCACGATTTGACGAATAGTTATAAATAAATTACAAAAATTGAAATATTAAATAAATTTACGGAGAGAACAACGTGATAAGTTGATAACTGACTAATTAAAATGTCTCACAATTAGTTTATTTAATCAGTCGTCATATTTAATTGTAATTTATTTATAATTATTATAAACTTGATAAATTGTATCCTTCATAGTCCTTTATATTACTTTTAGAACACATATTGGCTATCGGAAATTTACACGATGGATTCAGAATATGCTACAACACCAAAGCTGACCAATTAGAAGAATCTTCACATCAGAAGAATTTTCAGGATTTTTTAAATAACATATGTAAATTTCATTCATAAATATTAGCGAGTAAAGATACACGTGACAGACGAAATTATTATGGGCCTATATATGAGGATAAAATATGCCAGTTACCGGATCTCACAACTATTTTTTCTAGATATTAGCCATGATAGAGCTTGATAAATAAACTGCAGTATTCATTGTTTATTAAAAAAATATTTATTTCAAGTTGATTTGAATCGTTTCTTCTGCATGTATGTTTCAATTGCATCCGACTTGTCAGGATGAACATACTTTGCACTTAGTGGTTGTGGGATTGTAGGCGGATCTAATTCTCTTTCGTATAAATCTATTGCGTCAGTCATAGTAAGTTCCGCTATTTCAAGTACCTTTCCAAAGAGATTTTTTACGTAGTCTAAAAAATTGTTTACATTTCAATAACTAGACTTATTTTTAATTTAACTTTTATATAATTAAAATTACCATATGTAGATGGCTCCCTAATAGGTTTGACACTATATTCTCCTTGTTTAGATTTAGGTAATGAAACGCTATAGCGTAAAGTACCATCGGCTTTACGAGCTTGGAGTTTGTTTGAATTTTCATTAAAATGTAAAACGGAAAGGGTCAATCTGGAAAACCACATAAAACAAATTAGAGTTTTACATAACTATGAAATTGAAATGTATGTTGAATTTACCTAGCCTCCATTATTATGTAAGGGTAATACACACTCTTGCTTGCAAAGTGCAATACTACACTGTGGTACGCTTCAACATTTGAAGTTTGAACAATGGGTGATAGCTGAATTATATCACGGCTGGCAAGTTTGACAATATAGGCCAACTTATTATACGCTTCTGATGCTAAAATGATTATTATTAGACCCAAGTAAATATCATATAATATAGTGCATTTATGTTATTGAATTACATTCTTCAAGCCAGTCTTTGGGTGAGGTAATTTCATCATGTGCACACCTTTCAAATAATCCATCATGACCACTATGTTTATTGGTAACATGACGTAGCACGGAAAGCCATTTGTCCCTCGCTAACTCCCCATTTCCGTTACTTGATACTGCGCACCAATAAACGTGATTAACAATACTGCGCTTCCATTTTAGGAGTATTTCACATTTTTTGGCCTTCCCGGCAGCCTCAATTTTTGTTTTAACTCCTAAAAACAAATAAATAAAATTTATTATGATTTGCTAAATAAGGTTTAAGTGCTATATACCTTTCGCAAGATGCCAGCAATCAAATAAATGCTTTACGGCAGGGTGTTCCTCTCTCATGAAACGGCGAATACTCTTATGTCGGTCAGTTACAAGAGTTTCTACCGTGACATCACTCAATGATAAGTAACGCAAGCCCCTCCGTAAACCTTCCAATTCCATGGCTTGACTGCTACTAACTTCGCTAGACTATAAAAGTAAATAATATGGTATTTAAATGTAACCACTGCCCGACTTTTAAATAAATTTAGACTTTACCTGGACCAATTCTAGATGTATTATTTTATTGGTGGTGCTTTCCATAAAACAGTAACTCCCATACAACGCAGAGTAACCGGGTGAATCACACCTTCCATCTCCACCAATTTTTATAGTCTTACCTTCTAATGCCGTTAATAACTCGTCTTGCTGTCGTACCCAAGCCTTTAGTTGGAAAATAATTTTTGAAATTTAAACGAGGGACTGGTAAATTTAATAACATGGTTGCCACAGGTCAGTTAAAAGTCATGGAATTTGAATCTCAAAATCTTGTGACAACTCTGAATTAAAAAATTAATACTTACCTCTCTTATTGAGGGAACAAGATAAGCTTTTTGGAGTTTGCAATAGGCCCTTTTGCCAATCATGACTATACCAATTGACCTAAACATTCTCAAAACTTTGGAGGGGTTTAATCCCGCGAAAAGAATAGCTCCCGCAATTAAGAGATTGCCCAGTGGTTTTCGAGTTATTTTGGGCTGGCTTTGCCAAATAAACGTGTGCTTATTTTCACAAACAGCTCTAACAGTAATCAGGGATCCAATAACAGATAAGGTTTGAGTGCACGGTGCCAAACAGGAAAAGCAATATTTGAACAACAGTAGTAGCGCTGATTGAAAAATTATATATTTCGGTTCAGATACTACATCATCAACAGGATCCAAGTGGTCTGAGAAACTATTTGTAATAAGTTAATAGCATTAAGACTTAAATGTGTAAAGTTCTTTGAATGTGTTTAACATGCAAACCATACTCAATGATACTTGTATCTCCCAAGCCAAGAGTTGAAGGTGTGAAACTTGTATCCAAGGGGTCAAGAGTTTCACTGACATCAATTATGTCAGATCCATCATCATCTTGTTCTATAATAGTAGAACTAAGATGTTCTGCTTCTGTTTGAATCGCAATATCTACCTTCACATCTTGGGGGGTTTGACAGCCTATCAAATGAGGACAAATTAAAACTCATTCGCCAATTCAGATTTCAAAGATTATGATACCTTTACTTCGTGATTTTCTACAAGTTTGCACACCTATACTTCTGCCACAGTTATACACTTGTATATATTTGTTCTTAGTTTTACAATTTTCAATTGTGGGATTCTTAATTTTAATTGAATGCTTTCTTAGTGAAGTCTCTTTGTCATAACTAGACAAAGTAGACTCAGCAGGCTCAACAAATGATTGGATCAATTCACCGCTACTAAAACCCGATTTATGTAGGATTTTACGTTGTGGCATTACTACATCAATAGATAAATCCACATTTGTGTGGGTAGAACAACTAGGGGTGGGACTTTGTACTTTTTCGCGTTTCTCTATGGGACAATCGCCAGGAAAAAGTGTTGGGATCGCTGACTTAGTCAAGCTCAATTTAACCTTCTTCTGCAAGCTTTTTAACACATCAGGGTTGTGAACAAAACAATCGTTTGTAAAATGACTGGAACAAACAGTGGATCTCTCTTTTGGTGTCCAATTAGGTCTATCAATGTTTTGCAACCATTTTTCAGCTAAAGAAGGGTCTTTTGGCCAATAATGAAAAGATATCTCCTTGTTGGTGTTGTTATTTTTACACCCAGGAACGACGCAAACAACAGACGGTCTAGGCATAACTTCCGTTTACAATTATTTTGATTAATGATTGTTTAAAATTTGTCGAGCACTTGAAAAGGTACAACCCTTGGCCACACGAGAGACACGAAGAAACTGAAAAAACGGAATCTATGCGGGAATGACGCAAAAAAAAAACTTGACCTTAATGTAAAGTTCGGTTCATAGATGGCTCGCGCTTCGCGCTCTCTACGTAACAAACATGTGAAACAAGTTGGCTAAGACATAACTGGCGTCAAGTTGGGGGAGGAGTTATGTCGATATTTAAATGGATTTTAAGTAGAGAAATAAATTTTAAATGAAACTAAAAGTATGAAATTTAGGAAGAAGAGATTCGAAAGTGTAAGTTAAAACCATTTTCATTATAATTGGAGAGTATGTACAAAACGATTCTCTTGCCCTTTAAGTGAGACAAATTAACCTTCATCTTTTTAAAATAATAACAAAAAGAAAATATGTTTGCTTTTTTCATATCTATTGGAATTTAAAAGAGGAAAAAAAGTGAAAAAGCCAACGGCACGCAGTGTTCCTAAGTGGTCTCCCTCCCAAGAACTGACTGCGCTCGACGCTACTTAACTTCGGTGATCGGACGTGAACCGGTGTTTTCAGCGTGATATGGCCGTTGCCGAGAGTGATATTTAATAATTTGAATTTAATTAACCTTCATCTTTATAAAACAATAACAAAAAGAAGATATGTTTGCTTTTTTCATATCTGGTGGAATTTAAAAGAGGAAATAAAAGTAAAAAAGCCAACGGCACGCAGAGTTTCCAAGTACTGACTGCGCTTGACGCTGCTTATATTCAGTGATCGGACGAGAACCGGTGTTTTCAGCGTGATATGGCCGTTGCCGAGAGTGCTAGATAATAATTCGAATTTAAATTAAGTGAGACAAATTAATCTTCATCTTTTTAAAACAATAACAAAAAGAAAATAAGTTTGCTTTTTTCATATCTGGTGGAATTTAAAAGAGGAAATAAAACTGAAAAAGCCAACGGCACGCAGAGTTTCCAAGTACTGACTGCGCTCGACGCTGCTTAACTTCGGTGATCGGACGAGAACCGGTGTTTTCAGCGTGATATGGCCGTAGCCGAGAGTGCTAGTTAATAATTCGAATTTAAATTAAGTGAGACAAATTAACCTTCATCTTTTTAAAACAATAACAAAAAGAAAATATGTTTGCTTTTTTCATATCTGGTGGAATTTAAAAGAGGAAATAAAACTGAAAAAGCCAACGGCACGCAGAGTTTCCAAGTACTGACTGCGCTCGACGCTGCTTAACTTCGGTGATCGGACGAGAACCGGTGTTTTCAGCGTGATATGGCCGTAGCCGAGAGTGCTAGTTAATAATTCGAATTTAAATTAAGTGAGACAAATTAACCTTCATCTTTTTAAAACAATAACAAAAAGAAAATATGTTTGCTTTTTTCATATCTATTGGAATTTAAAAGAGGAAAAAAAGTGAAAAAGCCAACGGCACGCAGTGTTCCTAAGTGGTCTCCCTCCCAAGAACTGACTGCGCTCGACGCTGCTTAACTTCGGTGATCGGACGTGAACTGGTGTTTTCAGCGTGATATGGCCGTTGCCGAGAGTGCTATTTAATAATTTGAATTTAATTAACCTTCATCTTTATAAAACAATAACAAAAAGAAGATATGTTTGCTTTTTTCATATCTGGTGGAATTTAAAAGAGGAAACAAAAGTGAAAAAGCCAACGGCACGCAGAGTTTCCAAGTACTGACTGCGTTCGACGCTGCTTAACTTCGGTAATCGGACGAGAACCGGTGTTTTCAGCGTGATATGGCCGTTGCCGAGAGTGCTAGATAATAATTCGAATTTAAATTAAGTGAGACAAATTAACCTTCATCTTTTTAAAACAATAACAAAAAGAAAATAAGTTTGCTTTTTTCATATCTATTGGAATTTAAAAGAGGAAAAAAAAGTGAAAAAGCCAACGGCACGCAGTGTTCCTAAGTGGTCTCCCTCCCAAGTACTGACTGCGCTCGACGCTGCTTAATTTCGGTGATCGGACGAGAACCGGTGTATTCAGCGTGATATGGCTGTTGCCGAAAGTGCTAGTTAATAATTTGAATTTAATTAACTTTCATCTTTATAAAACAATATAAAAAAGAAGATATGTTTGCTTTTTTCATATCTGGTGGAATTTAAAAGAGGAAATAAAAGTGAAAAAGCCAACGGCACGCAGAGTTTCCAAGTACTGACTGCGCTCGACGCTGCTTAACTTCGGTGATCGGACGAGAACCGGTGTTTTCAGCGTGATATGGCCGTTGCCGAGAGTGCTAGATAATAATTCGAATTTAAATTAAGTGAGACAAATTAACCTTCATATTTTTAAAACAATAAAAAAAAAGAAAATATGTTTGCTTTTTTCATATCTGGTGGAATTTAAAAGAGGAAATAAAAGTGAAAAAGCCAACGGCACGCAGAGTTTCCAAGTACTGACTGCGCTCGACGCTGCTTAACTTCGGTGATCGGACGAGAACCGGTGTTTTCAGCGTGATATGGCCGTTGCCGAGAGTGCTAGATAATAATTCGAATTTAAATTAAGTGAGATAAATTAACCTTCATCTTTTTAAAACAATAATAAAAAGAAAATAAGTTTGCTTTTTTCATATCTATTGGAATTTAAAAGAGGAAAAAAAGTGAAAAAGCCAACGGCACGCAGTGTTCCTAAGTGGTCTCCCTCCCATGTAATAACTGCGCTCGACGCTGCTTAACTTCGGTGATCGGACGAGAACCGGTGTATTCAGCGTGATATGGCCGTTGCCGAGAGTGCTATTTAATAATTTGAATTTAATTAACTTTCATCTTTACAAAACAATATAAAAAAGAAGATATGTTTGCTTTTTTCATATCTGGTGGAATTTAAAAGAGGAAATAAAAGTGAAAAAGCCAACGGCACGCAGAGTTTCCAAGTACTGACTGCGCTTGACGCTGCTTATATTCGGTGATCGGACGAGAACCGGTGTTTTCAGCGTGATATGGCCGTTGCCGAGAGTGCTAGATAATAATTCGAATTTAAATTAAGTGAGACAAATTAATCTTCATCTTTTTAAAACAATAACAAAAAGAAAATAAGTTTGCTTTTTTCATATCTGGTGGAACTTAAAAGAGGAAAAAAAAGTGAAAAAGCCAACGGCACGCAGAGTTTCCAAGTACTGACTGCGCTAGACGCTGCTTAACTTCGGTGATCGGACGAGAACCGGTGTTTTCAGCGTGATATGGCCGTTGCCGAGAGTGCTATTTAATAATTTGAATTTAATTAACCTTCATCTTTATAAAACAATAACAAAATGAAAATAAGTTTGCTTTTTTTCATATCTGGTGGAATTTAAAAGAGGAAATAAAAGTGAAAAAGCCAACGGCACGCAGAGTTTCCAAGTACTGACTGCGCTCGACGCTGCTTAACTTCGGTGATCGGACGAGAACCGGTGTTTTCAGCGTGATATGTCCGTAGCCGAGAGTGCTAGATAATAATTCGAATTTAAATTAAGTGAGACAAATTAACCTTCATCTTTTTAAAACAATAACAAAAAGAAAATATGTTTGCTTTTTTCATATCTATTTTAATTTAAAAGAGGAAAAAAAAGTGAAAAAGCCAACGGCACGCAGTGTTCCTAAGTGGCCTCCCTCCCAAGTACTGACAGCGCTCGACGCTGCTTAACTTCGGTGATCGGACGTGAACCGGTGTTTTCAGCGTGATATGGCCGTTGCCGAGAGTGCTATTTAATAATTTGAATTTAATTAATCTTCATCTTTATAAAACAATAACAAAAAGAAGATATGTTTGCTTTTTTCATATCTGGTGGAATTTGAAAGAGGAAACAAAAGTGAAAAAGCCAACGGCACGCAGAGTTTCCAAGTACTGACTGCGCTCGACGCTGCTTAACTTCGGTGATCGGACGAGAACCGGTGTTTTCAGCGTGATATGGCCGTTGCCGAGAGTGCTAGATAATAATTCGAATTTAAATTAAGTGAGACAAATTAACCTTCATCTTTTTAAAACAATAACAAAAAGAAAATATGTTTGCTTTTTTCATATCTATTTTAATTTAAAAGAGGAAAAAAAAGTGAAAAAGCCAACGGCACTCAGTGTTCCTAAGTGGTCTCCCTCCCAAGTACTGACTGCGCTCGACGCTGCTTAACTTCGGTGATCGGACGTGAACCGGTGTTTTCAGCGTGATATGGCCGTTGCCGAAAGTGCTATTTAATAATTTGAATTTAATAATTCTTCATCTTTATAAAACAATAACAAAAAGAAGATATGTTTGCTTTTTTCATATCTGGTGGAATTTAAAAGAGGAAACAAAAGTGAAAAAGCCAACGGCACGCAGAGTTTCCAAGTACTGACTGCGCTAGACGCTGCTTAACTTCGGTGATCGGACGAGAACCGGTGTTTTCAGCGTGATATGGCCGTAGCCGAGAGTGCTAGATAATAATTCGAATTTAAATTAAGTGAGACAAATTAACCTTCATCTTTTTTAAACAATAACAAAAAGAAAATATGTTTGCTTTTTTCATATCTATTTTAATTTAAAAGAGGAAAAAAAAGTGAAAAAGCCAACGGCACGCAGTGTTCCTAAGTGGCCTCCCTCCCAAGTACTGACAGCGCTCGACGCTGCTTAACTTCGGTGATCGGACGTGAACCGGTGTTTTCATCGTGATATGGCCGTTGCCGAGAGTGCTATTTAATAATTTGAATTTAATTAATCTTCATCTTTATAAAACAATAACAAAAAGAAGATATGTTTGCTTTTTTCATATCTGGTGGAATTTGAAAGAGGAAACAAAAGTGAAAAAGCCAACGGCACGCAGAGTTTCCAAGTACTGACTGCGCTCGACGCTGCTTAACTTCGGTGATCGGACGAGAACCGGTGTTTTCAGCGTGATATGTCCGTAGCCGAGAGTGCTAGATAATAATTCGAATTTAAATTAAGTGAGACAAATTAACCTTCATCTTTTTAAAACAATAACAAAAAGAAAATATGTTTGCTTTTTTCATATCTATTTTAATTTAAAAGAGGAAAAAAAAGTGAAAAAGCCAACGGCACGCAGTGTTCCTAAGTGGCCTCCCTCCCAAGTACTGACAGCGCTCGACGCTGCTTAACTTCGGTGATCGGACGTGAACCGGTGTTTTCAGCGTGATATGGCCGTTGCCGAGAGTGCTATTTAATAATTTGAATTTAATTAATCTTCATCTTTATAAAACAATAACAAAAAGAAGATATGTTTGCTTTTTTCATATCTGGTGGAATTTGAAAGAGGAAACAAAAGTGAAAAAGCCAACGGCACGCAGAGTTTCCAAGTACTGACTGCGCTCGACGCTGCTTAACTTCGGTGATCGGACGAGAACCGGTGTTTTCAGCGTGATATGGCCGTTGCCGAGAGTGCTAGATAATAATTCGAATTTAAATTAAGTGAGACAAATTAACCTTCATCTTTTTAAAACAATAACAAAAAGAAAATATGTTTGCTTTTTTCATATCTATTTTAATTTAAAAGAGGAAAAAAAAGTGAAAAAGCCAACGGCACTCAGTGTTCCTAAGTGGTCTCCCTCCCAAGTACTGACTGCGCTCGACGCTGCTTAACTTCGGTGATCGGACGTGAACCGGTGTTTTCAGCGTGATATGGCCGTTGCCGAAAGTGCTATTTAATAATTTGAATTTAATAATTCTTCATCTTTATAAAACAATAACAAAAAGAAGATATGTTTGCTTTTTTCATATCTGGTGGAATTTAAAAGAGGAAACAAAAGTGAAAAAGCCAACGGCACGCAGAGTTTCCAAGTACTGACTGCGCTAGACGCTGCTTAACTTCGGTGATCGGACGAGAACCGGTGTTTTCAGCGTGATATGGCCGTAGCCGAGAGTGCTAGATAATAATTCGAATTTAAATTAAGTGAGACAAATTAACCTTCATCTTTTTTAAACAATAACAAAAAGAAAATATGTTTGCTTTTTTCATATCTATTTTAATTTAAAAGAGGAAAAAAAAGTGAAAAAGCCAACGGCACGCAGTGTTCCTAAGTGGCCTCCCTCCCAAGTACTGACAGCGCTCGACGCTGCTTAACTTCGGTGATCGGACGTGAACCGGTGTTTTCATCGTGATATGGCCGTTGCCGAGAGTGCTATTTAATAATTTGAATTTAATTAATCTTCATCTTTATAAAACAATAACAAAAAGAAGATATGATTGCTTTTTTCATATCTGGTGGAATTTGAAAGAGGAAACAAAAGTGAAAAAGCCAACGGCACGCAGAGTTTCCAAGTACTGACTGCGCTCGACGCTGCTTAACTTCGGTGATCGGACGAGAACCGGTGTTTTCAGCGTGATATGGCCGTTGCCGAGAGTGCTAGATAATAATTCGAATTTAAATTAAGTGAGACAAATTAACCTTCATCTTTTTAAAACAATAACAAAAATAAAATATGTTTGCTTTTTTCATATCTATTTTAATTTAAATGAGGAAAAAAAAGTGAAAAAGCCAACGGCACTCAGTGTTCCTAAGTGGTCTCCCTCCCAAGTACTGACTGCGCTCGACGCTGCTTAACTTCGGTGATCGGACGTGAACCGGTGTTTTCAGCGTGATATGGCCGTTGCCGAGAGTGCTATTTAATAATTTGAATTTAATAATTCTTCATCTTTATAAAACAATAACAAAAAGAAGATATGTTTGCTTTTTTCATATCTGGTGGAATTTAAAAGAGGAAACAAAAGTGAAAAAGCCAACGGCACGCAGAGTTTCCAAGTACTGACTGCGCTCGACGCTGCTTAACTTCGGTGATCGGACGAGAACCGGTGTTTTCAGCGTGATATGGCCGTTGCCGAGAGTGCTAGATAATAATTCGAATTTAAATTAAGTGAGACAAATTAACCTTCATCTTTTTAAAACAATAACAAAAAGAAAATATGTTTGCTTTTTTCATATCTATTTTAATTTAAAAGAGGAAAAAAAAGTGAAAAAGCCAACGGCACTCAGTGTTCCTAAGTGGTCTCCCTCCCAAGTACTGACTGCGCTCGACGCTGCTTAACTTCGGTGATCGGACGTGAACCGGTGTTTTCAGCGTGATATGGCCGTTGCCGAAAGTGCTATTTAATAATTTGAATTTAATAATTCTTCATCTTTATAAAACAATAACAAAAAGAAGATATGTTTGCTTTTTTCATATCTGGTGGAATTTAAAAGAGGAAACAAAAGTGAAAAAGCCAACGGCACGCAGAGTTTCCAAGTACTGACTGCGCTAGACGCTGCTTAACTTCGGTGATCGGACGAGAACCGGTGTTTTCAGCGTGATATGGCCGTAGCCGAGAGTGCTAGATAATAATTCGAATTTAAATTAAGTGAGACAAATTAACCTTCATCTTTTTTAAACAATAACAAAAAGAAAATATGTTTGCTTTTTTCATATCTATTTTAATTTAAAAGAGGAAAAAAAAGTGAAAAAGCCAACGGCACGCAGTGTTCCTAAGTGGCCTCCCTCCCAAGTACTGACAGCGCTCGACGCTGCTTAACTTCGGTGATCGGACGTGAACCGGTGTTTTCATCGTGATATGGCCGTTGCCGAGAGTGCTATTTAATAATTTGAATTTAATTAATCTTCATCTTTATAAAACAATAACAAAAAGAAGATATGTTTGCTTTTTTCATATCTGGTGGAATTTGAAAGAGGAAACAAAAGTGAAAAAGCCAACGGCACGCAGAGTTTCCAAGTACTGACTGCGCTCGACGCTGCTTAACTTCGGTGATCGGACGAGAACCGGTGTTTTCAGCGTGATATGTCCGTAGCCGAGAGTGCTAGATAATAATTCGAATTTAAATTAAGTGAGACAAATTAACCTTCATCTTTTTAAAACAATAACAAAAAGAAAATATGTTTGCTTTTTTCATATCTATTTTAATTTAAAAGAGGAAAAAAAAGTGAAAAAGCCAACGGCACGCAGTGTTCCTAAGTGGCCTCCCTCCCAAGTACTGACAGCGCTCGACGCTGCTTAACTTCGGTGATCGGACGTGAACCGGTGTTTTCAGCGTGATATGGCCGTTGCCGAGAGTGCTATTTAATAATTTGAATTTAATTAATCTTCATCTTTATAAAACAATAACAAAAAGAAGATATGTTTGCTTTTTTCATATCTGGTGGAATTTGAAAGAGGAAACAAAAGTGAAAAAGCCAACGGCACGCAGAGTTTCCAAGTACTGACTGCGCTCGACGCTGCTTAACTTCGGTGATCGGACGAGAACCGGTGTTTTCAGCGTGATATGGCCGTTGCCGAGAGTGCTAGATAATAATTCGAATTTAAATTAAGTGAGACAAATTAACCTTCATCTTTTTAAAACAATAACAAAAAGAAAATATGTTTGCTTTTTTCATATCTATTTTAATTTAAAAGAGGAAAAAAAAGTGAAAAAGCCAACGGCACTCAGTGTTCCTAAGTGGTCTCCCTCCCAAGTACTGACTGCGCTCGACGCTGCTTAACTTCGGTGATCGGACGTGAACCGGTGTTTTCAGCGTGATATGGCCGTTGCCGAAAGTGCTATTTAATAATTTGAATTTAATAATTCTTCATCTTTATAAAACAATAACAAAAAGAAGATATGTTTGCTTTTTTCATATCTGGTGGAATTTAAAAGAGGAAACAAAAGTGAAAAAGCCAACGGCACGCAGAGTTTCCAAGTACTGACTGCGCTAGACGCTGCTTAACTTCGGTGATCGGACGAGAACCGGTGTTTTCAGCGTGATATGGCCGTAGCCGAGAGTGCTAGATAATAATTCGAATTTAAATTAAGTGAGACAAATTAACCTTCATCTTTTTTAAACAATAACAAAAAGAAAATATGTTTGCTTTTTTCATATCTATTTTAATTTAAAAGAGGAAAAAAAAGTGAAAAAGCCAACGGCACGCAGTGTTCCTAAGTGGCCTCCCTCCCAAGTACTGACAGCGCTCGACGCTGCTTAACTTCGGTGATCGGACGTGAACCGGTGTTTTCATCGTGATATGGCCGTTGCCGAGAGTGCTATTTAATAATTTGAATTTAATTAATCTTCATCTTTATAAAACAATAACAAAAAGAAGATATGTTTGCTTTTTTCATATCTGGTGGAATTTGAAAGAGGAAACAAAAGTGAAAAAGCCAACGGCACGCAGAGTTTCCAAGTACTGACTGCGCTCGACGCTGCTTAACTTCGGTGATCGGACGAGAACCGGTGTTTTCAGCGTGATATGTCCGTAGCCGAGAGTGCTAGATAATAATTCGAATTTAAATTAAGTGAGACAAATTAACCTTCATCTTTTTAAAACAATAACAAAAAGAAAATATGTTTGCTTTTTTCATATCTATTTTAATTTAAAAGAGGAAAAAAAAGTGAAAAAGCCAACGGCACGCAGTGTTCCTAAGTGGCCTCCCTCCCAAGTACTGACAGCGCTCGACGCTGCTTAACTTCGGTGATCGGACGTGAACCGGTGTTTTCAGCGTGATATGGCCGTTGCCGAGAGTGCTATTTAATAATTTGAATTTAATTAATCTTCATCTTTATAAAACAATAACAAAAAGAAGATATGTTTGCTTTTTTCATATCTGGTGGAATTTGAAAGAGGAAACAAAAGTGAAAAAGCCAACGGCACGCAGAGTTTCCAAGTACTGACTGCGCTCGACGCTGCTTAACTTCGGTGATCGGACGAGAACCGGTGTTTTCAGCGTGATATGGCCGTTGCCGAGAGTGCTAGATAATAATTCGAATTTAAATTAAGTGAGACAAATTAACCTTCATCTTTTTAAAACAATAACAAAAAGAAAATATGTTTGCTTTTTTCATATCTATTTTAATTTAAAAGAGGAAAAAAAAGTGAAAAAGCCAACGGCACTCAGTGTTCCTAAGTGGTCTCCCTCCCAAGTACTGACTGCGCTCGACGCTGCTTAACTTCGGTGATCGGACGTGAACCGGTGTTTTCAGCGTGATATGGCCGTTGCCGAAAGTGCTATTTAATAATTTGAATTTAATAATTCTTCATCTTTATAAAACAATAACAAAAAGAAGATATGTTTGCTTTTTTCATATCTGGTGGAATTTAAAAGAGGAAACAAAAGTGAAAAAGCCAACGGCACGCAGAGTTTCCAAGTACTGACTGCGCTAGACGCTGCTTAACTTCGGTGATCGGACGAGAACCGGTGTTTTCAGCGTGATATGGCCGTAGCCGAGAGTGCTAGATAATAATTCGAATTTAAATTAAGTGAGACAAATTAACCTTCATCTTTTTTAAACAATAACAAAAAGAAAATATGTTTGCTTTTTTCATATCTATTTTAATTTAAAAGAGGAAAAAAAAGTGAAAAAGCCAACGGCACGCAGTGTTCCTAAGTGGCCTCCCTCCCAAGTACTGACAGCGCTCGACGCTGCTTAACTTCGGTGATCGGACGTGAACCGGTGTTTTCATCGTGATATGGCCGTTGCCGAGAGTGCTATTTAATAATTTGAATTTAATTAATCTTCATCTTTATAAAACAATAACAAAAAGAAGATATGTTTGCTTTTTTCATATCTGGTGGAATTTGAAAGAGGAAACAAAAGTGAAAAAGCCAACGGCACGCAGAGTTTCCAAGTACTGACTGCGCTCGACGCTGCTTAACTTCGGTGATCGGACGAGAACCGGTGTTTTCAGCGTGATATGTCCGTAGCCGAGAGTGCTAGATAATAATTCGAATTTAAATTAAGTGAGACAAATTAACCTTCATCTTTTTAAAACAATAACAAAAAGAAAATATGTTTGCTTTTTTCATATCTATTTTAATTTAAAAGAGGAAAAAAAAGTGAAAAAGCCAACGGCACGCAGTGTTCCTAAGTGGCCTCCCTCCCAAGTACTGACAGCGCTCGACGCTGCTTAACTTCGGTGATCGGACGTGAACCGGTGTTTTCAGCGTGATATGGCCGTTGCCGAGAGTGCTATTTAATAATTTGAATTTAATTAATCTTCATCTTTATAAAACAATAACAAAAAGAAGATATGTTTGCTTTTTTCATATCTGGTGGAATTTGAAAGAGGAAACAAAAGTGAAAAAGCCAACGGCACGCAGAGTTTCCAAGTACTGACTGCGCTCGACGCTGCTTAACTTCGGTGATCGGACGAGAACCGGTGTTTTCAGCGTGATATGGCCGTTGCCGAGAGTGCTAGATAATAATTCGAATTTAAATTAAGTGAGACAAATTAACCTTCATCTTTTTAAAACAATAACAAAAAGAAAATATGTTTGCTTTTTTCATATCTATTTTAATTTAAAAGAGGAAAAAAAAGTGAAAAAGCCAACGGCACTCAGTGTTCCTAAGTGGTCTCCCTCCCAAGTACTGACTGCGCTCGACGCTGCTTAACTTCGGTGATCGGACGTGAACCGGTGTTTTCAGCGTGATATGGCCGTTGCCGAAAGTGCTATTTAATAATTTGAATTTAATAATTCTTCATCTTTATAAAACAATAACAAAAAGAAGATATGTTTGCTTTTTTCATATCTGGTGGAATTTAAAAGAGGAAACAAAAGTGAAAAAGCCAACGGCACGCAGAGTTTCCAAGTACTGACTGCGCTAGACGCTGCTTAACTTCGGTGATCGGACGAGAACCGGTGTTTTCAGCGTGATATGGCCGTAGCCGAGAGTGCTAGATAATAATTCGAATTTAAATTAAGTGAGACAAATTAACCTTCATCTTTTTTAAACAATAACAAAAAGAAAATATGTTTGCTTTTTTCATATCTATTTTAATTTAAAAGAGGAAAAAAAAGTGAAAAAGCCAACGGCACGCAGTGTTCCTAAGTGGCCTCCCTCCCAAGTACTGACAGCGCTCGACGCTGCTTAACTTCGGTGATCGGACGTGAACCGGTGTTTTCATCGTGATATGGCCGTTGCCGAGAGTGCTATTTAATAATTTGAATTTAATTAATCTTCATCTTTATAAAACAATAACAAAAAGAAGATATGATTGCTTTTTTCATATCTGGTGGAATTTGAAAGAGGAAACAAAAGTGAAAAAGCCAACGGCACGCAGAGTTTCCAAGTACTGACTGCGCTCGACGCTGCTTAACTTCGGTGATCGGACGAGAACCGGTGTTTTCAGCGTGATATGGCCGTTGCCGAGAGTGCTAGATAATAATTCGAATTTAAATTAAGTGAGACAAATTAACCTTCATCTTTTTAAAACAATAACAAAAATAAAATATGTTTGCTTTTTTCATATCTATTTTAATTTAAATGAGGAAAAAAAAGTGAAAAAGCCAACGGCACTCAGTGTTCCTAAGTGGTCTCCCTCCCAAGTACTGACTGCGCTCGACGCTGCTTAACTTCGGTGATCGGACGTGAACCGGTGTTTTCAGCGTGATATGGCCGTTGCCGAGAGTGCTATTTAATAATTTGAATTTAATAATTCTTCATCTTTATAAAACAATAACAAAAAGAAGATATGTTTGCTTTTTTCATATCTGGTGGAATTTAAAAGAGGAAACAAAAGTGAAAAAGCCAACGGCACGCAGAGTTTCCAAGTACTGACTGCGCTCGACGCTGCTTAACTTCGGTGATCGGACGAGAACCGGTGTTTTCAGCGTGATATGGCCGTTGCCGAGAGTGCTAGATAATAATTCGAATTTAAATTAAGTGAGACAAATTAACCTTCATCTTTTTAAAACAATAACAAAAAGAAAATATGTTTGCTTTTTTCATATCTATTTTAATTTAAAAGAGGAAAAAAAAGTGAAAAAGCCAACGGCACTCAGTGTTCCTAAGTGGTCTCCCTCCCAAGTACTGACTGCGCTCGACGCTGCTTAACTTCGGTGATCGGACGTGAACCGGTGTTTTCAGCGTGATATGGCCGTTGCCGAAAGTGCTATTTAATAATTTGAATTTAATAATTCTTCATCTTTATAAAACAATAACAAAAAGAAGATATGTTTGCTTTTTTCATATCTGGTGGAATTTAAAAGAGGAAACAAAAGTGAAAAAGCCAACGGCACGCAGAGTTTCCAAGTACTGACTGCGCTAGACGCTGCTTAACTTCGGTGATCGGACGAGAACCGGTGTTTTCAGCGTGATATGGCCGTAGCCGAGAGTGCTAGATAATAATTCGAATTTAAATTAAGTGAGACAAATTAACCTTCATCTTTTTTAAACAATAACAAAAAGAAAATATGTTTGCTTTTTTCATATCTATTTTAATTTAAAAGAGGAAAAAAAAGTGAAAAAGCCAACGGCACGCAGTGTTCCTAAGTGGCCTCCCTCCCAAGTACTGACAGCGCTCGACGCTGCTTAACTTCGGTGATCGGACGTGAACCGGTGTTTTCATCGTGATATGGCCGTTGCCGAGAGTGCTATTTAATAATTTGAATTTAATTAATCTTCATCTTTATAAAACAATAACAAAAAGAAGATATGTTTGCTTTTTTCATATCTGGTGGAATTTGAAAGAGGAAACAAAAGTGAAAAAGCCAACGGCACGCAGAGTTTCCAAGTACTGACTGCGCTCGACGCTGCTTAACTTCGGTGATCGGACGAGAACCGGTGTTTTCAGCGTGATATGTCCGTAGCCGAGAGTGCTAGATAATAATTCGAATTTAAATTAAGTGAGACAAATTAACCTTCATCTTTTTAAAACAATAACAAAAAGAAAATATGTTTGCTTTTTTCATATCTATTTTAATTTAAAAGAGGAAAAAAAAGTGAAAAAGCCAACGGCACGCAGTGTTCCTAAGTGGCCTCCCTCCCAAGTACTGACAGCGCTCGACGCTGCTTAACTTCGGTGATCGGACGTGAACCGGTGTTTTCAGCGTGATATGGCCGTTGCCGAGAGTGCTATTTAATAATTTGAATTTAATTAATCTTCATCTTTATAAAACAATAACAAAAAGAAGATATGTTTGCTTTTTTCATATCTGGTGGAATTTGAAAGAGGAAACAAAAGTGAAAAAGCCAACGGCACGCAGAGTTTCCAAGTACTGACTGCGCTCGACGCTGCTTAACTTCGGTGATCGGACGAGAACCGGTGTTTTCAGCGTGATATGGCCGTTGCCGAGAGTGCTAGATAATAATTCGAATTTAAATTAAGTGAGACAAATTAACCTTCATCTTTTTAAAACAATAACAAAAAGAAAATATGTTTGCTTTTTTCATATCTATTTTAATTTAAAAGAGGAAAAAAAAGTGAAAAAGCCAACGGCACTCAGTGTTCCTAAGTGGTCTCCCTCCCAAGTACTGACTGCGCTCGACGCTGCTTAACTTCGGTGATCGGACGTGAACCGGTGTTTTCATCGTGATATGGCCGTTGCCGAGAGTGCTATTTAATAATTTGAATTTAATTAATCTTCATCTTTATAAAACAATAACAAAAAGAAGATATGATTGCTTTTTTCATATCTGGTGGAATTTGAAAGAGGAAACAAAAGTGAAAAAGCCAACGGCACGCAGAGTTTCCAAGTACTGACTGCGCTCGACGCTGCTTAACTTCGGTGATCGGACGAGAACCGGTGTTTTCAGCGTGATATGGCCGTTGCCGAGAGTGCTAGATAATAATTCGAATTTAAATTAAGTGAGACAAATTAACCTTCATCTTTTTAAAACAATAACAAAAATAAAATATGTTTGCTTTTTTCATATCTATTTTAATTTAAATGAGGAAAAAAAAGTGAAAAAGCCAACGGCACTCAGTGTTCCTAAGTGGTCTCCCTCCCAAGTACTGACTGCGCTCGACGCTGCTTAACTTCGGTGATCGGACGTGAACCGGTGTTTTCAGCGTGATATGGCCGTTGCCGAGAGTGCTATTTAATAATTTGAATTTAATAATTCTTCATCTTTATAAAACAATAACAAAAAGAAGATATGTTTGCTTTTTTCATATCTGGTGGAATTTAAAAGAGGAAACAAAAGTGAAAAAGCCAACGGCACGCAGAGTTTCCAAGTACTGACTGCGCTCGACGCTGCTTAACTTCGGTGATCGGACGAGAACCGGTGTTTTCAGCGTGATATGGCCGTTGCCGAGAGTGCTAGATAATAATTCGAATTTAAATTAAGTGAGACAAATTAACCTTCATCTTTTTAAAACAATAACAAAAAGAAAATATGTTTGCTTTTTTCATATCTATTTTAATTTAAAAGAGGAAAAAAAAGTGAAAAAGCCAACGGCACTCAGTGTTCCTAAGTGGTCTCCCTCCCAAGTACTGACTGCGCTCGACGCTGCTTAACTTCGGTGATCGGACGTGAACCGGTGTTTTCAGCGTGATATGGCCGTTGCCGAAAGTGCTATTTAATAATTTGAATTTAATAATTCTTCATCTTTATAAAACAATAACAAAAAGAAGATATGTTTGCTTTTTTCATATCTGGTGGAATTTAAAAGAGGAAACAAAAGTGAAAAAGCCAACGGCACGCAGAGTTTCCAAGTACTGACTGCGCTAGACGCTGCTTAACTTCGGTGATCGGACGAGAACCGGTGTTTTCAGCGTGATATGGCCGTAGCCGAGAGTGCTAGATAATAATTCGAATTTAAATTAAGTGAGACAAATTAACCTTCATCTTTTTTAAACAATAACAAAAAGAAAATATGTTTGCTTTTTTCATATCTATTTTAATTTAAAAGAGGAAAAAAAAGTGAAAAAGCCAACGGCACGCAGTGTTCCTAAGTGGCCTCCCTCCCAAGTACTGACAGCGCTCGACGCTGCTTAACTTCGGTGATCGGACGTGAACCGGTGTTTTCATCGTGATATGGCCGTTGCCGAGAGTGCTATTTAATAATTTGAATTTAATTAATCTTCATCTTTATAAAACAATAACAAAAAGAAGATATGTTTGCTTTTTTCATATCTGGTGGAATTTGAAAGAGGAAACAAAAGTGAAAAAGCCAACGGCACGCAGAGTTTCCAAGTACTGACTGCGCTCGACGCTGCTTAACTTCGGTGATCGGACGAGAACCGGTGTTTTCAGCGTGATATGTCCGTAGCCGAGAGTGCTAGATAATAATTCGAATTTAAATTAAGTGAGACAAATTAACCTTCATCTTTTTAAAACAATAACAAAAAGAAAATATGTTTGCTTTTTTCATATCTATTTTAATTTAAAAGAGGAAAAAAAAGTGAAAAAGCCAACGGCACGCAGTGTTCCTAAGTGGCCTCCCTCCCAAGTACTGACAGCGCTCGACGCTGCTTAACTTCGGTGATCGGACGTGAACCGGTGTTTTCAGCGTGATATGGCCGTTGCCGAGAGTGCTATTTAATAATTTGAATTTAATTAATCTTCATCTTTATAAAACAATAACAAAAAGAAGATATGTTTGCTTTTTTCATATCTGGTGGAATTTGAAAGAGGAAACAAAAGTGAAAAAGCCAACGGCACGCAGAGTTTCCAAGTACTGACTGCGCTCGACGCTGCTTAACTTCGGTGATCGGACGAGAACCGGTGTTTTCAGCGTGATATGGCCGTTGCCGAGAGTGCTAGATAATAATTCGAATTTAAATTAAGTGAGACAAATTAACCTTCATCTTTTTAAAACAATAACAAAAAGAAAATATGTTTGCTTTTTTCATATCTATTTTAATTTAAAAGAGGAAAAAAAAGTGAAAAAGCCAACGGCACTCAGTGTTCCTAAGTGGTCTCCCTCCCAAGTACTGACTGCGCTCGACGCTGCTTAACTTCGGTGATCGGACGTGAACCGGTGTTTTCAGCGTGATATGGCCGTTGCCGAAAGTGCTATTTAATAATTTGAATTTAATAATTCTTCATCTTTATAAAACAATAACAAAAAGAAGATATGTTTGCTTTTTTCATATCTGGTGGAATTTAAAAGAGGAAACAAAAGTGAAAAAGCCAACGGCACGCAGAGTTTCCAAGTACTGACTGCGCTAGACGCTGCTTAACTTCGGTGATCGGACGAGAACCGGTGTTTTCAGCGTGATATGGCCGTAGCCGAGAGTGCTAGATAATAATTCGAATTTAAATTAAGTGAGACAAATTAACCTTCATCTTTTTTAAACAATAACAAAAAGAAAATATGTTTGCTTTTTTCATATCTATTTTAATTTAAAAGAGGAAAAAAAAGTGAAAAAGCCAACGGCACGCAGTGTTCCTAAGTGGCCTCCCTCCCAAGTACTGACAGCGCTCGACGCTGCTTAACTTCAGTGATCGGACGTGAACCGGTGTTTTCATCGTGATATGGCCGTTGCCGAGAGTGCTATTTAATAATTTGAATTTAATTAATCTTCATCTTTATAAAACAATAACAAAAAGAAGATATGTTTGCTTTTTTCATATCTGGTGGAATTTGAAAGAGGAAACAAAAGTGAAAAAGCCAACGGCACGCAGAGTTTCCAAGTACTGACTGCGCTCGACGCTGCTTAACTTCGGTGATCGGACGAGAACCGGTGTTTTCAGCGTGATATGGCCGTTGCCGAGAGTGCTAGATAATAATTCGAATTTAAATTAAGTGAGACAAATTAACCTTCATCTTTTTAAAACAATAACAAAAATAAAATATGTTTGCTTTTTTCATATCTATTTTAATTTAAATGAGGAAAAAAAAGTGAAAAAGCCAACGGCACTCAGTGTTCCTAAGTGGTCTCCCTCCCAAGTACTGACTGCGCTCGACGCTGCTTAACTTCGGTGATCGGACGTGAACCGGTGTTTTCAGCGTGATATGGCCGTTGCCGAGAGTGCTATTTAATAATTTGAATTTAATAATTCTTCATCTTTATAAAACAATAACAAAAAGAAGATATGTTTGCTTTTTTCATATCTGGTGGAATTTAAAAGAGGAAACAAAAGTGAAAAAGCCAACGGCACGCAGAGTTTCCAAGTACTGACTGCGCTAGACGCTGCTTAACTTCGGTGATCGGACGAGAACCGGTGTTTTCAGCGTGATATGGCCGTAGCCGAGAGTGCTAGATAATAATTCGAATTTAAACTAAGTGAGACAAATTAACCTTCATCTTTTTAAAACAATAACAAAAAGAAAATAAGTTTGCTTTTTTCATATCTATTGGAATTTAAAAGAGGAAAAAAAAAGTGAAAAAGCCAACGGCACGAAGTGTTCCTAAGCGGTCTCCCTCCCAAGTACTGACTGCGCTCGACGCTGCTTATTTTACGTGATCGGACGAGAACCGGTGTATTCAGCGTGATATAGCCGTTGCCGAGAGTTCTAGATAATAATTTGAATTTAATTAACTTTCATCTTTATAAAACAATATAAAAAGAAGATATGTTTGCTTTTTTCATATCTGGTGGAATTTAAAAGAGGAAATAAAAGTGAAAAAGCCAACGGCACGCAGAGTTTCCAAGTACTGACTGCGCTTGACGCTGCTTATATTCGGTGATCGGACGAGAACCGGCGTTTTCAGCGTGATATGGCCGTTGCCGAGAGTGCTAGATAATAATTCGAATTTAAATTAAGTGAGACAAATTAACCTTCATCTTTTTAAAACAATAACAAAAAGAAAATATGTTTGCTTTTTTCATATCTATTTTAATTTAAAAGAGGAAAAAAAAGTGAAAAAGCCAACGGCACGAAGTGTTCCTAAGTGGCCTCCCTCCCAAGTACTGACAGCGCTCGACGCTGCTTAACTTCGGTGATCGGACGTGAACCGGTGTTTTCAGCGTGATATGGCCGTTGCCGAGAGTGCTATTTAATAATTTGAATTTAATTAATCTTCATCTTTATAAAACAATAACAAAAAGAAGATATGTTTGCTTTTTTCATATCTGGTGGAATTTGAAAGAGGAAACAAAAGTGAAAAAGCCAACGGCACGCAGAGTTTCCCAGTACTGACTGCGCTCGACGCTGCTTAACTTCGGTGATCGGACGAGAACCGGTGTATTCAGCGTGATATGGCCGTTGCCGATAGTGCTAGTTAATAATTTGAATTTAATTAACTTTCATCTTTATAAAACAATATAAAAAAGAAGATATGTTTGCTTTTTTCATATCTGGTGGAATTTAAAAGAGGAATAAAAGTGAAAAAGCCAACGGCACGCAGAGTTACAATAACTCTGACATTAATACTGCTTATGATTTCTTCGAAGAAAAAATGAGTGCCGAATATAACATGAGTTTTGCATACAAGACAATAAAATTAGGAAAAGACTCGTGGATAACAGACGATATAAAAGAAATTTTGAGGAATAAACATAAAGCACAAAAAAGGTTTAGAAGATCGCCCTCACATATGAACAAAGATCAATACCTACATCTTAGAAACCGAGCAAACAATATTATTAGAAATAGCCGTAATGAGTTTTTCAGGAGTAAGTTATATGGTTCAAAAACGAATAAAGAAAAATAGCAAATTGTAAATCAACTATTGGGAAAAGGTCAAATGACCCCAGAACAAATTACATTACACCCTAATAATTTAAATGAATATTTTACTAGCAACGAATCTAAACCAGTTAATGTTAGATCATTAAACTTTCTCGAACTAAACCCCAACACAATGGCTCTGTACGAAACCGACGAAGCAGAACTTGTAACCATAATTAACTCTCTCCAAAATAACTCGTCGCCTGGCTTTGACGGCATAAAAGCTAAACCGCTGAAAATAGTGTTAGAAAGCATAATAACCCCTCTTAAATACCTAATTAACTTATCCTTCAATCTAGGTATCTATCCAGAAAATCTAAAAAAACCATAATAGTTCCAATTTTTAAAAAAGACGACCCAAAAACGCCGTCAAATTATCGCCCTATTTCACTTCTATCTATTATAGCAAAAATATTTGATAAAGCCTTTCACGTGCGACTCAACTCCTTCGTGGAGAAATTTAACATATTATCGGAATTTCAATTTGGTTTCCGTAGTGGAAATGGTACAATGGAAGCATTAGGGGGAGCATACAAGTATATACTAGAAGCACTTGATCAAAGTGAAATCTGTGTGGGCGTTTTTCTGGATCTGCGAAAAGCTTTCGATAGTGTAGATCACGAACATCAACTAAACAAACTATACAAACAAGGGATCAGAGGAACTGCAAGTGCGTGGCTAAAAAGCTACCTAGAAAATAGACAATGCTACACTAGAGTGGGAAGGGATTTATCTGCGCCAAGTCAATTAATGTCTGGAGTTCCGCAGGGCTCTATAATATCTCCACTCAAATTTAATCTATTTATAAATGACCTCATAAAACAGGCACCGTCTGGTCACATGTTCATGTACGCAGATGACGCGCTCCTTTTATATAAATCCGCAAACCCAATAAATGCAATAGATCAATCAAACCACTACCTAGATAAGATATTTAAGTGGATCACAGATAATGGGCTTCTCCTTAATATAAAAAAGACGGAATGCATAATATTCCATAATAGGGGTACAGATGTCAGTAGGGTACTAAATGGTATCGAACTTAACAAGGAAAAAATTAAAATAGTAGATAAATACAAATATCTAGGCCTATACTTTGATAAACACCTGACCTGGGACAGTCATGTTAATATAACCAGCTCAAAATTAGCCCGAGTGAATGGATTACTTTACCATTGTAGAAAAATGGTACCCAGAAATATTCTAATTGAAATATACCACGCATTATTTAATTCGGTGCTCTCCTATGGAATACAATTCTGGGGCAACACAACAAAAGCTAATAAAAATAGGATACATATCCTAAAAAAAGGGCAATTAGATCAATATATAATTTATCATTTAGAGACCATTCCCAAGAGTACTTTACTAGGGCAAAAATTTTAAACATACAAAAGAGTATACAGTATAATAGCTTATGTTTCATATACACAAACATTAGGCGGGAAAATAGCCTACTAAAAATGAAGCAGAAAAATAGACATACTAGATCACTAGAGCTATTAGATATACCTAAATGTAGCACTTCAAAAAAATTCACGTCTATATTTTATACGGGAATAAAATTATTTACACAATATCACCTGAAATTCAAGCAAAACCGACTTTAACTAGATTTAAAAAGACTATAAAATCAATAATACTAGAAAAAAATAATAAAACCTTTACTTTTATATTTAATTTGTTTTTCTAAAGCCACCTTTGGTATAACCAATTGTTAAATTTTTTATATTATACCATGCCACTGTTCAATTTTAAGTGGTATTCATTAATTCTTTTTTCATGGATCTTTAACACTAATTATTATAATACACCATTGTTAAATCTATTTTTTATTTGATTAAATTAAATTGTTGTATTAAATAAAGCAGATAGGCACGGGGCTTACAAGTCACAATGTGACTTAGCCCCGTAGCAAACTGTATATGTAATGAAAAGTAAAAAATAAACATTTTTTGAATTTGAATTTGAATTTGAGTTTCCAAGTACTGACTACGCTCGACGCTGCTTAACTTCGGTGATCGGACGAGAACCGGTGTTTTCAGCGTGATATGGCCGTTGCCGAGAGTGCTAGATGATAATTCGAATTTAAATTAAGTGAGACAAATTAACCTTCATCTGTTTAAAACAATAACAAAAAGAAAATAAGTTTGCTTTTTTCATATCTGGTGGAATTTAAAAGAGGAAATAATAGTGAAAAAGCCAACGGCACGCAGAGTTTCCAAGTACTGACTGCGCTCGACGCTGCTTAACTTCGGTGATCGGACGAGAACCGGCGTTTTCAGCGTGATATGGCCGTTGCCGAGAGTGCTAGATAATAATTCGAATTTAAATTAAGTGAGACAAATTAACTTTCATCTTTTTAAAACAATAACAAAAAGAAAATATGTTTTCCTTTTTTCATATCTATTGGAATTTAAAAGAGGAAAAAAAAGTGAAAAAGCCAAGGGCACGCAGTGTTCCTAAGTGGTCTCCCTCCCAAGTACTGACTGCGCTCGACGCTGCTTAACTTCGGTGATCGGACGTGAACCGGTGTTTTCAGCGTGATATGGCCGTTGCCGAGAGTGCAATTTAATAATTTGAATTTAATTAATCTTCATCTTTATAAAACAATAACAAAAAGAAGATATGTTTGCTTTTTTCATATCTGGTGGAATTTAAAAGAGGAAACAAAAGTGAAAAAGCCAACGGCACGCAGAGTTTCCAAGTACTGACTGCGCTCGACGCTGCTTAACTTCGGAGATCGGACGAGAACCGGTGTTTTCAGCGTGATATGGCCGTAGCCGAGAGTGCTAGTTAATAATTCGAATTTAAATTAAGTGAGACAAATTAACCTTCATCTTTTTAAAACAATAACAAAAAGAAAAGATGTTTGCTTTTCTCATATCTATTGGAATTTAAAAGAGGAAAAAAAAAGTGGAAAAGCCAACGGTGCGCAGTGTTCCTAAGTGGTCTCCCTCCCAAGTACTGACTGCGCTCGACGCTGCTTAACTTCGGTGATCGGACGTGAACCGGTGTTTTCAGCGTGATATGGCCGTTGCCAAGAGTGCTATTTAATAATTTGAATTTAATTAATCTTCATCTTTATAAAACAACAAAAAGAAGATATGTTTGCTTTTTTCATATCTGGTGGAATTTAAAAGAGGAAACAAAAGTGAAAAAGCCAACGGCACGCAGAGTTTCCAGGTACTGACTGCGCTCGACGCTGCTTAACTTCGGTGATCGGACGAGAACCGGTGTTTTCAGCGTGATATGGCCGTTGCCGAGAGTGCTAGACAGTAATTCGAATTTAAATTAAGTGAGACAAATTAACCTTCATTTTTTTAAAACAATAACAAAAAGAAAATATGTTTGCTTTTTTCATATCTATTGGAATTTTAAAGAGGAAAAAAATGTGAAAAAGCCAACGGCACGCAGTGTTCCTAAGTGGTCTCCCTCCCAAGTACTGTCTGCGCTCGACGCTGCTTAACTTCGGTGATCGGACGAGAACCGGTGTATTCAGCGTGATATGGCCGTTGCCGAGAGTGCTAGTTAATAATATGAATTTAATTAACTTTCATCTCTATAAAACAATATCAAAAAGAAGATATGTTTGCTTTTTTCATATCTAGTGGAATTTAAAAGAGGAAATAAAAGTGAAAAAGCCAACGGCACGCTGTGTTCCCAAGTACTGACTGCGCTCGACGCTGCTTAACTTCGGTAATCGGACGAGAACCGGTGTTTTCAGCGTGATATGGCCGTTGCCGAGAGTGCTAGTTAATAATTCGAATTTAATTAACCTTCATATTTATAAAACAATAACAAAAAGTAGATATGTTTGGTTTTTTCATATCTGGTGGAATTTAGAAGAGGAAACAAAAAGGAAAAAGCCAACGGCTCGCAGTGCTCCCAACTGCGCTCGACGCTGCTTAACTTCGGAGATCGGACGAGAACCGGTGTTTTCAGCGTGATATGGCCGTAGCCGAGAGTGCTAGTTAATAATTCGAATTTAAATTAAGTGAGACAAATTAACCTTCATCTTTTTAAAACAATAACAAAAAGAAAAGATGTTTGCTTTTCTCATATCTATTGGAATTTAAAAGAGGAAAAAAAAAGTGGAAAAGCCAACGGTGCGCAGTGTTCCTAAGTGGTCTCCCTCCCAAGTACTGACTGCGCTCGACGCTGCTTAACTTCGGTGATCGGACGTGAACCGGTGTTTTCAGCGTGATATGGCCGTTGCCAAGAGTGCTATTTAATAATTTGAATTTAATTAATCTTCAACTTTATAAAACAACAAAAAGAAGATATGTTTGCTTTTTTCATATCTGGTGGAATTTAAAAGAGGAAACAAAAGTGAAAAAGCCAACGGCACGCAGAGTTTCCAGGTACTGACTGCGCTCGACGCTGCTTAACTTCGGTGATCGGACGAGAACCGGTGTTTTCAGCGTGATATGGCCGTTGCCGAGAGTGCTAGACAGTAATTCGAATTTAAATTAAGTGAGACAAATTAACCTTCATTTTTTTAAAACAATAACAAAAAGAAAATATGTTTGCTTTTTTCATATCTATTGGAATTTTAAAGAGGAAAAAAATGTGAAAAAGCCAACGGCACGCAGTGTTCCTAAGTGGTCTCCCTCCCAAGTACTGTCTGCGCTCGACGCTGCTTAACTTCGGTGATCGGACGAGAACCGGTGTATTCAGCGTGATATGGCCGTTGCCGAGAGTGCTAGTTAATAATATGAATTTAATTAACTTTCATCTCTATAAAACAATATCAAAAAGAAGATATGTTTGCTTTTTTCATATCTAGTGGAATTTAAAAGAGGAAATAAAAGTGAAAAAGCCAACGGCACGCTGTGTTCCCAAGTACTGACTGCGCTCGACGCTGCTTAACTTCGGTAATCGGACGAGAACCGGTGTTTTCAGCGTGATATGGCCGTTGCCGAGAGTGCTAGTTAATAATTCGAATTTAATTAACCTTCATATTTATAAAACAATAACAAAAAGTAGATATGTTTGGTTTTTTCATATCTGGTGGAATTTAGAAGAGGAAACAAAAAGGAAAAAGCCAACGGCTCGCAGTGCTCCCAACTGCGCTAGACGCTGCTTAACTTCGGTGATCGGACGAGAACCGGTGTTTTCAGCGTGATATGGCCGTAGCCGAGAGTGCTAGTTAATAATTCGAATTTAAATTAAGTGAGACAAATTAACCTTCATCTTTTTAAAACAATAACAAAAAGAAAATATGTTTGCTTTTTTCATATCTATTGGAATTTTAAAGAGGAAAAAAATGTGAAAAGGCCAACGGCACGCAGTGTTCCTAAGTGGTCTCCCTCCCAAGTACTGACTGCGCTCGACGCTGCTTAACTTCGGTGATCGGACGTGAACCGGTGTTTTCAGCGTGATATGGCCGTTGCCGAGAGTGCTATTTAATAATTTGAAGTTAATTAACCTTCATCTTTATAAAACAATAACAAAAAGAAGATATGTTTGCTTTTTTCATATCTGGTGGAATTTAAAAGAGGAAACAAAAGTGAAAAAGCCAACGGCACGCAGAGTTTCCAAGTACTGACTGCGCTCGACGCTGCTTAACTTCGGTGATCGGACGAGAACCGGTGTATTCAGCGTGATTTGGCCGTTGCCGAGAGTGCTAGTTAATAATTTGAATTTAATTAACTTTCATCTCTATAAAACAATATCAAAAAGAAGATATGTTTGCTTTTTTCATATCTAGTGGAATTTAAAAGAGGAAATAAAAGTGAAAAAGCCAACGGCACGCTGTGTTCCCAAGTACTGACTGCGCTCGACGCTGCTTAACTTCGGTAATCGGACGAGAACCGGTGTTTTCAGCGTGATATGGCCGTTGCCGAGAGTGCTAGTTAATAATTCGAATTTAATTAACCTTCATATTTATAAAACAATAACAAAAAGTAGATATGTTTGGTTTTTTCATATCTGGTGGAATTTAGAAGAGGAAACAAAAAGGAAAAAGCCAACGGCTCGCAGTGCTCCCAACTGCGCTAGACGCTGCTTAACTTCGGTGATCGGACGAGAACCGGTGTTTTCAGCGTGATTTGGCCGTAGCCGAGAGTGCTAGTTAATAATTCGAATTTAATTAACCTTCATATTTATAAAACAATAACAAAAAGTAGATATGTTTGGTTTTTTCATATCTGATGGAATTTAGAAGAGGAAACAAAAAGGAAAAAGCCAACGGCTCGCAGTGCTCCCAACTGCGCTAGACGCTGCTTAACTTCGGTGATCGGACGAGAACCGGTGTTTTCAGCGTGCTATGGCCGTAGCCGAGAGTGCTAGTTAATAATTCGAATTTAAATTAAGTGAGACAAATTAACCTTCATCTTTTTAAAACAATAACAAAAAGAAAATATGTTTGCTTTTTTCATATCTATTGGAATTTAAAAGAGGAAAAAAATGTGAAAAAGCCAACGGCACGCAGTGTTCCTAAGTGGTCTCCCTCCCAAGTACTGACTGCGCTCGAGGCTGCTTAACTTCGGTGATCGGACGTGAACCGGTGTTTTCAGCGTGATATGGCCGTTGCCAAGAGTGCTATTTAAAAATTTGAAGTTAATTAACCTTCATCTTTTTAAAACAATAACAAAAAGAAAATAAGTTTGCTTTTTTCATATCTAGTGGAATTTAAAAGAGGAAATAAAAGTGAAAAAGCCAACGGCACGCTGTGTTCCCAAGTACTGACTGCGCTCGACGCTGCTTAACTTCGGTAATCGGACGAGAACCGGTGTTTTCAGCGTGATATGGCCGTTGCCGAGAGTGCTAGTTAATAATTCGAATTTAATTAACCTTCATATTTATAAAACAATAACAAAAAGAAAATATGTTTGCTTTTTTCATATCTATTGGAATTTAAAAGAGGAAAAAAAATTAAAGGCCAACGGCACGCAGTGTTCCTAAGTGGTCTCCCTCCCAAGTACTGACTGCGCTCGACGCTGCTTAACTTCGGTGATCGGACGAGAACCAGTGTATTCAGCGTGATATGGCCGTTGCCGAGAGTGCTAGTTAATAATTTGAATTTAATTAACTTTCATCTCTATAAAACAATATCAAAAAGAAGATATGTTTGCTTTTTTCATATCTAGTGGAATTTAAAAGAGGAAATAAAAGTGAAAAAGCCAACGGCACGCTGTGTTCCCAAGTACTGACTGCGCTCGACGCTGCTTAACTTCGGTAATCGGACGAGAACCGGTGTTTTCAGCGTGATATGGCCGTTGCCGAGAGTGCTAGATAATAATTCGAATTTAAATTAAGTGAGACAAATTAACCTTCATCTTTTTAAAACAATAACAAAATGAAAATAAGTTTGCTTTTTTCATATCTGGTGGAATTTAAAAGAGGAAACAAAAGTGAAAAAGCCAACGGCACGCAGAGTTTCCAAGTACTGACTGCGCTCGACACTGCTTAACTTCGGTGATCGGACGAGAACCGGTGTTTTCAGCGTGATATGGCCGTTGGCGAGAGTGCTAGATAATAATTCGAATTTAAATTAAGTGAGACAAATTAACCCTCATCTTTTAAAACAATAACTAAAAGAAAATAAGTTTGCTTTTTTCATATCTATTGGAATTTAAAAGAGGAAAAAAAATTGAAAAAGCCAACGGCACGCAGTGTTCCTATGTGGTCTCCCTCCCGAGTACTGACTGCGCTCGACGCTGCTTAACTTCGGTGATCGGACGAGAACCGGTGTTTTCAGTGTGATATGGCCGTTGCCGAGAGTGCTATTTAATAATTTGAATTTAATTAACCTTCATCTTTATAAAACAATAACAAAAAGAAGATATGTTTGCTTTTTTCATATCTGGTGGAATTTAAAAGAGGAAACAAAAAGGAAAAAGCCAACGGCACGCTGTGTTCCCAAGTACTGACTGCGCTCGACGCTGCTTAACTTCGGTGATCGGACGAGAACCGTTGTATTCAGCGTGATTTGGCCGTTGCCGAGAGTGCTAGTTAATAATTTGAATTTAATTAAATTTCATCTCTATAAAACAATATCAAAAAGAAGATATGTTTGCTTTTTTCATATCTAGTGGAATTTAAAAGAGGAAATAATAGTGAAAAAGCCAACGGCACGCTGTGTTCCCAAGTACTGACTGCGCTCGACGCTGCTTAACTTCGGTAATCGGACGAGAACCGGTGTTTTCAGCGTGATATGGCCGTTGCCGAGAGTGCTAGTTAATAATTCGAATTTAATTAACCTTCATATTTATAAAACAATAACTAAAAGTAGATATGTTTGGTTTTTTCATATCTGGTGGAATTTAGAAGAGGAAACAAAAAGGAAAAAGCCAACGGCTGGCAGTGCTCCCAACTGCGCTAGACGCTGCTTAACTTCGGTGATCGGACGAGAACCGGTGTTTTCAGCGTGATTTGGCCGTAGCCGAGAGTGCTAGTTAATAATTCGAATTTAAATTAAGTGAGACAAATTAACCTTCATCTTTTTAAAACAATAACAAAAAGAAAATATGTATGCTTTTTTCATATCTATTGGAATTTAAAAGAGGAAAAAAAATGTGAAAAAGCCAACGGCACGCAGTGTTCCTAAGTGGTCTCCCTCCCAAGTACTGACTGCGCTCGACGCTGCTTAACTTCAATGATCGGACGTGAACCGGTGTTTTCAGCGTGATATGGCCGTTGCCGAGAGTGCTATTTAATAATTTGAATTTAATTAACCTTCATCTTTATAAAACAATAACAAAAAGAAGATATGTTTGGTTTTTTCATATCTGGTGGAATTTAAAAGAGGAAACAAAAGTGAAAAAGCCAACGGCACGCAGAGTTTCCAAGTACTGACTGCGCTCGACGCTGCTTAACTTCGGTGATCGGACGAGAACCGGTGTTTTCAGCGTGATATTGCCGTTGCCGAGAGTGCTATTTAATAATTTGAATTTAATTAACCTTCATCTTTATAAAACAATAACAAAAAGAAGATATGTTTGGTTTTTTCATATCTGGTGGAATTTAAAAGAGGAAACAAAAGTGAAAAAGCCAACGGCACGCAGAGTTTCCAGGTACTGACTGCGCTCGACGCTGCTTAACTTCGGTGATCGGACGAGAACCGGTGTTTTCAGCGTGATATGGCCGTTGCCGAGAGTGCTAGATAATAATTCGAATTTAAATTAAGTGAGACAAATTAACCTTCATCTTTTTAAAACAATAACAAAAAGAAAATAAGTTTGCTTTTTTCATATCTGGTGGAATTTAAAAGAGGAAACAAAAGTGAAAAAGCCAATGGCACGCAGAGTTTCCAAGTACTGACTGCGCTCGACGCTGCTTAACTTCGGTGATCGGACGAGAACCTGTGTTTTCAGCGTGATATGGCCGTTGCCGAGAGTGCTAGATAATAATTCGAATTTAAATTAAGTGAGACAAATTAACCTTCATCTTTTTAAGACAATAACAAAAAGAAAATATGTTTGCTTTTTTCATATCTATTGGAATTTAAAAGAGGATAAAAAATTAAAGCCCAACGGCACGCAGTGTTCCTAAGTGGTCTCCCTCCCAAGTACTGACTGCGCTCGACGCTGCTTAACTTCGGTGATCGGACGTGAACCGGTGTTTTCAGCGTGATATGGCCGTTGCCGAGAGTGCTATTTAATAATTTGAATTTAATGAACCTTCTTCTTTATAAAACAATAACAAAAATAAGATATGTTTGCTTTTTTCATATCTGGTGGAATTTAAAAGAGGAAACAAAAGTGAAAAAGCCAACGGCACGCAGAGTTTCCAAGTACTGACTGCGCTCGACGCTGCTTAACTTCGGTGATCGGACGAGAACCGGTGTTTTCAGCGTGATATGGCCGTTGCCGAGAGTGCTAGATAATAATTCGAATTTAAATTAAGTGAGACAAATTAACCTTCATCTTTTAAAACAATAACTAAAAGAAAATAAGTTTGCTTTTTTCATATCTATTGGAATTTAAAAGAGGAAAAAAAATTGAAAAAGCCAACGGCACGCAGTGTTCCTATGTGGTCTCCCTCCCGAGTACTGACTGCGCTCGACGCTGCTTAACTTCGGTGATCGGACGAGAACCGCTGTTTTCAGTGTGATATGGCCGTTGCCGAGAGTGCTATTTAATAATTTGTATTTAATTAACCTTCATCTTTATAAAACAATAACAAAAAGAAGATATGTTTGCTTTTTTCATATCTGGTGGAATTTAAAAGAGGAAACAAAAAGGAAAAAGCCAACGGCACGCTGTGTTCCCAAGTACTGACTGCGCTCGACGCTGCTTAACTTCGGTGATCGGACGAGAACCGTTGTATTCAGCGTGATATGGCCGTTGCCGAGAGTGCTAGTTAATAATTTGAATTTAATTAACTTTCATCTCTATAAAACAATATCAAAAAGAAGATATGTTTGCTTTTTTCATATATAGTGGAATTTAAAAGAGGAAATAAAAGTGAAAAAGCCAACGGCACGCTGTGTTCCCAAGTACTGACTGCGCTCGACGCTGCTTAACTTCGGTGATCGGACGAGAACCGGTGTTTTCAGCGTGATATGGCCGTTGCCGAGAGTGCTAGATAATAATTCGAATTTAAATTAAGTGAGACAAATTAACCTTCATCTTTTTAAGACAATAACAAAAAGAAAATATGTTTGCTTTTTTCATATCTATTGGAATTTAAAAGAGGATAAAAAATTAAAGGCCAACGGCACGCAGTGTTCCTAAGTGGTCTCCCTCCCAAGTACTGACTGCGCTCGACGCTGCTTAACTTCGGTGATCGGACGTGAACCGGTGTTTTCAGCGTGATATGGCCGTTGCCGAGAGTGCTATTTAATAATTTGAATTTAATGAACCTTCTTCTTTATAAAACAATAACAAAAATAAGATATGTTTGCTTTTTTCATATCTGGTGGAATTTAAAAGAGGAAACAAAAGTGAAAAAGCCAACGGCACGCAGAGTTTCCAAGTACTGACTGCGCTCGACGCTGCTTAACTTCGGTGATCGGACGAGAACCGGTGTTTTCAGCGTGATATGGCCGTTGCCGAGAGTGCTAGATAATAATTCGAATTTAAATTAAGTGAGACAAATTAACCTTCATCTTTTAAAACAATAACTAAAAGAAAATAAGTTTGCTTTTTTCATATCTATTGGAATTTAAAAGAGGAAAAAAAATTGAAAAAGCCAACGGCACGCAGTGTTCCTATGTGGTCTCCCTCCCGAGTACTGACTGCGCTCGACGCTGCTTAACTTCGGTGATCGGACGAGAACCGCTGTTTTCAGTGTGATATGGCCGTTGCCGAGAGTGCTATTTAATAATTTGAATTTAATTAACCTTCATCTTTATAAAACAATAACAAAAAGAAGATATGTTTGCTTTTTTCATATCTGGTGGAATTTAAAAGAGGAAACAAAAAGGAAAAAGCCAACGGCACGCTGTGTTCCCAAGTACTGACTGCGCTCGACGCTGCTTAACTTCGGTGATCGGACGAGAACCGTTGTATTCAGCGTGATATGGCCGTTGCCGAGAGTGCTAGTTAATAATTTGAATTTAATTAACTTTCATCTCTATAAAACAATATCAAAAAGAAGATATGTTTGCTTTTTTCATATATAGTGGAATTTAAAAGAGGAAATAAAAGTGAAAAAGCCAACGGCACGCTGTGTTCCCAAGTACTGACTGCGCTCGACGCTGCTTAACTTCGGTGATCGGACGAGAACCGGTGTTTTCAGCGTGATATGGCCGTTGCCGAGAGTGCTAGATAATAATTCGAATTTAAATTAAGTGAGTCAAATTAACCTTCATCTTTTTAAAACAATAACAAAAAGAAAATAAGTTTGCTTTTTTCATATCTGGTGGAATTTAAAAGAGGAAACAAAAGTGAAAAAGCCAATGGCACGCAGAGTTTCCAAGTACTGACTGCGCTCGACGCTGCTTAACTTCGGTGATCGGACGAGAACCTGTGTTTTCAGCGTGATATGGCCGTTGCCGAGAGTGCTAGATAATAATTCGAATTTAAATTAAGTGAGACAAATTAACCTTCATCTTTTTAAAACAATAACAAAAAGAAAATATGTTTGCTTTTTTCATATCTATTGGAATTTAAAAGAGGAAAAAATGTGAAAACGCCAACGGCACGCAGTGTTCCTAAGTCGTCTCCCTCCCAAATACTGACTGCGCTCGACGCTGCTTAACTTCGGTGATCGGACGTGAACCGGTGTTTTCAGCGTGATATGGCCGTTGCCGAGAGTGTTATTTAATAATTTGAATTTAATGAACCTTCTTCTTTATAAAACAGTAACAAAAATAAGATATGTTTGCTTTTTTCATATCTGGTGGAATTTAAAAGAGGAAACAAAAGTGAAAAAGCCAACGGCACGCAGAGTTTCCAAGTACTGACTGCGCTCGACGCTGCTTAACTTCGGTGATCGGACGAGAACCGGTGTTTTCAGCGTGATATGGCCGTTGCCGAGAGTGCTAGATAATAATTCGAATTTAAATTAAGTGAGACAAATTAACCTTCATCTTTTAAAACAATAACTAAAAGAAAATAAGTTTGCTTTTTTCATATCTATTGGAATTTAAAAGAGGAAAAAAATTGAAAAAGCCAACGGCACGCAGTGTTCCTATGTGGTCTCCCTCCCGAGTACTGACTGCGCTCGACGCTGCTTAACTTCGGTGATCGGACGAGAACCGGTGTTTTCAGTGTGATATGGCCGTTGCCGAGAGTGCTATTTAATAATTTGAATTTAATTAAACTTCATCTTTATAAAACAATAACAAAAAGAAGATATGTTTGCTTTTTTCATATCTGGTGGAATTTAAAAGAGGAAACAAAAAGGAAAAAGCCAACGGCACGCTGTGTTCCCAAGTACTGACTGCGCTCGACGCTGCTTAACTTCGGTGATCGGACGAGAACCGTTGTATTCAGCGTGATATGGCCGTTGCCGAGAGTGCTAGTTAATAATTTGAATTTAATTAACTTTCATCTCTATAAAACAATATCAAAAAGAAGATATGTTTGCTTTTTTCATATATAGTGGAATTTAAAAGAGGAAATAAAAGTGAAAACGTTAACGGCACGCTGTGTTCCCAAGTACTGACTGCGCTCGACGCTGCTTAACTTCGGTGATCGGACGAGAACCGGTGTTTTCAGCGTGATATGGCCGTTGCCGAGAGTGCTAGATAATAATTTGAATTTAAATTAAGTGAGACAAATTAACCTTCATCTTTTTAAAACAATAACAAAAAGAAAATAAGTTTGCTTTTTTCATATCTGGTGGAATTTAAAAGAGGAAACAAAAGTGAAAAAGCCAATGGCACGCAGAGTTTCCAAGTACTGACTGCGCTCGACGCTGCTTAACTTCGGTGATCGGACGAGAACCTGTGTTTTCAGCGTGATATGGCCGTTGCCGAGAGTGCTAGATAATAATTCGAATTTAAATTAAGTGAGACAAATTAACCTTCATCTTTTTAAAACAATAACAAAAAGAAAATATGTTTGCTTTTTTCATATCTATTGGAATTTAAAAGAGGAAAAAAAATTAAAGGCCAACGGCACGCAGTGTTCCTAAGTGGTCTCCCTCCCAAGTACTGACTGCGCTCGACGCTGCTTAACTTCGGTGATCGGACGAGAACCGGTGTATTCAGCGTGATATGGCCGTTGCCGAGAGTGCTAGTTAATAATTTGAATTTAATTAACTTTCATCTCTATAAAACAATATCAAAAAGATGATATGTTTGCTTTTTTCATATCTAGTGGAATTTAAAAGAGGAAATAAAAGTGAAAAAGCCAACGGCGCGCTGTGTTCCCAAGTACTGACTGCGCTCGACGCTGCTTAACTTCGGTAATCGGACGAGAACCGGTGTTTTCAGCGTGATATGGCCGTTGCCGAGAGTGCTAGTTAATAATTCAAATTTAAATTAAGTGAGACAAATTAACCTTCATCTTTTTAAAACAATAACAAAAAGAAAATATGTTTGCTTTTTTCATATCTATTGGAATTTAAAAGAGGAAAAAAATGTGAAAAAGCCAACGGCACGCAGTGTTCCTAAGTGGTCTCCCTCCCAAGTACTGACTGCGCTCGACGCTGCTTAACTTCGGTGATCGGACGTGAACCGGTGTTTTCAGCGTGATATGGCCGTTGCCGAGAGTGCTACTTAATAATTTGAATTTAATTAACCTTTATCTTTATAAAACAATAACAAAAATAAGATATGTTTGCTTTTTTCATATCTGGTGGAATTTAAAAGAGGAAACAAAAGGGAAAAAGCCAACGGCACGCAGAGTTTCCAAGTACTGACTGCGCTCGACGCTGCTGAACTTCGGTGATCGGACGAGAACCGGTGTTTTCAGCGTGATATGGCCGTTGCCGAGAGTGCTAGATAATAATTCGAATTTAAATTAAGTGAGACAAATTAACCTTCATCTTTTTAAAACAATAACAAAAAGAAAATAAGTTTGCTTTTTTCATATCTGGTGGAATTTAAAAGAGGAAATAAAAGTGAAAAAGCCTACGGCCGGCAGTGTTCCTAAGTGGTCTCCCTCCCAAATACTGACTGCGCTCGACGCTGCTTAACTTCGGTGATCGGACGAGAACCGGTGTATTCAGCGTGATATGGCCGTTTCCGAGAGTGCTAGTTAATAATTTGAATTTAATTAACCTTCATTTTTATAAAACAATAACAAAAAGAAAATATGTTTGCTTTTTTCATATCTGGTGGAATTTAAAAGAGGAAACAAAAAGGAAAAATCCAACGGCACGCAGTATTCCCTAGTACTGACTGCGCTCGACGCTGCTTAACTTCGGTGATCGGACGAGAACCGATGTTTTCAGCGTGATATGGCCGTTGCCGAGAGTGCTAGTTAATAATTCGAATTTAAATTAAGTGAGACAAATTAACCTTCATCTTTTTAAAACAATAACAAAAAGAAAATATGTTTGCTTTTTTGAAATCTATTGGAATTTAAAAGAGGAAAAAAATGTGAAAAAGCCAACGGCACGCAGTGTTCCTAAGTGGTCTCCCTCCGAAGTACTGACTGCGCTCGACGCTGCTTAACTTCGGTGATCGGACGTGAACCGGTGTTTTCAGCGTGATATGGCCGTTGCCGAGAGTGCTATTTAATAATTTGAGTTTAATTAACCTTCATCTTTATAAAACAATAACAAAAATAAGATATGTTTGCTTTTTTCATATCTGGTGGAATTTAAAAGAGGAAACAAAAGAGTTTCCAAGTACTGACTGCGCTCGACGCTGCTTAACTTCGGTGATCGGACGAGAACCGGTGTTTTCAGCGTGATATGGCCATTGCCGAGAGTGCTAGATAATAATTCGAATTTAAATTAAGTGAGACAAATTAACCTTCATCTTTTTAAAACAATAACAAAAAGAAAATATGTTTGCTTTTTTCATATCTATTGGAATTTAAAAGAGGAAAAAAAAATTAAAAGCCATCGGCACGCAGTGTTCTTAAGTGGTCTCCCTCCTAAGTACTGACTGCGCTCGACGCTGCTTAACTTCGGTGATCGGACGAGAACCGGTGTATTCAGCGTGATATGGCCGTTGCCGAGAGTGCTAGTTAATAATTTGAATTTATTAAACCTTCATCTTTATAAAACAATAACAAAAAGAAGATATGTTTGCTTTTTTCATATCTGGTGGGATTTAAAAGAGGAAACAAAAAGGAAAAAGCCAACGGCACGCAGTGTTCCCAAGTACTGACTGCGCTCGACGCTGCTTAACTTCGGTGATCGGAGGAGAACCGGGGTTTTCAGCGTGATATGGCCGTTGCCGAGAGTGCTAGTTAATAATTCGAATTTAGTTAACCTTCATATTTATAAAACAATAACACAAAAGAAGATATGGTTGGTTTTTCATATCTGGTGGAATTTAAAAGAGGAAACAAAAAGAAAAAAGCCAACGGCACGCAGTGTTCCCAAGTACTGACTGCGCTCGATGCTGCTTAACTTCGGTGATCGGACGAGAACCGGTGTTTTCAGCGTGATATGGCCGTTGCCGAGAGTGCTAGATAATAATTCGAATTTAAATTAAGTGAGACAAATTAACCTTCATCTTTTTAAAACAATAACAAAAAGAAAATAAGTTTGCTTTTTTCATATCTGGTGGAATTTAAAAGAGGAAATAAAAGTGAAAAAGCCTACGGCCGGCAGTGTTCCTAAGTGGTCTCCCTCCCAAATACTGACTGCGCTCGACGCTGCTTAACTTCGGTGATCGGACGAGAACCGGTGTATTCAGCGTGATATGGCCGTTTCCGAGAGTGCTAGTTAATAATTTGAATTTAATTAACCTTCATTTTTATAAAACAATAACAAAAAGAAAATATGTTTGCTTTTTTCATATCTGGTGGAATTTAAAAGAGGAAACAAAAAGGAAAAATCCAACGGCACGCAGTATTCCCTAGTACTGACTGCGCTCGACGCTGCTTAACTTCGGTGATCGGACGAGAACCGATGTTTTCAGCGTGATATGGCCGTTGCCGAGAGTGCTAGTTAATAATTCGAATTTAAATTAAGTGAGACAAATTAACCTTCATCTTTCTAAAACAATAACAAAAAGAAAATATGTTTGCTTTTTTGAAATCTATTGGAATTTAAAAGAGGAAAAAAATGTGAAAAAGCCAACGGCACGCAGTGTTCCTAAGTGGTCTCCCTCCGAAGTACTGACTGCGCTCGACGCTGCTTAACTTCGGTGATCGGACGTGAACCGGTGTTTTCAGCGTGATATGGCCGTTGCCGAGAGTGCTATTTAATAATTTGAGTTTAATTAACCTTCATCTTTATAAAACAATAACAAAAATAAGATATGTTTGCTTTTTTCATATCTGGTGGAATTAAAAAGAGGAAACAAAAGAGTTTCCAAGTACTGACTGCGCTCGACGCTGCTTAACTTCGGTGATCGGACGAGAACCGGTGTTTTCAGCGTGATATGGCCGTTGCCGAGAGTGCTAGATAATAATTCGAATTTAAATTAAGTGAGACAAATTAACCTTCATCTTTTTAAAACAATAACAAAAAGAAAATATGTTTGCTTTTTTCATATCTATTGGAATTTAAAAGAGGAAAAAAAATTAAAAGCCATAGGCACGCAGTGTTCCTAAGTGGTCTCCCTCCCAACTTAACTTCGGAGATCGGACGAGAACCGGTGTTTTCAGCGTGATATGGCCGTTAGCGAAAGTGCTATTTAATAATTTGAATTTAATTAACTTTCGTCTTCATAAAACAATATCAAAAAGAAGATATGTTTGTTTTTTTCATATCTGGTGGAATTTAAAAGAGGAAATAAAAGTGAAAAAGCCAACGGCCCGCAGTGTTCCTAAGCGGTCTCCCTCCCAAGTACTGACTGCGCTCAACGCTGCTTAACTTCGGTGATCGGATGAGAACCAGTGTATTCAGCGTGACATGGCCGTTGCCGAGAGTGCTAGTTAATAATTTGAATTTAATTAACCTTCATTTTTATAAAACAATAACAAAAAGAAGATATGTTTGCTTTTTCATATCTGGTGGAATTTAAAAGAGGAAACAAAAAGGAAAAATGCAACGGCACGCAGTATTCCCAAGATCTGACTGCGCTCGACACTGCTTAACTTCGGTGATCGGACGAGAACCGTTTTTTTCAGCGTGATATGGCCGTTGCCGAGAGTGCTAGTTAATAATTCGAATTTAAATTAAGTGAGACAAATTAACCTTCATCTTTTTAAAACAATAACAAAATGAAAATACGTTTGCTTTTTTGAAATCTATTGGAATTTAAAAGTTGAAAAAAAGTGAAAAAAACAACGGCACGCAGTGTTCCTAAGTGGTCTCCCTCCCAAGTACTGACTGCGCTCGACGCTGCTTAACTTCGGTGATGGGACGAGAACCGGTTTTTTAAGCGTGATATGGCCGTTGCCGAGAGTGCTATTTAATAATTTGAATTTAATTAACTTTCGTCTTTATAAAACAATATCAAAAAGAAGATATGTTTGGTTTTTTCATATCTGGTGGAATTTAAAAGAGGAAATAAAAGTGAAAAAGCCAACGGCCCGCAGTGTTCCTAAGCGGTCTCCCTCCCAAGTACTGACTGCGCTCGACGCTGCTTAACTTCGGTGATCGGACGAGAACCGTTTTTTTCAGCGTGATATGGCCGTTGCCGAGAGTGCTAGTTAATAATTCGAATTTAAATTAAGTGAGACAAATTAACCTTCATCTTTTTAAAACAATAACAAAAAGAAAATATGTTTGCTTTTTGAAATCTATTGGAATTTAAAAGAGGAAAAAAAATTAAAAAGCCAACGGCACGCAGTGTTCCTAAGTGGTCTCCCTCCCAACTACTGACTGCGCTCGACGCTGCTTAACTTCGGTGATCGGACGAGAACCGGGGTTTTCAGCGTGATATGGCCGTTGCCGAGAGTGCTAGATAATAATTCGAATTTAAATTAAGTGAGACAAATTAACCTTCATCTTTTTAAAACAATAACAAAAAGAAAATATGTTTGCTTTTTTCATATCTATTGGAATTTAAAAGAGGAAAAAAAAATTAAAAGCCATAGGCACGCAGTGTTCCTAAGTGGTCTCCCTCCCAACTTAACTTCGGAGATCGGACGAGAACCGGTGTTTTCAGCGTGATATGGCCGTTAGCGAAAGTGCTATTTAATAATTTGAATTTAATTAACTTTCGTCTTCATAAAACAATATCAAAAAGAAGATATGTTTGTTTTTTTCATATCTGGTGGAATTTAAAAGAGGAAATAAAAGTGAAAAAGCCTACGGCCGGCAGTGTTCCTAAGTGGTCTCCCTCCCAAATACTGACTGCGCTCGACGCTGCTTAACTTCGGTGATCGGACGAGAACCGGTGTATTCAGCGTGACATGGCCGTTTCCGAGAGTGCTAGTTAATAATTTGAATTTAATTAACCTTCATTTTTATAAAACAATAACAAAAAGAAAATATGTTTGCTTTTTTCATATCTGGTGGAATTTAAAAGAGGAAACAAAAAGGAAAAATCCAACGGCACGCAGTATTCCCTAGTACTGACTGCGCTCGACGCTGCTTAACTTCGGTGATCGGACGAGAACCGATGTTTTCAGCGTGATATGGCCGTTGCCGAGAGTGCTAGTTAATAATTCGAATTTAAATTAAGTGAGACAAATTAACCTTCATCTTTCTAAAACAATAACAAAAAGAAAATATGTTTGCTTTTTTGAAATCTATTGGAATTTAAAAGAGGAAAAAAATGTGAAAAAGCCAACGGCACGCAGTGTTCCTAAGTGGTCTCCCTCCGAAGTACTGACTGCGCTCGACGCTGCTTAACTTCGGTGATCGGACGTGAACCGGTGTTTTCAGCGTGATATGGCCGTTGCCGAGAGTGCTATTTAATAATTTGAGTTTAATTAACCTTCATCTTTATAAAACAATAACAAAAATAAGATATGTTTGCTTTTTTCATATCTGGTGGAATTTAAAAGAGGAAACAAAAGAGTTTCCAAGTACTGACTGCGCTCGACGCTGCTTAACTTCGGTGATCGGACGAGAACCGGTGTTTTCAGCGTGATATGGCCGTTGCCGAGAGTGCTAGATAATAATTCGAATTTAAATTAAGTGAGACAAATTAACCTTCATCTTTTTAAAACAATAACAAAAAGAAAATATGTTTGCTTTTTTCATATCTATTGGAATTTAAAAGAGGAAAAAAAATTAAAAGCCATAGGCACGCAGTGTTCCTAAGTGGTCTCCCTCCCAACTTAACTTCGGAGATCGGACGAGAACCGGTGTTTTCAGCGTGATATGGCCGTTAGCGAAAGTGCTATTTAATAATTTGAATTTAATTAACTTTCGTCTTCATAAAACAATATCAAAAAGAAGATATGTTTGTTTTTTTCATATCTGGTGGAATTTAAAAGAGGAAATAAAAGTGAAAAAGCCAACGGCCCGCAGTGTTCCTAAGCGGTCTCCCTCCCAAGTACTGACTGCGCTCAACGCTGCTTAACTTCGGTGATCGGATGAGAACCGGTGTATTCAGCGTGACATGGCCGTTGCCGAGAGTGCTAGTTAATAATTTGAATTTAATTAACCTTCATTTTTATAAAACAATAACAAAGAGAAGATATGTTTGCTTTTTCATATCTGGTGGAATTTAAAAGAGGAAACATAAAGGAAAAATGCAACGGCACGCAGTATTCCCAAGATCTGACTGCGCTCGACACTGCTTAACTTCGGTGATCGGACGAGAACCGTTTTTTTCAGCGTGATATGGCCGTTGCCGAGAGTGCTAGTTAATAATTCGAATTTAAATTAAGTGAGACAAATTAACCTTCATCTTTTTAAAACAATAACAAAATGAAAATACGTTTGCTTTTTTGAAATCTATTGGAATTTAAAAGTTGAAAAAAAGTGAAAAAAACAACGGCACGCAGTGTTCCTAAGTGGTCTCCCTCCCAAGTACTGACTGCGCTCGACGCTGCTTAACTTCGGTGATGGGACGAGAACCGGTTTTTTAAGCGTGATATGGCCGTTGCCGAGAGTGCTATTTAATAATTTGAATTTAATTAACTTTCGTCTTTATAAAACAATATCAAAAAGAAGATATGTTTGGTTTTTTCATATCTGGTGGAATTTAAAAGAGGAAATAAAAGTGAAAAAGCCAACGGCCCGCAGTGTTCCTAAGCGGTCTCCCTCCCAAGTACTGACTGCGCTCGACGCTGCTTAACTTCGGTGATCGGACGAGAACCGTTTTTTTCAGCGTGATATGGCCGTTGCCGAGAGTGCTAGTTAATAATTCGAATTTAAATTAAGTGAGACAAATTAACCTTCATCTTTTTAAAACAATAACAAAAAGAAAATATGTTTGCTTTTTGAAATCTATTGGAATTTAAAAGAGGAAAAAAAATTAAAAAGCCAACGGCACGCAGTGTTCCTAAGTGGTCTCCCTCCCAACTACTGACTGCGCTCGACGCTGCTTAACTTCGGTGATCGGACGAGAACCGGGGTTTTCAGCGTGATATGGCCGTTGCCGAGAGTGCTAGATAATAATTCGAATTTAAATTAAGTGAGACAAATTAACCTTCATCTTTTTAAAACAATAACAAAAAGAAAATATGTTTGCTTTTTTCATATCTATTGGAATTTAAAAGAGGAAAAAAAAATTAAAAGCCATAGGCACGCAGTGTTCCTAAGTGGTCTCCCTCCCAACTTAACTTCGGAGATCGGACGAGAACCGGTGTTTTCAGCGTGATATGGCCGTTAGCGAAAGTGCTATTTAATAATTTGAATTTAATTAACTTTCGTCTTCATAAAACAATATCAAAAAGAAGATATGTTTGTTTTTTTCATATCTGGTGGAATTTAAAAGAGGAAATAAAAGTGAAAAAGCCTACGGCCGGCAGTGTTCCTAAGTGGTCTCCCTCCCAAATACTGACTGCGCTCGACGCTGCTTAACTTCGGTGATCGGACGAGAACCGGTGTATTCAGCGTGACATGGCCGTTTCCGAGAGTGCTAGTTAATAATTTGAATTTAATTAACCTTCATTTTTATAAAACAATAACAAAAAGAAAATATGTTTGCTTTTTTCATATCTGGTGGAATTTAAAAGAGGAAACAAAAAGGAAAAATCCAACGGCACGCAGTATTCCCTAGTACTGACTGCGCTCGACGCTGCTTAACTTCGGTGATCGGACGAGAACCGATGTTTTCAGCGTGATATGGCCGTTGCCGAGAGTGCTAGTTAATAATTCGAATTTAAATTAAGTGAGACAAATTAACCTTCATCTTTCTAAAACAATAACAAAAAGAAAATATGTTTGCTTTTTTGAAATCTATTGGAATTTAAAAGAGGAAAAAAATGTGAAAAAGCCAACGGCACGCAGTGTTCCTAAGTGGTCTCCCTCCGAAGTACTGACTGCGCTCGACGCTGCTTAACTTCGGTGATCGGACGTGAACCGGTGTTTTCAGCGTGATATGGCCGTTGCCGAGAGTGCTATTTAATAATTTGAGTTTAATTAACCTTCATCTTTATAAAACAATAACAAAAATAAGATATGTTTGCTTTTTTCATATCTGGTGGAATTTAAAAGAGGAAACAAAAGAGTTTCCAAGTACTGACTGCGCTCGACGCTGCTTAACTTCGGTGATCGGACGAGAACCGGTGTTTTCAGCGTGATATGGCCGTTGCCGAGAGTGCTAGATAATAATTCGAATTTAAATTAAGTGAGACAAATTAACCTTCATCTTTTTAAAACAATAACAAAAAGAAAATATGTTTGCTTTTTTCATATCTATTGGAATTTAAAAGAGGAAAAAAAATTAAAAGCCATAGGCACGCAGTGTTCCTAAGTGGTCTCCCTCCCAACTTAACTTCGGAGATCGGACGAGAACCGGTGTTTTCAGCGTGATATGGCCGTTAGCGAAAGTGCTATTTAATAATTTGAATTTAATTAACTTTCGTCTTCATAAAACAATATCAAAAAGAAGATATGTTTGTTTTTTTCATATCTGGTGGAATTTAAAAGAGGAAATAAAAGTGAAAAAGCCAACGGCCCGCAGTGTTCCTAAGCGGTCTCCCTCCCAAGTACTGACTGCGCTCAACGCTGCTTAACTTCGGTGATCGGATGAGAACCGGTGTATTCAGCGTGATATGGCCGTTGCCGAGAGTGCTAGTTAATAATTCGAATTTAAATTAAGTGAGACAAATTAACCTTCATCTTTTTAAAAGAATAACAAAAAGAAAATATGTTTGCTTTTTTCATATCAATTGGAATTTAAAAGAGGAAAAAAAATTATAAAGCCAACGGCACCCAGTGTTCCTAAGTGGTCTCCCTCCAAAGTACTGACTGCGCTCTACGCTGCTTAACTTCGGTGATCGTACGAGAACCGGTGTATTCAGCATGATATGGCCGTTGCCGAGAGTGCTAGTTAATAATTTGAATTTAATTAACCTTCACCTTTATAAAACAATAACAAAAAGAAGATATGATTGCTTTTTTCATATCTGGTGGAATTTAAAAGAGGAAACAAAAAGAAAAAAGCCTACGGCACGCAGTGTTCCCAAGTACTGACTGCGCTCGATGCCTCTTAACTTCGGTGATCGGACGAGAACCGGTGTTTTCAGCGAGATATGGCCGTTGCCGAGAGTGCTAGTTAATAATTCGAATTTAAATTAAGTGAGACAAATTAACCTTCATCTTTTTAAAACAATAACAAAAAGAAAATATGTTTGCTTTTTGAAATCTATTGGAATTTAAAAGAGGAAAAAAAATTAAAAAGCCAACGGCACGCAGTGTTCCTAAGTGGTCTCCCTCCCAAATACTGACTGCGCTCGACGCTGCTTAACTTCAGTGATCGGTTAAGAACCGGTGTTTTCAGCGTGATATGGCCGTTGCCGAGCGTGGTAGATATTAATTCGAATTAAAATTAAGTGAGACAAATTAACCTTCATCTTTTTAAAACAATAACAAAAAGAAAATATGTTTGCTTTTTTCATATCTATTGGAATTTAAAAGAGGAAAAAAAAATTAAAAGCCAACGGCACGCAGTGTTCCTAAGTGGTCTCCCTCCCAAGTACTGACTGCGCTCGACGCTGCTTAACTTCGGTGATCGGACGAGAACCGGGGTTTTCAGCGTGATATGGCCGTTGCCGAGAGTTCTAGTTAATAATTCGAATTTAAATTAAGTGAGACAAATTAACCTTCATCTTTTTAAAAGAATAACAAAAAGAAAATATGTTTGCTTTTTTCATATCAATTGGAATTTAAAAGAGGAAAAAAAATTAAAAAGCCAACGGCACCCAGTGTTCCTAAGTGGTCTCCCTCCAAAGTACTGACTGCGCTCTACGCTGCTTAACTTCGGTGATCGTACGAGAACCGGTGTATTCAGCATGATATGGCCGTTGCCGAGAGTGCTAGTTAATAATTTGAATTTAATTAACCTTCACCTTTATAAAACAATAAAAAAAAGAAGATATGATTGCTTTTTTCATATCTGGTGGAATTTAAAAGAGGAAACAAAAAGAAAAAAGCCTACGGCACGCAGTGTTCCTAAGTACTGACTGCGCTCGATGCCTCTTAACTTCGGTGATCGGACGAGAACCGGTGTTTTCAGCGAGATATGGCCGTTGCCGAGAGTGCTAGTTAATAATTCGAATTTAAATTAAGTGAGACAAATTAACCTTCATCTTTTTAAAACAAGAACAAAAAGAAAATATGTTTGCTTTTTGAAATCTATTGGAATTTAAAAGAGGAAAAAAAATTAAAAAGCCAACGGCACGCAGTGTTCCTAAGTGGTCTCCCTCCCAACTACTGACTGCGCTCGACGCTGCTTAACTTCAGTGATCGGTTAAGAACCGGTGTTTTCAGCGTGATATGGCCGTTGCCGAGAGTGGTAGATAATAATTCGAATTTAAATTAAGTGAGACAAATTAACCTTCATCTTTTTAAAACAATAACAAAAAGAAAATATGTTTGCTTTTTTCATATCTATTGGAATTTAAAAGAGGAAAAAAAAATTAAAAGCCAACGGCACGCAGTGTTCCTAAGTGGTCTCCCTCCCAAGTACTGACTGCGCACGACGCTGCTTAAAATCGGAGATCGTACGAGAACCGGTGTTTTCAGCGTGATATGGCCGTTGCCGAGAGTGCTAGATAATAATTCGAACTTAAGTTAAGTGAGACAAATTAACCTTCATCTTTTTAAAACAATAACAAAAAGAAAATATGTTTGCTTTTTTCATATCTATTGGAATTTAAAAGAGGAAAAATAAAATTAAAAGCCAACGGCACGCAGTGTTCCTAAGTGGTCTCCCTCCCAAGTACTGACTGCGCTCGACGCTGCTTAACTTCGGTGGTCGGACGAGAACCGGTGTTTTCAGCGTGATATGGCCGTTACCGAAAGTGCTATTTAATAATTTGAATTTAATTAACTTTCGTCTTTATAAAACAATATCAAAAAGAAGATATGTTTGCTTTTTTCATATCTGGTGGAATTTAAAAGAGGAAATAAAAGTGAAAAAGCCAACGGCACGAAGTGTTCCTAAGCGGTCTCCCTCCCAAGTACTGACTGCGCTCGACGCTGCTTAACTTCGGTGATCGGACGAGAACAGGCGTTTTCAGCGTGATATGGCCGTTGCCGAGAGTGCTAGATAATAATTTGAATTTAATTAACTTTCATCTTTATAAAACAATATAAAAAAGAAGATATGTTTGCTTTTTTCATATCTGGTGGAATTTAAAAGAGGAAATAAAAGTGAAAAAGCCAACGGCACGCAGAGTTTCCAAGTACTGACTGCGCTTGACGCTGCTTAACTTCGGTGATCGGACGTGAACCGGTGTTTTCAGCGTGATATGGCCGTTGCCGAGAGTGCTAGATAATAATTCGAATTTAAATTAAGTGAGACAAATTAACCTTCATCTTTTTAAAACAATAACAAAAAGAAAATATGTTTGCTTTTTTCATATCTATTGGAATTTAAAAGAGGAAAAAAAAATTAAAAGCCAACGGCACGCAGTGTTCCTAAGTGGACTCCCTCCCAAGTACTGACTGCGCTCGACGCTGCTTAACTTCGGAGATCGGACGAGAACCGGTGTTTTCAGCGGGATATGGCCGTTAGCGAAAGTGCTATTTAATAATTTGAATTTAATTAACTTTCGTCTTTATAAAACAATATCAAAAAGAAGATATGTTTGGTTTTTTCATATCTGGTGGAATTTAAAAGAGGAAATAAAAGTGAAAAAGCCAACAGCCCGCACTGTTCCTAAGTGGTCTCCCTCCCAAGTACTGACTGCGCTCGACGCTGCTTAACTTCGTTGATCGGACGAGAACCGGTGTATTCAGCGTGATATGGCCGTTGCCGAGAGTGCTAGTTAATAATTTGAATTTAATTAACTTTCGTCTTTATAAAACAATATCAAAAAGAAGATATGTTTGATTTTTCATATCTGGTGGAATTTAAAAGAGGAAATAAAAGTGATAAAGCCAACGGCCCGCAGTGTTCCTAAGTGGTCTCCCTCCCTAGTACTGACTGCGCTCGACGCTGCTTAACTTCGGTGATCGGAGGAGAACCGGTGTTTTCAGCGTGATATGGCCATTGCCGAGAGTGCAAGTTAATAATTCAAATTTAAATTAAGTGAGACAAATTAACCTTCATCATTTTAAAACAATAACAAAAAGAAAATATGTTTGCTTTTTTCATATCTATTGGAATTTAAAAGAGGAAAAAAGTGAAAAAGCCAACGGCACGCAGTGTTCCTAAGCGGTCTCCCTCCCAAGTACTGACTGCGCTCGACGCTGCTTAACTTCGGTGATCGGACGAGAACCGGCGTTTTCAGCGTGATATGGCCGTTGCCGAGAGTGCTAGATAATAATTTGAATTTAATTAACTTTCATCTTTATAAAACAATATAAAAAAGAAGATATGTTTGCTTTTTTCATATCTGGTGGAATTTAAAAGAGGAAATAAAAGTGAAAAAGCCAACGGCACGCAGAGTTTCCAAGTACTGACTGCGCTTGACGCTGCTTAACTGCGGTGATCGGACGTGAACCGGTGTTTTCAGCGTGATATGGCCGTTGCCGAGAGTGCTAGATAATAATTCGAATTTAAATTAAGTGAGACAAATTAACCTTCATCTTTTTAAAACAATAACAAAAAGAATATATGTTTGCTTTTTTCATATCTATTGGAATTTAAAAGAGGAAAAAAAAATTAAAAGCCAACGGCACGCAGTGTTCCTAAGTGGACTCCCTCCCAAGTACTGACTGCGCTCGACGCTGCTTAACTTCGGAGATCGGACGAGAACCGGTGTTTTCAGCGGGATATGGCCGTTAGCGAAAGTGCTATTTAATAATTTGAATTTAATTAACTTTCGTCTTTATAAAACAATATCAAAAAGAAGATATGTTTGGTTTTTTCATATCTGGTGGAATTTAAAAGAGGAAATAAAAGTGAAAAAGCCAACAGCCCGCACTGTTCCTAAGTGGTCTCCCTCCCAAGTACTGACTGCGCTCAACGCTGCTTAACTTCGTTGATCGGACGAGAACCGGTGTATTCAGCGTGATATGGCCGTTGCCGAGAGTGCTAGTTTATAATTTGAATTTAATTAACTTTCGTCTTTATAAAGCAATATCAAAAAGAAGATATGTTTGGTTTTTTCATATCTGGTGGAATTTAAAAGAGGAAATAAAAGTGATAAAGCCAACGGCCCGCAGTGTTCCTAAGTGGTCTCCCTCCCTAGTACTGACTGCGCTCGACGCTGCTTAACTTCGGTGATCGGAGGAGAACCGGTGTTTTCAGCGTGATATGGCCGTTGCCGAGAGTGCTAGTTAATAATTCAAATTTAAATTAAGTGAGACAAATTAACCTTCATCATTTTAAAACAATAACAAAAAGAAAATATGTTTGCTTTTTTCATATCTATTGGAATTTAAAAGAGGAAAAAAAGTGAAAAAGCCAACGGCACGCAGTGTTCCTAAGTGGTCTCCCTCCCAAGTACTGACTGAGCTCGACGCTGCTTAACTTCGGTGATCGGTGGAGAACCGGTGTATTCAGCGTGATATGGCCGTTGCCGAGAGTGCTAGTTAATAATTTGAATTTAATTAACCTTCATTTTTATAAAACAATAACAAAAAGAAGATATGTCTGCTTTTTTCATATCTGGTGGAATTTAAAAGAGGAAACAAAAAGGAAAAATCCAACGGCACGCAGTATTCCCAAGTACTGACTGCGCTCGACGCTGCTTAACTTCGGAAATCGGACGAGAACCGTTTTTTCAGCGTGATATGGCCGTTGCCGAGAGTGCTAGTTAATAATTCGAATTTAAATTAATGAGACAAATTAACCTTCATCTTTTTAAAACAATAACAAAAAGAAAATAAGTTTGCTTTTTTCATATCTATTGGAATTTAAAAGAGGAAAAAAAAGTGAAAAAGCCAACGACACGCAGAGTTTCTAAGTACTGACTGCGCTCGACGCTGCTTAACTTCGGTGATCGGACGAGAACCGTTTTTTTCACCGTGATATGGCCGTTGCCGAGAGTGCTAGTTAATTATTCGAATTTAAATTAAGTGAGACAAATTAACCTTCATCTTTTTAAAACAATAACAAAAAGAAAATATGTTTGCTTTTTTGAAATCTATTGGAATTTAAAAGTGGAGAAAAAAGTGAAAAAATCAACGGCACGCAGTGTTCCTAAGTGTGGTCTCCCTCCCAAGTACTGACTGCGCTCGACGCTGCTTAACTTCGGAGATTGGACGAGAACCGGTGTTTTCAGCGTGATATGGCCGTTGCCGAGAGTCAGTTAATAATTCGAATTTAAATTAAGTGAGCAAAATAACCTTCATCTTTTTAAAACAATAACAAAAAGAAAATAAGTTTGCTTTTTTCATATCTATTTGAATTTAAAAGAGGAAAAAAAAGTGAAAAAGCCAACGGCACGCAGAGTTTCCAAGTACTGACTGCGCTCGACGCTGCTTAACTTCGGTGATCGGACGAGAACCGGTGTTTTCAGCGTGATATGGCCGTTGCCGAGAGTGCTAGTTAATAATTCAAATTTAAATTAAGTGAGACAAATTAACCTTCATCATTTTAAAACAATAACAAAAAGAAAATATGTTTGCTTTTTTCATATCTATTGGAATTTAAAAGAGGAAAAAAAGTGAAAAAGCCAACGGCACGCAGTGTTCCTAAGTGGTCTCCCTCCCAAGTACTGACTGCGCTCGACGCTGCTTAACTTCGGTGATCGGACGAGAACCGGTGTATTCAGCGTGATATGGCCGTTGCCGAGAGTGCTATTTAATAATTTGAATTTAATTAACCTTCATTTTTATAAAACAATAACAAAAAGAAGATATGTTTGCTTTTTTCATATCTGGTGGAATTTAAAAGAGGAAACAAAAAGGAAAAATCCAACGGCACGCAGTATTCCCAAGTACTGACTGCGCTCGACGCTGCTTAACTTCGGTGATCGGACGAGAACCGTTTTTTCAGCGTGATATGGCCGTTGCCGAGAGTGCTAGTTAATAATTCGAATTTAAATTAAGTGAGACAAATTAACCTTCATCTTTTTAAAACAATAACAAAAAGAAAATAAGTTTGCTTTTTTCATATCTATTGGAATTTAAAAGAGGAAAAAAAGTGAAAAAGCCAACGACACGCAGAGTTTCCAAGTACTGACTGCGCTCGACGCTGCTTAACTTCGGTGATCGGACGAGAACCGTTTTTTTCAGCGTGATATGGCCGTTGCCGAGAATGCTAGTTAATTATTCGAATTTAAATTAAGTGAGACAAATTAACCTTCATCTTTTTAAAACAATAACAAAATGAAAATATGTTTGCTTTTTTGAAATCTATTGGAATTTAAAAGTGGAGAAAAAAGTGAAAAAATCAACGGCACGCAGTGTTCCTAAGTGGTCTCCCTCCCAAGTACTGACTGCGCTCGACGCTGCTTAACTTCGGAGATCGGACGAGAACCGGTGTTTTCAGCGTGATATGGCCGTTGCCGAGAGTCAGTTAATAATTCGAATTTAAATTAAGTGAGACAAATTAACCTTCATCTTTTTAAAACAATAACAAAAAGAAAATAAGTTTGCTTTTTTCATATCTATTGGAATTTAAAAGAGGAAAAAAAAGTGAAAAAGCCAACGGCACGCAGAGTTTCCAAGTACTGACTGCGCTCGACGCTGCTTAACTTCGGTGATCGGACAAGAACCGGTGTTTTCAGCGTGATATGGCCGTTGCCGAGAGTGCTAGTTAATAATTCAAATTTAAATTAAGTGAGACAAATTAACCTTCATCATTTTAAAACAATAACAAAAAGAAAATATGTTTGCTTTTTTCATATCTATTGGAATTTAAAAGAGGAAAAAAAGTGAAAAAGCCAACGGCATGCAGTGTTCCTAAGTGGTCTCCCTCCCAAGTACTGACTGCGCTCGACGCTGCTTAACTTCGGTGATCGGTGGAGAACCGGTGTATTCAGCGTGATATGGCCGTTGCCGAGAGTGCTAGTTAATAATTTGAATTTAATTAACCTTCATTTTTATAAAACAATAACAAAAAGAAGATATGTTTGCTTTTTTCATATCTGGTGGAATTTAAAAGAGGAAACAAAAAGGAAAAATCCAACGGCACGCAGTATTCCCAAGTACTGACTGCGCTCGACGCTGCTTAACTTCGGTGATCGGACGAGAACCGTTTTTTCAGCGTGATATGGCCGTTGCCGAGAGTGCTAGTTAATAATTCGAATTTAAATTAAGTGAGACATATTAACCTTCATCTTTTTAAAACAATAACAAAAAGAAAATAAGTTTGCTTTTTTCATATCTATTGGAATTTAAAAGAGGAAAAAAAAGTGAAAAAGCCAACGACACGCAGAGTTTCCAAGTACTGACTGCGCTCGACGCTGCTTAACTTCGGTGATCGGACGAGAACCGTTTTTTTCAGCGTGATATGGCCGTTGCCGAGAATGCTAGTTAATTATTCGAATTTAAATTAAGTGAGACAAATTAACCTTCATCTTTTTAAAACAATAACAAAAAGAAAATATGTTTGCTTTTTTGAAATCTATTGGAATTTAAAAGTGGAGAAAAAAGTGAAAAAATCAACGCAACGCAGTGTTCCTAAGTGGTCTCCCTCCCTAGTACTGACTGCGCTCGACGCTGCTTAACTTCGGAGATCGGACGAGAACCGGTGTTTTCAGCGTGATATGGCCGTTGCCGAGAGTCAGTTAATAATTCGAATTTAAATTAAGTGAGACAAATTAACCTTCATCTTTTTAAAACAATAACAAAAAGAAAATAAGTTTGCTTTTTTCATATCTATTGGAATTTAAAAGAGGAAAAAAAGTGAAAAAGCCAACGGCACGCAGAGTTTCCAAGTACTGACTGCGCTCGACGCTGCTTAACTTCGGTGATCGGACGAGAACCGGTGTTTTCAGCGTGATATGGCCGTTGCCGAGAGTGCTAGTTAATAATTCAAATTTAAATTAAGTGAAACAAATTAACCTTCATCATTTTAAAACAATAACAAAAAGAAAATATGTTTGCTTTTTTCATATCTATTGGAATTTAAAAGAGGAAAAAAAGCGAAAAAGCCAACGGCACGCAGTGTTCCTAAGTGGTCTCCCTCCCAAGTACTGACTGCGCTCGACGCTGCTTAACTTCGGTGATCGGACGAGAACCGGTGTATTCAGCGTGATATGGCCGTTGCCGAGAGTGCTAGTTAATAATTTGAATTTAATTAACCTTCATTTTTATAAAACAATAACAAAAAGAAGATATGTTTGCTTTTTTCATATCTGGTGGAATTTAAAAGAGGAAACAAAAAGGAAAAATCCAACGGCACGCAGTATTCCCAAGTACTGACTGCGCTCGACGCTGCTTAACTTCGGTGATCGGACGAGAACCGTTTTTTCAGCGTGATATGGCCGTTGCCGAGAGTGCTAGTTAATAATTCGAATTTAAATTAAGTGAGACATATTAACCTTCATCTTTTTAAAACAATAACAAAAAGAAAATAAGTTTGCTTTTTTCATATCTATTGGAATTTAAAAGAGGAAAAAAAAGTGAAAAAGCCAACGACACGCAGAGTTTCCAAGTACTGACTGCGCTCGACGCTGCTTAACTTCGGTGATCGGACGAGAACCGTTTTTTTCAGCGTGATATGGCCGTTGCCGAGAATGCTAGTTAATTATTCGAATTTAAATTAAGTGAGACAAATTAACCTTCATCTTTTTAAAACAATAACAAAAAGAAAATATGTTTGCTTTTTTGAAATCTATTGGAATTTAAAAGTGGAGAAAAAAGTGAAAAAATCAACGCCACGCAGTGTTCCTAAGTGGTCTCCCTCCCTAGTACTGACTGTGCTCGACGCTGCTTAACTTCGGAGATCGGACGAGAACCGGTGTTTTCAGCGTGATATGGCCGTTGCCGAGAGTCAGTTAATAATTCGAATTTAAATTAAGTGAGACAAATTAACCTTCATCTTTTTAAAACAATAACAAAAAGAAAATAAGTTTGCTTTTTTCATATCTATTGGAATTTAAAAGAGGAAAAAAAAGTGAAAAAGCCAACGGCACGCAGAGTTTCCAAGTACTGACTGCGCTCGACGCTGCTTAACTTCGGTGATCGGACGAGAACCGGTGTTTTCAGCGTGATATGGCCGTTGCCGAGAGTGCTAGTTAATAATTCAAATTTAAATTAAGTGAGACAAATTAACCTTCATCTTTTTAAAACAATAACATAAATAAAATATGTTTGCTTTTTTCATATCTATTTGAATTTAAAAGAGGAAAAAAAAAATTAAAAGCCAACGGCACGCAGTGTTCCTAAATGGTCTCCCTCCCAAGTACTGACTGCGCTCGACGCTGCTTAACTTCGGAGATCGGACGAGAACCGGTGTTTTCAGTGTGATATGGCCGTTAGCGAAAGTGCTATTTAATAATTTGAATTTAATTAACTTTCGTCTTTATAAAACAATATCAAAAAGAAGATATGTTTGGTTTTTTCATATCTGGTGGAATTTAAAAGAGGAAATAAAAGTGATAAAGCCAACGGCCCGCAGTGTTCCTAAGTGGTCTCCCTCCCAAGTACTGACTACGCTCGACGCTGCTTAACTACGGTGATCGGACGAGAACCGGTGTATTCAGCGTGATATGGCCGTTGCCGAGAGTGCTAGTTAATAATTCGAATTTAAATTAAGTGAGACAAATTAACCTTCATCTTTTTAAAACAATAACAAAAAGAAAATAAGTTTGCTTTTTTCATATCTATTGGAATTTAAAAGAGGAAAAAAAAGTGAAAAAGCCAACGACACGCAGAGTTTCCAAGTACTGACTGCGCCCGACGCTACTTAACTTCGGTGATCGGACGAGAACCGTTTTTTTCAGCGTGATATGGCCGTTGCCGAGAATGCTAGTTAATTATTCGAATTTAAATTAAGTGAGACAAATTAACCTTCATCTTTTTAAAACAATAACAAAAAGAAAATATGTTTGCTTTTTTGAAATCTATTGGAATTTAAAAGTGGAGAAAAAAGTGAAAAAATCAACTGCACGCAGTGTTCCTAAGTGGTCTCCCTCCCAAGTACTGACTGCGCTCGACGCTGCTTAACTTCGGAGATCGGACGAGAACCGGTGTTTTCAGCGTGATATGGCCGTTGCCGAGAGTCAGTTAATAATTCGAATTTAAATTAAGTGAGACAAATTAACCTTCATCTTTTTAAAACAATAACAAAAAGAAAATAAGTTTGCTTTTTTCATATCTATTGGAATTTAAAAGAGGAAAAAAAAGTGAAAAAGCCAACGGCACGCAGAGTTTCCAAGTACTGACTGCGCTCGACGCTGCTTAACTTCGGTGATCGGACGAGAACCGGTGTTTTCAGCGTGATATGGCCGTTGCCGAGAGTGCTAGTTAATAATTCAAATTTAAATTAAGTGAGACAAATTAACCTTCATCATTTTAAAACAATAACAAAAAGAAAATATGTTTGCTTTTTTCATATCTATTGGAATTTAAAAGAGGAAAAAAAGTGAAAAAGCCAACGGCACGCAGTGTTCCTAAGTGGTCTCCCTCCCAAGTACTGACTGCGCTCGACGCTGCTTAACTTCGGTGATCGGACGAGAACCGGTGTATTCAGCGTGATATGGCCGTTGCCGAGAGTGCTAGTTAATAATTTGAATTTAATTAACCTTCATTTTTATAAAACAATAACAAAAAGAAGATATGTTTGCTTTTTTCATATCTGGTGGAATTTAAAAGAGGAAACAAAAAGGAAAAATCCAACGGCACGCAGTATTCCCAAGTACTGACTGCGCGACGCTGCTTAACTTCGGTGATCGGACGAGAACCGTTTTTTCAGCGTGATATGGCCGTTGCCGAGAGTGCTAGTTAATAATTCGAATTTAAATTAAGTGAGACAAATTAACCTTCATCTTTTTAAAACAATAACAAAAAGAAAATAAGTTTGCTTTTTTCATATCTATTGGAATTTAAAAGAGGAAAAAAAAGTGAAAAAGCCAACGGCACGCAGAGTTTCCAAGTACTGACTGCGCTCGACGCTGCTTAACTTCGGTGATCGGACGAGAACCGGTGTTTTCAGCGTGATATGGCCGTTGCCGAGAGTGCTAGTTAATAATTCAAATTTAAATTAAGTGAGACAAATTAACCTTCATCATTTTAAAACAATAACAAAAAGAAAATATGTTTGCTTTTTTCATATCTATTGGAATTTAAAAGAGGAAAAAAAGTGAAAAAGCCAACGGCACGCAGTGTTCCTAAGTGGTCTCCCTCCCAAGTACTGACTGCGCTCGACGCTGCTTAACTTCGGTGATCGGACGAGAACCGGTGTATTCAGCGTGATATGGCCGTTGCCGAGAGTGCTAGTTAATAATTTGAATTTAATTAACCTTCATTTTTATAAAACAATAACAAAAAGAAGATATGTTTGCTTTTTTCATATCTGGTGGAATTTAAAAGAGGAAACAAAAAGGAAAAATCCAACGGCACGCAGTATTCCCAAGTACTGACTGCGCTCGACGCTGCTTAACTTCGGTGATCGGACGAGAACCGTTTTTTCAGCGTGATATGGCCGTTGCCGAGAGTGCTAGTTAATAATTCGAATTTAAATTAAGTGAGACAAAATAACCTTCATCTTTTTAAAACAATAACAAAAAGAAAATAAGTTTGCTTTTTTCATATCTATTGGAATTTAAAAGGGGAAAAAAAAGTGAAAAAGCCAACGACACGCAGAGTTTCCAAGTACTGACTGCGCTCGACGCTGCTTAACTTCGGTGATCGGACGAGAACCGTTTTTTTCAGCGTGATATGGCCGTTGCCGAGAATGCTAGTTAATTATTCGAATTTAAATTAAGTGAGACAATTTAACCTTCATCTTTTTAAAACAATAACAAAAAGAAAATATGTTTGCTTTTTTGAAATCTATTGGAATTTAAAAGTGGAGAAAAAAGTGAAAAAATCAACGCCACGCAGTGTTCCTAAGTGGTCTCCCTCCCTAGTACTGACTGCGCTCGACGCTGCTTAACTTCGGAGATCGGACGAGAACCGGTGTTTTCAGCGTGATATGGCCGTTGCCGAGAGTCAGTTAATAATTCGAATTTAAATTATGTGAGACAAATTAACCTTCATCTTTTTAAAACAATAACAAAAAGAAAATAAGTTTGCTTTTTTCATATCTATTGGAATTTAAAAGAGGAAAAAAAGTGAAAAAGCCAACGGCACGCAGAGTTTCCAAGTACTGACTGCGCTCGACGCTGCTTAACTTCGGTGATCGGACGAGAACCGGTGTTTTCAGCGTGATATGGCCGTTGCCGAGAGTGCTAGTTAATAATTCAAATTTAAATTAAGTGAGACAAATTAACCTTCATCTTTTTAAAACAATAACATAAATAAAATATGTTTGCTTTTTTCATATCTATTTGAATTTAAAAGAGGAAAAAAAAAATTAAAAGCCAACGGCACGCAGTGTTCCTAAATGGTCTCCCTCCCAAGTACTGACTGCGCTCGACGCTGCTTAACTTCGGAGATCGGACGAGAACCGGTGTTTTCAGTGTGATATGGCCGTTAGCGAAAGTGCTATTTAATAATTTGAATTTAATTAACTTTCGTCTTTATAAAACAATATCAAAAATAAGATATGTTTGGTTTTTTCATATCTGGTGGAATTTAAAAGAGGAAATAAAAGTGATAAAGCCAACGGCCCGCAGTGTTCCTAAGTGGTCTCCCTCCCAAGTACTGACTACGCTCGACGCTGCTTAACTACGTTGATCGGACGAGAACCGGTGTATTCAGCGTGATATGGCCGTTGCCGAGAGTGCTAGTTAATAATTTGAATTTAATTAACCTTCATTTTTATAAAACAATAACAAAAAGAAGATATGTTTGCTTTTTTCATATCTGGTGGAATTTAAAAGAGGAAACAAAAAGGAAAAATCCAACGGCACGCAGTATTCCCAAGTACTGACTGCGCTCGACGCTGCTTAACTTCGGTGATCGGACGAGAACCGTTTTTTTTCAGCGTGATATGGCCGTTGCCGAGAGTGCTAGTTAATAATTCGAATTTAAATTAAGTGAGACAAATTAACCTTCATCTTTTAAAAACAATAACAAAAAGAAAATAAGTTTGCTTTTTTCATATCTATTGGAATTTAAAAGAGGAAAAAAAAGTGAAAAAGCCAACGGCACGCAGAGTTTCCAAGTACTGACTGCGCTCGACGCTGCTTAACTTCGGTGATCGGACGAGAACCGGTGTTTTCAGCGTGATATGGCCGTTGCCGAGAGTGCTAGTTATTAATTCAAATTTAAATTAAGTGAGACAAATTAACCTTCATCATTTTAAAACAATAACATAAATAAAATATGTTTGCTTTTTTCATATCTATTGGAATTTAAAAGAGGAAAAAAAGTGAAAAAGCCAACGGCACGCAGTGTTCCTAAGTGGTCTCCCTCCCAAGTACTGACTGCGCTCGACGCTGCTTAACTTCGGTGATCGGACGAGAACCGGTGTTTTCAGCGTGAAATGGCCGTTGCCCAGTGTGCTATTTAATATATTGAATTTAATTAACCTTCATCTTTATAAAACAATAACAAAAAGAAGATATGTTTGCTTTTTTCATATCTGGTGGAATTTAAAAGAGGAAACAAATGTCAAAAAGCCAACGGCACGCAGAGTTTCCAAGTACTGACTGCGCTCGACGCTGCTTAAAATCGGTGATCGTACGAGAACCGGTGTTTTCAGCGTGATATGGCCGTTGCCGAGAGTGCTAGTTAATAATTCGAATTTAAATTAATCGAGACAAATTAACCTTCATCTTTTTAAAACAATAACAAAAAGAAAATAAGTTTGCTTTTTTCATATCTATTGGAATTTAAAAGAGGAAAAAAAAGTGAAAAAGCCAACGGCACGCAGAGTTTCCAAGTACTGACTGCGCTCGACGCTGCTTAACTTCGGTGATCGGACGAGAACCGGTGTTTTCAGCGTGATATGGCCGTTGCCGAGAGTGCTAGTTATTAATTCAAATTTAAATTAAGTGAGACAAATTAACCTTCATCATTTTAAAACAATAACATAAATAAAATATGTTTGTTTTTTTCATATCTATTGGAATTTAAAAGAGGAAAAAAAGTGAAAAAGCCAACGGCACGCAGTGTTCCTAAGTGGTCTCCCTCCCAAGTACTGACTGCGCTCGACGCTGCTTAACTTCGGTGATCGGACGAGAACCGGTGTTTTCAGCGTGAAATGGCCGTTGCCCAGTGTGCTATTTAATATATTGAATTTAATTAACCTTCATCTTTATAAAACAATAACAAAAAGAAGATATGTTTGCTTTTTTCATATCTGGTGGAATTTAAAAGAGGAAACAAATGTCAAAAAGCCAACGGCACGCAGAGTTTCCAAGTACTGACTTCGCTCGACGCTGCTTAAAATCGGTGATCGTACGAGAACCGGTGTTTTCAGCGTGATATGGCCGTTGCCGAGAGTGCTAGATAATAATTCGAATTTAAATTAAGTGAGACAAATTAACCTTCATCTTTTTAAAACAATAACAAAAAGAAAATATGTTTGCTTTTTTCATATCTATTGGAATTTAAAAGAGGAAAAAAAATTAAAAGCCATCGGCACGCAGAGTTTCCAAGTACTGACTGCGCTCGACGCTGCTTAACTTCGGTGATCGGACGAGAACCGGTGTTTTCAGCGTGATATGGCCGTAGCCGAGAGTGCTAGTTAATAATTCGAATTTAAATTAAGTGAGACAAATTAACCTTCATCATTTTAAAACAATAACATAAAGAAAATATGTTTGCTTTTTTCATATCTATTGGAATTTAAAAGAGGAAAAAAAGTGAAAAACCCAACGGCACGCAGTGTTCCTAAGTGGTCTCCCTCCCAAGTACTGACTGCGCTCGACGCTGCTTAATTTCGGTGATCGTACGATAACCGCTGTATTCAGCGTGATATGGCCGTTGCCGAGAGTGCTAGTTAATAATTTGAATTTAATTAACCTTCATTTTTATAAAACAATAACAAAAAGAAGATATGTTTGCTTTTTTCATTTCTGGTGGAATTTAAAAGAGGAAACAAAAAGGAAAAATCCAACGGCACGCAGTATTCCCAAGTACTGACTGCGCTCGACGCTGCTTAACTTCGGTGATATGACGAGAACCGTTTTTTTCAGCGCGATATGGCCGTTGCCGAGAGTGCTAGTTAATAATTCGAATTTAAATTAAGTGAGACAAATTAACCTTCATCTTTTTAAAACAATAACATAAATAAAATATGTTTGTTTTTTTCATATCTATTGGAATTTAAAAGAGGAAAAAAAGTGAAAAAGCCAACGGCACGCAGTGTTCCTAAGTGGTCTCCCTCCCAAGTACTGACTGCGCTCGACGCTGCTTAACTTCGGTGATCGGACGAGAACCGGTGTTTTCAGCGTGAAATGGCCGTTGCCCAGTGTCCTATTTAATATATTGAATTTAATTAACCTTCATCTTTATAAAACAATAACAAAAAGAAGATATGTTTGCTTTTTTCATATCTGGTGGAATTTAAAAGAGGAAACAAATGTCAAAAAGCCAACGGCACGCAGAGTTTCCAAGTACTGACTGCGCTCGACGCTGCTTAAAATCGGTGATCGTACGAGAACCGGTGTTTTCAGCGTGATATGGCCGTTGCCGAGAGTGCTAGATAATAATTCGAATTTAAATTAAGTGAGACAAATTAACCTTCATCTTTTTAAAACAATAACAAAAAGAAAATATGTTTGCTTTTTTCATATCTATTGGAATTTAAAAGAGGAAAAAAAAATTAAAAGCCATCGGCACGCAGAGTTTCCAAGTACTGACTGCGCTCGACGCTGCTTAACTTCGGTGATCGGACGAGAACCGGTGTTTTCAGCGTGATATGGCCGTAGCCGAGAGTGCTAGTTAATAATTCGAATTTAAATTAAGTGAGACAAATTAACCTTCATCATTTTAAAACAATAACATAAAGAAAATATGTTTGCTTTTTTCATATCTATTGGAATTTAAAAGAGGAAAAAAAGTGAAAAACCCAACGGCACGCAGTGTTCCTAAGTGGTCTCCCTCCCAAGTACTGACTGCGCTCGACGCTGCTTAATTTCGGTGATCGTACGATAACCGCTGTATTCAGCGTGATATGGCCGTTGCCGAGAGTGCTAGTTAATAATTTGAATTTAATTAACCTTCATTTTTATAAAACAATAACAAAAAGAAGATATGTTTGCTTTTTTCATTTCTGGTGGAATTTAAAAGAGGAAACAAAAAGGAAAAATCCAACGGCACGCAGTATTCCCAAGTACTGACTGCGCTCGACGCTGCTTAACTTCGGTGATCGGACGAGAACCGTTTTTTTCAGCGTGATATGGCCGTTGCCGAGAGTGCTAGTTAATAATTCGAATTTAAATTAAGTGAGACAAATTAACCTTCGTCTTTTTAAAACAATAACAAAAAGAAAATATGTTTGCTTTTTTGAAATCTATTGGTATTTAAATGTGGAGAAAAAAAGTGAAAAAGCCAACGGCACGCAGTGTTCGTAAGTGGTCTCCCTCCCAAGTACTGACTGCGCTCGACGCTGCTTAACTTCCTGATCGGAGGAGAACCGGTGTGTTCAGCGTGATATGGCCGTTGCCGAGAGTGCTAGTTAATAATTTGAATTTAATTAACCTTCATCTTTATAAAACAATAACAAAAAGAAGATATGTTTGCTTTTTTCATATCTGGTGGAATTTAAAAGAGGAAATAAAAGTGAAAAAGCCAACGGCCCGCAGTGTTCCTAAGTGGTCTCCCTCCCAAGTACTGACTGCGCTCGACGCTGCTTAACTTCCTGATCGGAGGAGAACCGTTGTATTCAGCGTGATATGGCCGTTGCCGAGAGTGCTAGTTAATAATTTGAAATTAATTAACCTTCATCTTTATAAAACAATAACAAAAAGAAGATATGTTTGCTTTTTTCATATCTGGTGGAATTTAAAAGAGGAAACAAAAGTGAAAAAGCCAACGGCACGCAGAGTTTCCAAGTACTGACTGCGCTCGACGCTGCTTAACTTCGGTGATCGGACGAGAACCGGTGTTTTCAGCGTGATATGGCCGTTGCCGAGAGTGCTAGATAATAATTCGAATTTAAATTAAGTGAGACAAATTAACCTTCATCTTTTTAAAACAAAAACAAAAAGAAAATAAGTTTGCTATTTTCATATCTGGTGGAATTTAAAAGATGAAACAAAAAGGAAAAATCCAACGGCACGCAGTATTCCCAAGTACTGACTGCGCTCGACGCTGCTTAACTTCGGTGATCGGACGAGAACCGTTTTTTTCAGCGTGATATGGCCGTTGCCGAGAGTGCTAGTTAATAATTCGAATTTAAATTAAGTGAGACAAATTAACCTTCATCTTTTTAAAACAATAACAAAAAGAAAATATGTTTGCTTTTTTGAAATCTATTGCAATTTAAAAGTGGAGAAAAAAGTGAAAAAACCAACGGCACGCAGTGTTCCTAAGTGATCTCCCTCCCAAGAACTGACTGCGCTCGACGCTGCTTAACGTCGGTGATCGGACGAGAACCGGTGTTTTCAGCGTGATATGGCCGTTGCCGAGAGTGCTAGTTAATAATTCGAATTTAATTTACCTTCATATTTATAAAAACAATAACAAAAAGAAGATATGTTTGGTTTTTTCATATCTGGTGGAATTTAAAAGCGGAAACAAAAAGGAAAAAGCCTACGGCAAGCAGTATTCCCAAGTACTGACTGCGCTCGACGCTGCTTAACTTCGGTGATCGGACGAGAACCGTTTTTTTCAGCGTGATATGGCCGTTGCCGAGAGTGCTAGTTAATAATTCGAATTTAAATTAAGTGAGACAAATTAACCTTCATCTTTTTAAAACAATAACAAAAAGAAAATATGTTTGCTTTTTTGAAATCTATTGGAATTTAAAAGAGGAAATAAAAGTGAAAAAGCCAACGGCCCGCAGTGTTCCTAAGTGGTCTCCCTCCCAAGTACTGACTGCGCTCGACGCTGCTTAACTTCCTGATCGGAGGAGAACCGTTGTATTCAGCGTGATATGGCCGTTGCCGAGAGTGCTAGTTAATAATTTGAATTTAATTAACCTTCATCTTTATAAAACAATAACAAAAAGAAGATATGTTTGCTTTTTTCATATCTGGTGGAATTTAAAAGAGGAAACAAAAGTGAAAAAGCCAACGGCACGCAGAGTTTCCAAGTACTGACTGCGCTCGACGCTGCTTAACTTCGGTGATCGGACGAGAACCGGTGTTTTCAGCGTGATATGGCCGTTGCCGAGAGTGCTAGATAATAATTCGAATTTAAATTAAGTGAGACAAATTAACCTTCATCTTTTTAAAACAAAAACAAAAAGAAAATAAGTTTGCTATTTTCATATCTGGTGGAATTTAAAAGATGAAACAAAAAGGAAAAATCCAACGGCACGCAGTATTCCCAAGTACTGACTGCGCTCGACGCTGCTTAACTTCGGTGATCGGACGAGAACCGTTTTTTTCAGCGTGATATGGCCGTTGCCGAGAGTGCTAGTTAATAATTCGAATTTAAATTAAGTGAGACAAATTAACCTTCATCTTTTTAAAACAATAACAAAAAGAAAATATGTTTGCTTTTTTGAAATCTATTGGAATTTAAAAGAGGAAAAAAAAGTGAAAAAGCCAACGGCACGCAGTGTTCCTAAGTGGTCTCCCTCCCAAGTACTGACTGCGCTTGACGCTGCTTAACTTCGGCGATCGGAGGAGAACTGGTGTTTTCAGCGTGAAATAGCCGTTGCCGAGTGTGCTATTTAATAATTTGAATTTAATTAACCTTCATCTTTATAAAACAATAACAAAAAGAAGAAATGTTTGCTTTTTTCATATCTGGTGGAATTTAAAAGAGGAAACAAAAGTGAAAAAGCCAACGGCACGAAGAGTTTCCGAGTACTGACTGCGCTCGACGCTGCTTAACTTCGGAGATCGGACGAGAACCGGTGTTTTCAGCGTGATATGGCCGTTAGCGAAAGTGCTATTTAATAATTTGAATTTAATTAACTTTCGTCTTTATAAAACAATATCAAAAAGAAGAGATGTTTGGTTTTTTCATATCTGGTGGAATTTAAAAGAGGAAATAAAAGGGAAAAAGCCAACGGCCCGCAGTGTTCGTAAGTGGTCTCCCTCCCTAGTACTGACTGCGCTCGACGCTGCTTAACTTCCTGATCGGAGGAGAACCGGTGTTTTCAGCGTGATATGGCCGTTGCCGAAAGTGCTAGTTAATAATTTGAATTTAATTAACCTTCATCTTTATAAAACAATAACAAAAAGAAGATATGTTTGCTTTTTTCATATCTGGTGGAATTTAAAAGAGGAAACAAAAATTAAAAAGCCAACGGCACGCATTGTTCCTAAGTGGTCTCCCTCTAAAGTACTGACTGTGCTCGACGCTGCTTAACTTCGGTGATCGGACGAGAACCGTTGAATTCAGCGTGATACGGCCGTTGCCGAGAGTGCTAGTTAATAATTTGAATTTATTATACCTTCATCTTTATAAAACTATAACAAAAAAAGATATGTTTGCTTTTTTTATATCTGGTGGAATTTAAAAGAGGAAACAAAAGTGAAAAAACCAACGGCACGCAGTGTTCCTAAGTGGTCTCCCTCCCCTGACTGCGCTCGACGCTGCTTAAAATCGGTGATCGTACGAGAACCGGTGTTTTTAGCGTGATATGGCCGTTGCCGAAAATGCTAGATAATGGAATACAATTCTGGGGCAACACAACAAAAGCTAATAAAAATAGGATACATATCCTACAAAAAAGGGCAATTAGATCAATTTATAATTTGTCATTTAGAGACCATACCCAAGAGTATTTTACTAGGGCAAAAATTTTAAACATACAAGAGAGTATACAGTATAATAGCTTATGTTTCATATACACAAACATTAGGCGGGAAAATAGCCTACTAAAACAGAAGCAGAAAAATAGACATACTAGATCACTAGAGCTATTAGATTTACCTAAATGTAGCACCTCAAAAAAATTCACGTCTATCTTTTATACGGGAATAAAATTATATAACACAATATCACCTGAAATTCAAGCAAAACCGACTTTAACTAGATTTAAAAAGACTATAAAATCACTAATATTAGAAAAAAATAATAAAACCTTTACTTTTTTATTTAACTTGTTTTTATAAAGCCACCTTTGGCATAACCAATTGTTAAATATTTTATAATATACCATGCCACTGTTCAATTTTAAGTGGATATAACATATATTCATTAAATCTTTTTTCATGAATCTTTAACACGAATTATTATAAGACACCATTGTTAAATCTATTTTTTATTTGATTAAATTAAATTGTTATATTAAATTAAGCAGATAGGCACGGGGCTTACAAGTCACAATGTGACTTAGCCCCGTAGCAAACTGTAATGTAATGAAAAGTAAAAAATAAACATTTTTGAATTTGAATTTGAATAATTCGAATTTAAATTAAGTGAGACAAACTAACCTTCATCTTTTTAAAACAATAACAAAAAGAAGATATATTTGGTTTTTTCATATCTGGTGGAATTTAAAAGAGGAAATAAAAGTGAAAAAGCCAACGGCCCGCGGTGTTCCTAAGTGGTCTCCCTCCCAAGTACTGACTGCGCTCGACGCTGCTTAAAATCGGAGATCGGACGAGAACCGGTGTATTCAGCGTGATATGGCCGTTGCCAAGAGTGCTTGTTAATAATTTGAATTTAATTAACCTTCATTTTTATAAAACAATAACAAAAAGAAGATATGTTTGCTTTTTTCATATCTGGTGGAATTTAAAAGAGGAAACAAAAAGGAAAAATCCAACGGCACGCAGTATTCCCAAGTACTGACTGCGCTCGAAGCTGTTTAACTTCGGTGTTCGGACGAGAACCGTTTTTTTCAGCGTGATATGGCCGTTGCCGAGAGTGCTAGTTAATAATTCGAATTTAAATTAAGTGAGACAAATTAACCTTCATCTTTTTAAAACAATAACAAAAAGAAAATAAGTTTGCTTTTTTCATATCTATTGGAATTTAAAAGAGGAAAAAAAGTGAAAAAGCCAACGGCACGCAGAGTTTCCAAGTACTGACTGCGCTCGACGCTGCTTAACTTCGGTGATCGGACGAGAACCGGTGTTTTCAGCGTAAAATGGCCGTTGCCCAGTGTGCTATTTAATAAATTGAATTTTATTAACCTTCATCTTTATAAAACAATAACAAAAAGAAGATATGTTTGCTTTTTTCATATCTGGTGGAATTTAAAAGAGGAAACAAATGTGAAAAAGCCAACGGCACGCAGAGTTTCCAAGTACTGACTGCGCTCGACGCTGCTTAAAATCGGTGATCGTACGAGAACCGGTGTTTTCAGCGTGATATGGCCGTTTCCGAGAGTGCTAGATAATAATTCGAATTTAAATTAAGTGAGACAAATTAACCTTCATCTTTTTAAAACAATAACAAAAAGAAAATATGTTTGCTTTTTTCATATCTATTGGAATTTAAAAGAGGAAAAAAAAATTAAAAGCCAACGGCACGCAGAGTTTCCAAGTACTGACTGCGCTCGACGCTGCTTAACTTCGGTGATCGGACGAGAACCGGTGTTTTCAGCGTGATATGGCCGTTGCCGAGAGTGCTAGTTAATTATTCAAATTTAAATTAAGTGAGACAAATTAACCTTCATCATTTTAAAACAATAACATAAATAAAATATGTTTGCTTTTTTCATATCTGGTGGAATTTAAAAGAGGAAATAAAAGAGAAAAAGCCAACGGCACGCAGAGTTTCCAAGTACTGACTGCGCTCGACGCTGCTTAACTTTGGTGATCGGACGAGAACCGGTGTTTTCAGCGTGATATGGCCGTTGCCGAGAGTGCTAGTTAATAATTTCAATTTAATTAACCTTCATTTTTATAAAACAATAACAAAAAGAAGATATGTTTGCTTTTTTCATATCTGGTGGAATTTGAAAGAGGAAACAAAAAGGAAAAATCCAACGGCACGCAGTATTCCCAAGTACTGACTGCGCTCGACGCTGCTTAACTTCGGTGATCGGACGAGAACCGTTTTTTTTCATGCGCTATATGGCCGTTGCCGAGAGTGCTAGTTAATAATTCGAATTTAAATTAAGTGAGACAAATTAACCTTCATCTTTTTAAAACAATGACAAAAAGAAAATATGTTTGCTTTTTTGAAATCTATTGGAATTTAAAAGTGGAGAAAAAAGTAAAAAAACCAACGGCACGCAGTGTTCCTAAGTGGTCTCCCTCCCAAGAACTGACTGCGCTCGACGCTGCTTAACGTCGGTGATCGGACGAGAACCGGTGTTTTCAGCGTGATATGGCCGTTGCCGAGAGTGCTAGTTAATAATTCGAATTTAATTTACCTTCATATTTATAAAAACAATAACAAAAAGAAGATATGTTTGGTTTTTTCATATCTGGTGGGATTTAAAAGCGGAAACAAAAAGGAAAAAGCCAACGGCACGCAGTATTCCCAAGTACTGACTGCGCTCGACGCTGCTTAACTTCGGTGATCGGACGAGAACCGTTTTTTTCAGCGTGATATGGCCGTTGCCGAGAGTGCTAGTTAATAATTCGAATTTAAATTAAGTGAAACAAATTAACCTTCGTCTTTTTAAAACAATAACAAAAAGAAAATATGTTTGCTTTTTTGAAATCTATTGGAATTTAAATGTGGAGAAAAAAGTGAAAAAACCAACGGCACGCAGTGTTCGTAAGTGGTCTCACTCCCAGGTACTGACTGCGCTCGACGCTGCTTAACTTCCTGATCGGAGGGGAACCGGTGTGTTCAGCGTGATATGGCCGTTGCCGAGAGTGCTAGTTAATAATTTGAATTTAATTAACCTTCATCTTTATAAAACAATAACAAAAAGAAGATATGTTTGCTTTTTTCATATCTGGTGGAATTTAAAAGAGGAAATAAAAGTGAAAAAGCCAACGGCCCGCAGTGTTCCTAAGTTGTCTCCCTCCCAAGTACTGACTGCGCTCGACGCTCCTTAACTTCCTGATCGGAGGAGAACCGGTGTATTCAGCGTGATATGGCCGTTGCCGAGAGTGCTAATTAATAATTTCAATTTAATTAACCTTCATCTTTATAAAACAATAACAAAAAGAAGATATGTTTGCTTTTTTCATATCTGGTGGAATTTAAAAGAGGAAATAAAAGTGAAAAAGCCAACGGCCCGCAGTGTTCCTAAGTTGTCTCCCTCCCAAGTACTGACTGCGCTCGACGCTGCTTAACTTCCTGATCGGAGGAGAACCGGTGTGTTCAGCGTGATATGGCCGTTGCCGAGAGTGCTAGTTAATAATTCGAATTTAAATTAAGTGAGACAAATTAACCTTCATCTTTTTAAAACAAAAACAAAAAGAAAATAAGTTTGCTATTTTCATATCTGGTGGAATTTAAAAGATGAAACAAAAAGGAAAAATCCAACGGCACGCAGTATTCCCAAGTACTGACTGCGCTCGACGCTGCTTAACTTCGGTGATCGGACGAGAACCGTTTTTTTCAGCGTGATATGGCCGTTGCCGAGAGTGCTAGTTAATAATTCGAATTTAAATTAAGTGAGACAAATTAACCTTCATCTTTTTAAAACAACAACAAAAAGAAAATATGTTTGCTTTTTTGAAATCTATTGGAATTTAAAACAGGAAACAAAAAGGAAAAATCCAACGGCACGCAGTATTCCCAAGTACTGACTGCGCTCGAAGCTGCTTAACTTCGGTGTTCGGACGAGAACCGTTTTTTTCAGCGTGATATGGCCGTTGCCGAGAGTGCTAGTTAATAATTCGAATTTAAATTAAGTGAGACAAATTAACCTTCATCTTTTTAAAACAATAACAAAAAGAAAATAAGTTTGCTTTTTTCATATCTATTGGAATTTAAAAGAGGAAAAAAAAGTGAAAAAGCCAACGGCACGCAGAGTTTCCAAGTACTGACTGCGCTCGACGCTGCTTAACTTCGGTGATCGGACGAGAACCGGTGTTTTCAGGGTGATATGGCCGTTGCCGAGAGTGCTAGTTAATTATTCAAATTTAAATTAAGTGAGACAAATTAACCTTCATCATTTTAAATCAATAACATAAATAAAATATGTTTGCTTTTTTCATATCTATTGGAATTTAAAAGAGGAAAAAAAAGTGAAAAAGCCAACGGCACGCAGAGTTTCCAAGTACTGACTGCGCTCGACGCTGCTTAACTTCGGTGATCGGACGAGAACCGGTGTTTTCAGCGTGATATGGCCGTTGCCGAGAGTGCTAGTTAATAATTCAAATTTAAATTAAGTGAGACAAATTAACCTTCATCATTTTAAAACAATAACATAAATAAAATATGTTTGCTTTTTTCATATCTATTGGAATTTAAAAGAGGAAAAAAAGTGAAAAAGCCAACGGCACGCAGTGTTCCTAAGTGGTCTCCCTCCCAAGTACTGACTGCGCTCGACGCTGCTTAACTTCGGTGATCGGTCGAGAACCGGTGTTTTCAGCGTGAAATGGCCGTTGCCGAGAGTGCTAGTTAATAATTCGAATATAATTTACCTTCATATTTATAAAAACAATAACAAAAAGAAGATATGTTTGGTTTTTTCATATCTGGTGGGATTTAAAAGCGGAAACAAAAAGGAAAAAGCCAACGGCACGCAGTATTCCCAAGTACTGACTGCGCTCGACGCTGCTTAAATTCGGTGATCGGACGAGAACCGTTTTTTTCAGCGTGATATGGCCGTTGCCGAGAGTGCTAGTTAATAATTCGAATTTAAATTAAGTGAGACAAATTAACCTTCGTCTTTTTAAAACAATAACAAAAAGAAAATATGTTTGCTTTTTTGAAATCTATTGGAATTTAAATGTGGAGAAAAAAGTGAAAAAACCAACGGCACGCAGTGTTCGTAAGTGGTCTCCCTCCCAGGTACTGACTGCGCTCGACGCTGCTTAACTTCCTGATCGGAGGAGAACCGGTGTGTTCAGCGTGATATGGCCGTTGCCGAGAGTGCTAGTTAATAATTTGAATTTAATTAACCTTCATCTTTATAAAACAATAACAAAAAGAAGATATGTTTGCTTTTTTCATATCTGGTGGAATTTAAAAGAGGAAATAAAAGTGAAAAAGCCAACGGCCCGCAGTGTTCCTAAGTTGTCTCCCTCCCAAGTACTGACTGCGCTCGACGCTGCTTAACTTCCTGATCGGAGGAGAACCGGTGTGTTCAGCGTGATATGGCCGTTGCCGAGAGTGCTAGTTAATAATTTGAATTTAATTAACCTTCATCTTTATAAAACAATAACAAAAAGAAGATATGTTTGCTTTTTTCATATCTGGTGGAATTTAAAAGAGGAAACAAAAGTGAAAAAGCCAACGGCACGCAGAGTTTCCAAGTACTGACTGCGCTCGACGCTGCTTAACTTCGGTGATCGGACGAGAACCGGTGTTTTCAGCGTGATATGGCCGTTGCCGAGAGTGCTAGATAATAATTCGAATTTAAATTAAGTGAGACAAATTAACCTTCATCTTTTTAAAACAAAAACAAAAAGAAAATAAGTTTGCTATTTTCATATCTGGTGGAATTTAAAAGATGAAACAAAAAGGAAAAATCCAACGGCACGCAGTATTCCCAAGTACTGACTGCGCTCGACGCTGCTTAACTTCGGTGATCGGACGAGAACCGTTTTTTTCAGCGTGATATGGCCGTTGCCGAGAGTGCTAGTTAATAATTCGAATTTAAATTAAGTGAGACAAATTAACCTTCATCTTTTTAAAACAATAACAAAAAGAAAATATGTTTGCTTTTTTGAAATCTATTGGAATTTAAAAGAGGAAAAAAAAGTGAAAAAGCCAACGGCACGCAGTGTTCCTAAGTGGTCTCCCTCCCAAGTACTGACTGCGCTTGACGCTGCTTAACTTCGGCGATCGGAGGAGAACTGGTGTTTTCAGCGTGAAATGGCCGTTGCCGAGAGTGCTAGTTAATAATTCGAATTTAATTTACCTTCATATTTATAAAAACAATAACAAAAAGAAGATATGTTTGGTTTTTTCATATCTGGTGGGATTTAAAAGCGGAAACAAAAAGGAAAAAGCCAACGGCACGCAGTATTCCCAAGTACTGACTGCGCTCGACGCTGCTTAACTTCGGTGATCGGACGAGAACCGTTTTTTTCAGCGTGATATGGCCGTTGCCGAGAGAGCTAGTTAATAATTCGAATTTAAATTAAGTGAGACAAATTAACCTTCGTCTTTTTAAAACAATAACAAAAAGAAAATATGTTTGCTTTTTTGAAATCTATTGGAATTTAAATGTGGAGAAAAAAGTGAAAAAACCAACGGCACGCTGTGTTCGTAAGTGGTCTCCCTCCCAGGTACTGACTGCGTTCGACGCTGCTTAACTTCCTGATCGGAGGAGAACCGGTGTGTTCAGCGTGATATGGCCGTTGCCGAGAGTGCTAGTTAATAATTTGAATTTAATTAACCTTCATCTTTATAAAACAATAACAAAAAGAAGATATGTTTGCTTTTTTCATATCTGGTGGAATTTAAAAGAGGAAATAAAAGTGAAAAAGCCAACGGCCCGCAGTGTTCCTAAGTTGTCTCCCTCCCAAGTACTGACTGCGCTCGACGCTGCTTAACTTCCTGATCGGAGGAGAACCGGTGTGTTCAGCGTGATATGGCCGTTGCCGAGAGTGCTAGTTAATAATTTGAATTTAATTTACCTTCATCTTTATAAAACAATAACAAAAAGAAGATATGTTTGCTTTTTTCATATCTGGTGGAATTTAAAAGAGGAAATAAAAGTGAAAAAGCCAACGGCCCGCAGTGTTCCTAAGTGGTCTCCCTCCCAAGTACTGACTGTGTTAAAAATGTGCATGCTTTATTTTAATAAAAATTCTTTAAATCTTAATTTTATAACTTAGCAAATTAAATTAAATATAAAATACCAAACTGTATAATTCAAACTGTATAACTTAAATTTCAAAAACCTAAAAACATTCTTGTAAATTTTCCTTTACTCGATGTAAACTTTAAAATTGAAAGAAAATATATAAAAACCCCCAAAAAGAGGGATTAAAGCCTTTGTAAAGAAATCCAGGTTGCCTTTCGTGAAACATGGGGCGTGTGTGGTAAAGATCACGCACCCCAAAAAACTTTCCATGTTTCCGAAAGGCGCCATGAAGTCTATTGACGTCATCCCTGGGTTTCTATAGAAATCATTGTAAAGAGAGGAACCACTTCTCTGCTCTTCGCTGCGCAAGCAAGATGGGTAAAAATTTGAGAGTCGTCAATAAAATAAAATTAAACCAAAGTCTTGTCCTTTGAAAATAACCTTAGGATAACTAAACTAAAATAAAACGCGGTTAGCACCCAATTAAAACAAATCAAAAAGAACGCGGTATCGTTTTTCAGTCGGCGATATAGCGGCAAAAATTCAAGCTCTCCCAGAACCAGCAAACCCTAGGAATTGGATAAAACAAAAGTCCAATTTTCTACATGGTACGCGAAACCCGGGACTAAACGCGTAATCGAAACGAAACAATGCCAAACGAAGACGAAATTACGGGTGAAAATATGGACGGGGACAAAACAAACGACCCGAAATCCTCATCCTCAAAAACAATCAAAACTTCAAAAGCGCAACAAGCGCGTCTGGACAAATTAAATCTACAACGGGCTGCAAGAAAAAGCACTCGCGACGCAGTTAAATGAACAATAAGTGAACTAGACGCGCTTCTCAAAAACACAACAATTTCATCTGTAATAGATGATATTGAAGACAATCTAAGCATTTTACTACAAAAAGAAGAAGAGCTAGTAGAACTAGACGCCAAGGTAGAGTCTCTCATTGAAGACGAAGCCGAATTATTCAAAGAAAGAAACGAAGCCATCAACGAGAGGGACATCATCATTCTCTATAAATCGAAATCAACGAGGGCTATCAGAAGGGCAAACGGACAAGGAGGATCCAGTTACGGTGGATCAACCGTCATCGGGCAACTACCGCTACCCACGCCGCCAAATCAACAAAGCAGCGCTGGAAACAACGGAAATTCAGGCATCAAACTTCCGCCAATTAACATCCTGAGGTTCAGAGGAGACCATACGAAATGGCCGAGCTTCTGGGCAAGATACAAAATCACCATCCACGATCAAACAAATATCTCAAAGGTAGAAAAAATGATTCACTTAATATCATATTTAGATGGCGAAGCCCTTCAGGCTGTAGATGGATTTCCCGAAATTGATAGCTCTTATGATGAAATAATAGACTTGTTAAAGAAAAGATACGATAAAACACATGTTGCTATTAATGAACATATTAGAAAGTTAGCAAGTATTGAACCAATTAACGAAGTCAATAATGTTAGGGCGTTACGTCGTCTATTAGACACGTGCGAAATAAACTTAAGATGTTTAAAATCATTAGGGGTAACCTCAGCCGCGGAAAAGGCTAGTTATGTATGTCCCGCATTATTGAGGTGTCTTCCAGTCGAAATACGAACGGAGTATTATCTTAAATATAAACCAGCAGATGGTAATTATTGGGACGCGGAAGAGTTAATTAGGTTTTTTAAGGAACAAGTTGAGTGCAGAGAGATGGCCCAGTTGTTGGCTGGAAAACCAGAACAAACTAAAAGTTTTAAACAAAACGATAAACTAAACGATAAACAAAATTTTAAATTTAAAACGGACCCTAGAAAAACTTCATCTGGCGGTTCCGCTTCTGCATTATCGGTACAAACAAAACCTCAATCGGATTTTTTTTGTATCTTTTGCGATGAAAAGGGACATAAAACAATAGAATGCCCAAATTTCACTATAGAGCAAAAGACGCAAATAATTGACGAGAGCGGTAGATGTACCAACTGTCTAAAATTTAGTCATAATGCCCAAAATTGCTTTTCAAAATTTAAAAACTGCAGAAAATGTCACAAAAGAACGCATAATTTTGCAGTTTGCGATCAAAACCAATCCCATTTAAAAGAAAAACCCCAATCAAAATTAAACATAGACAACATTAACCCAAAAGTAGTTTCCTCAGTGAAAGGAGGGGAAAAAATAGTGCTGCTGCAAACCGCTACGGCTATTGTGCGCAACAATACCTTCCCAGAAAAACAAGGAGTCGCTAGGGTATTATTGGACGGGGGGAGTCAAATAAGTTTCGTGAGAGAAGATCTTTCGAGGCAGCTTAACCTTCCAATTGTAAGAAAAGAATATTTAGATGTATATAGCTTCGGTGAAGAAAGCCCCACCGAAAGGGAGGCAAACAGGGTAAAATTAATCCTTGAAAATCGCTCAGACCCCGAACAAAAGGTTGAAATAGAAGCTGTAGAGGTACCCTTTATTTGTCACTCTGTACCAAGCATATATAGCTCGGAAATAGAACAAATCATGAACCAAAAAGGCCTACAACCAGCCGATATCTCCAGTAAATCGGAAGAAATTAATTCCGACCTACAAATACTAATTGGAGGCGATTATTATTGGCGGGTAGTATCAGGAAAAAATGAAAGATTCAGTGATGACGTTGTAGCTATAGAAACCGTTCTAGGTTGGTCCATTCAAGGACCTACCGGAACACCGAGAAATCGGTTCTCTTGTAGCGCTGTTAGTACTCTGCTCGTCAGCCTTGGACAAAAACAAATAAATGACAATTTAAATAGATTTTGGGATCTAGAATCCATCGGGATAAAAGAAGAAATAACAAAAAACCCAGGGGATGACGCGACTGTGGCTAGATTTTTTGAAGAAGTAGAGTTTACAGGGGAAAGGTACAGCGTTAAGTTCCCTTGGATAGTTAGTAAGGAAACATTACCTGATAACTTCCAGATAGCAGAGAAAAGGCTACACAGCTTAATTAGAAAGTTCAAAAAAGATCCAAAATACTATATAGAATACAAAAAAATCATAGAAGAACAACTAGAAACAGGTGTGACAGAAATAGTACCCGAAGAAGTTCTCAAAGAAAAAAGGGCAGGGACCTATTATGTACCACACCAGGGGGTGGTTAGGGAAAACGTTGCTACCACAAAACTACGCGTAGTATACGACGCCTCATCCCATTCAAAGGGTAAACCATCGCTGAACGAGTGCCTAGCACCTGGACCCAATCTTAACCCAGATTTACTGCTATTGCTCTTAAAATTTAGGAAACATCCTGTAGTAGTAGTTAGCGACATTGAAAAAGCTTTCCTCCAGGTTGAATTAGATGAGGGCGATAGGGACTCTGTCAGGTTGTTGTGGGTAAAAGAACAAAACGGAGAAATCTTAGATAACGAATATACCGTTATTAGAACTTGTCGCGTTCCCTTTGGCATCAGCCCATCCCCATTTTTATTGGGATGTACCATTAAGTTTCACTTACAAAATATAAAAGAGGTAAATGACAGAGTTTTAGAAAGACTAAAAAATAACCTTTATGTGGATGATTTCATATCGGGGGGAAAAGGCGTAGAAGAGGCGTATGAAATCTCAGTGGGGGCAGCTCGCGTACTAAAAGGAGCGGGCATGAAGCTACGTAAATGGGTAACCAATTGTCCAAATCTAAGAAACCTTTGGAATAATCATTCTAACCCAGAGGAGCTTGATCTATTTGAAAAGGTAGATCAAGAAAAGGAAACAAAAATATTAGGATTAAACTGGGAACCAAATTTAGATAGCTTTAGATTCGACCTAAGCAATTTAATCGCTGTAAGTGGAGTTAAAGGAACAAAAAGACAAGTTTTAAGTCTAGTGGCGCAAATCTTTGACCCGATAGGCTTATTAGCTCCATTCACAATACGCGCAAAACTTCTTCTCCAAGAGATTTGGAAATTAGAAAAAATAGGGTGGGACTCCGAACTACCTGAAGAAATAAACAACCAATTCGAGGCATGGTGTACTGAATTCCACAAACTAAATGAAATTAAAATAAACAGACACTACTTCCTCGGAGAAAAGGAAATAACCAACCTAGAATTACATTGCTTCTGTGATGCGAGTATTAAGGCTTACTCAACTGCAATCTTTGTCAGATATCAAACAAAATCAAACGAAATTAGAGTTTCCTTAATTACTGCGAAATCTAGGGTAGCTCCTCTAAGAGAAAAAAGTCTTACACTCCCTAGGCTTGAACTAATGGGATGCCTGTTGGGAGCGAGATTAACCAATTACGTCAAAGAAACGTTTGGAGATGAATTATCAGGAATTCATCTCTGGACGGATTCTACAATAGCCTTGTCATGGGTAACCGACAATCAAAAGACATGGCGACCTTTCGTATCTAATCGAGCTAAAGAGGTTCAAGAACTAACAAAAAACTACGAGTGGGCTCACTGTCCAGGGGTCGAAAACCCCGCCGACCTACCAACTCGTGGCATCAGCGCAAACAAATTAAAAGACAATGAGTTATGGTTTCAAGGACCGCACTGGTTGAGAAAAACTAAAGACCACTGGCCAAAAATCATGCCTGAACCTAATTTAGAACTAGTAGAGAATGAAAGGCGCAAAGTAATTATGTCGGTCAGAGTGATAAATATTGTAGGAATTCAAAAAATAGTAGATTTAAATCTAAGCAATTCCCTAAACAAATTATTACGCGTAACATCATACGTGTTAAGATTCGTAAAGGCAGCTAAAGGGTTAGGTAAAACCACAGGACCCATAACCGCGGAGGAAATTAGATTAGCTGAATTAAAATTTGTAAAAGATATTCAATCAGAAGAATATAGAATCGAATTGAAAGCTTTAGAACAGGGAAAAAACGTTCAACCCTCTTCCAACATAGCTTCATTAAGTCCCATTTTAAGCAATGGAGGGTTAATTTGTTTGGGAGGTCGTTTAAAAGAATCCGAAGACCTTACATACAGTGAAAAGCACCCCATAGTTCTGAACAAAAATCATAGGTTTTCAAAATTACTCATGATTAGAAGTCATGAGGAAGTTAATCACAGCGGCATAGCAGACACTATTACCCAACTAAGAGAAAAGTATTGGTTAACGGCCGGTAGACAATTGGCAAGAACAATTGTAAAGGATTGTACAAAATGCAAAAAATTCAAAGTCAAACTAGGCGAAGTGCCTACCGCCCCGTTACCCAAGGAACGCATTAGCGAAAACCCCGCCTTCTCCATAGTGGGATTGGATTTTTTCGGACCATTAATAATCAAAACACAAAATGATAAACAAATTTCCCATCAAAAATCCTATGTTTTATTGGCAACTTGCGCCGTCTCACGAGCTGTCCATTTGGAACTCGTGCCATCACTCAGCACTCAAGAGTTCCTTTTAGCATTTAGGAGAATGATCGCGAGAAAGGGTATACCTAGTATAATTTACTCTGATAATGCTTTAACCTTTAAAAAGGCCGATAGAGAATTAAAACTAATCTGGGAAAAACTCAATGATGCGGAAATTAAAGAATTTTTTGGGAAAAAATGTATGCAATGGAAATATATTGTAGAGCGATCAGCATGGTATGGTGGTTGGTGGGAGCGTCTCGTACGCTCAGCAAAAACATCACTAAAGAAAACTTTAGGTAGAGCAATGCTTAATTACACTGAGATGGAAACAGTAATCTCTGAGACCGAGGCTCTAATAAACTCTCGCCCGATCTCGTATAATTACAATGACCCTAACGAACCATCTCCCATCTGCCCAGCTGATCTAGTCATTGGCCGAAGATTAACTTCGCTGCCACCCCTAGAATTTAAGGAAAATGTACCAACAAAACTAAATCAATTTAAAATAAGAGAAAAACATCGCGAACAAATTATGCAAAGAATCTGGCGAAAGTGGCGACAAAATTACTTAATGGAATTAAGGTCTGCGCACCATTCTGATCCAAATAAAAAGGATTCTGCATTATTTAAAGTAGGCGATGTAGTGATCATATATGACGATAAAATACCACGTCATATGTGGAAATTAGGAATAGTAAAACAATTGATTATTGGTAGAGATAACAAAATTCGTGCATGCATAATTAAAAATAACAAAGGAACGGAACTTAAACGCTCCGTGCAACATTTAGCTAATTTACAAATTACAGATTAAATAAATTCTTCCTGGTGATAATAGTAATTATCACCGGGGGGAGTGTTAAAAATGTGCATGCTTTATTTTAATAAAAATTCTTTAAATCTTAATTTTATAACTTAGCAAATTAAATTAAATATAAAATACCAAACTGTATAATTCAAACTGTATAACTTAAATTTCAAAAACCTAAAAACATTCTTGTAAATTTTCCTTTACTCGATGTAAACTTTAAAATTGAAAGAAAAAATATAAAAACCCCCAAAAAGAGGGATTAAAGCCTTTGTAAAGAAATCCAGGTTGCCTTTCGTGAAACATGGGGCGTGTGTGGTAAAGATCACGCACCCCAAAAAACTTTCCATGTTTCCGAAAGGCGCCATGAAGTCTATTGACGTCATCCCTGGGTTTCTATAGAAATCATTGTAAAGAGAGGAACCACTTCTCTGCTCTTCGCTGCGCAAGCAAGATGGGTAAAAATTTGAGAGTCGTCAATAAAATAAAATTAAACCAAAGTCTTGTCCTTTGAAAATAACCTTAGGATAACTAAACTAAAATAAAACGCGGTTAGCACCCAATTAAAACAAATCAAAAAGAACGCGGTATCGTTTTTCAGTCGGCGATATAGCGGCAAAAATTCAAGCTCTCCCAGAACCAGCAAACCCTAGGAATTGGATAAAACAAAAGTCCAATTTTCTACAGACTGCGCTCGACGCTGCTTAACTTCCTGATCGGAGGAGAACCGGTGTATTCAGCGTGATATGGCCGTTGCCGAGAGTGCTAGTTAATTATTCAAATTTAAATTAAGTGAGACAAATTAACCTTCATCATTTTAAAACCATAACATAAATAAAATATGTTTGCTTTTTTCATATCTATTGGAATATAAAAGAGGAAAAAAAAGTGAAAAAGCCAACGGCACGCAGAGTTTCCAAGTACTGACTGCGCTCGACGCTGCTTAACTTCGGTGATCGGACGAGAACCGGTGTTTTCAGCGTGATATGGCCGTTGCCGAGAGTGCTAGTTAATAATTCAAATTTAAATTTAGTGAGACAAATTAACCTTCATCATTTTAAAACAATAACATAAATAAAATATGTTTGCTTTTTTCATATCTATTGGAATTTAAAAGAGGAAAAAAAGTGAAAAAGCCAACGGCACGCAGTGTTCCTAAGTGGTCTCCCTCCCAAGTACTGACTGCGCTCGACGCTGCTTAACTTCGGTGATCGGACGAGAACCGGTGTTTCAGCGTGAAATGGCCGTTGCCGAGAGTGCTAGTTAATAATTCGAATTTAATTTACCTTCATATTTATAAAAACAATAACAAAAAGAAGATATGTTTGGTTTTTTCATATCTGGTGGGATTTAAAAGCGGAAACAAAAAGGAAAAAGCCAACGGCACGCAGTATTCCCAAGTACTGACTGCGCTCGACGCTGCTTAAATTCGGTGATCGGACGAGAACCGTTTTTTTCAGCGTGATATGGCCGTTGCCGAGAGTGCTAGTTAATAATTCGAATTTAAATTAAGTGAGACAAATTAACCTTCGTCTTTTTAAAACAATAACAAAAAGAAAATATGTTTGCTTTTTGAAATCTATTGGAATTTAAATGTGGAGAAAAAAGTGAAAAAACCAACGGCACGCAGTGTTCGTAAGTGGTCTCCCTCCCAGGTACTGACTGCGCTCGACGCTGCTTAACTTCCTGATCGGAGGAGAACCGGTGTGTTCAGCGTGATATGGCCGTTGCCGAGAGTGCAAGTTAATAATTTGAATTTAATTAACCTTCATCTTTATAAAACAATAACAAAAAGAAGATATGTTTGCTTTTTTCATATCTGGTGGAATTTAAAAGAGGAAATAAAAGTGAAAAAGCCAACGGCCTGCAGTGTTCCTAAGTTGTCTCCCTCCCAAGTACTGACTGCGCTCGACGCTGCTTAACTTCCTGATCGGAGGAGAACCGGTGTGTTCAGCGTGATATGGCCGTTGCCGAGAGTGCTAGTTAATAATTTGAATTTAATTAACCTTCATCTTTATAAAACAATAACAAAAAGAAGATATGTTTGCTTTTTTCATATCTGGTGGAATTTAAAAGAGGAAACAAAAGTGAAAAAGCCAACGGCACGCAGAGTTTCCAAGTACTGACTGCGCTCGACGCTGCTTAACTTCGGTGATCGGACGAGAACCGGTGTTTTCAGCGTGATATGGCCGTTGCCGAGAGTGCTAGATAATAATTCGAATTTAAATTAAGTGAGACAAATTAACCTTAATCTTTTTAAAACAATAACAAAAAGAAGATATGTTTGCTTTTTTCATATCTGGTGGAATTTAAAAGAGGAAACAAAAGTGAAAAAGCCAACGGCACGCAGAGTTTCCAAGTACTGACTACGCTCGACGCTGCTTAACTTCGGTGATCGGACGAGAACCGTTTTTTTCAGCGTGATATGGCCGTTGCCGAGAGTGCTAGATAATAATTCGAATTTAAATTAAGTGAGACAAATTAACCTTCGTCTTTTTAAAACAATAACAAAAAGAAAATATGTTTGCTTTTTTGAAATCTATTGGAATTTAAATGTGGAGAAAGAAGTGAAAAAACCAACGGCACGCAGTGTTCGTAAGTGGTCTCCCTCCCAGGTACTGACTGCGCTCGACGCTGCTTAACTTCCTGATCGGAAGAGAACCGGTGTGTTCAGCGTGATATGGCCGTTGCCGAGAGTGCTAGTTAATAATTTGAATTTAATTAACCTTCATCTTTATAAAACAATAACAAAAAGAAGATATGTTTGCTTTTTTCATATCTGGTGGAATTTAAAAGAGGAAATAAAAGTGAAAAAGCCAACGGCCCGCAGTGTTCCTAAGTTGTCTCCCTCCCAAGTACTGACTGCGCTCGACGCTGCTTAACTTCCTGATCGGAGGAGAACCGGTGTGTTCAGCGTGATATGGCCGTTGCCGAGAGTGCTAGTTAATAATTTGAATTTAATTAACCTTCATCTTTATAAAACAATAACAAAAAGAAGATATGTTTGCTTTTTTCATATCTGGTGGAATTTAAAAGAGGAAACAAAAGTGAAAAAGCCAACGGCACGTAGAGTTTCCAAGTACTGACTGCGCTCGACGCTGCTTAACTTCGGTGATCGGACGAGAACCGGTGTTTTCAGCGTGATATGGCCGTTGCCGAGAGTGCTAGATAATAATTCGAATTTAAATTAAGTGAGACAAATTAACCTTAATCTTTTTAAAACAATAACAAAAAGAAGATATGTTTGCTTTTTTCATATCTGGTGGAATTTAAAAGAGGAAACAAAAGTGAAAAAAGCCAACGGCACGCAGAGTTTCCAAGTACTGACTACGCTCGACGCTGCTTAACTTCGGTGATCGGACGAGAACCGTTTTTTTCAGCGTGATATGGCCGTTGCCGAGAGTGCTAGTTAATAATTCGAATTTAAATTAAGTGAGACAAATTAACCTTCGTCTTTTTAAAACAATAACAAAAAGAAAATATGTTTGCTTTTTTGAAATCTATTGGAATTTAAATGTGGAGAAAAAAGTGAAAAAACCAACGGCACGCAGTGTTCGTAAGTGGTCTCCCTCCCAGGTACTGACTGCGCTCGACGCTGCTTAACTTCCTGATCGGAAGAGAACCGGTGTGTTCAGCGTGATATGGCCGTTGCCGAGAGTGCTAGTTAATAATTTGAATTTAATTAACCTTCATCTTTATAAAACAATAACAAAAAGAAGATATGTTTGCTTTTTTCATATCTGGTGGAATTTAAAAGAGGAAATAAAAGTGAAAAAGCCAACGGCCCGCAGTGTTCCTAAGTTGTCTCCCTCCCAAGTACTGACTGCGCTCGACGCTGCTTAACTTCCTGATCGGAGGAGAACCGGTGTGTTCAGCGTGATATGGCCGTCGCCGAGAGTGCTAGTTAATAATTTGAATTTAATTAACCTTCATCTTTATAAAACAATAACAAAAAGAAGATATGTTTGCTTTTTCATATCTGGCGGAATTTAAAAGAGGAAACAAAAGTGAAAAAGCCAACAGCACGTAGAGTTTCCAAGTACTGACTGCGCTCGACACTGCTTAACTTCGGTGATCGGACGAGAACCGGTGTTTTCAGCGTGATATGGCCGTTGCCGAGAGTGCTAGATAATAATTCGAATTTAAATTAAGTGAGACAAATTAATCTTCATCTTTTTAAAACAATAACAAAAAGAAAATATGTTTGCTTTTTTCATATCTATTTTAATTTAAAAGAGGAAAAAAAAGTGAAAAAGCCAACGGCACTCAGTGTTCCTAAGTGGTCTCCCTGCCAAGTACTGACTGCGCTCGACGCTGCTTAACTTCGGTGATCGGACGTGAACCGGTGTTTTCAGCGTGATATGGCCGTTGCCGAGAGTGCTATTTAATAATTTGAATTTAATTAATCTTCATCTTTATAAAACAATAACAAAAAGAAGATATGTTTGCTTTTTTATATCTGGTGGAATTTAAAAGAGGAAACAAAAGTGAAAAAGCCAACGGCACGCAGAGTTTCCAAGTACTGACTGCGCTAGACGCTGCTTAACTTCGGTGATCGGACGAGAACCGGTGTTTTCAGCGTGATATGGCCGTTGCCGAGAGTGCTATTTAATAATTCGAATTTAATTTACCTTCATATTTATAAAAACAATAACAAAAAGAAGATATGTTTGGTTTTTTCATATCTGGTGGGATTTAAAAGCGGAAACAAAAAGGAAAAAGCCAACGGCACGCAGTATTCCCAAGTACTGACTGCGCTCGACGCTGCTTAACTTCGGTGATCGGACGAGAACCGTTTTTTTCAGCGTGATATGGCCGTTGCCGAGAGTGCTAGTTAATAATTCGAATTTAAATTAAGTGAGACAAATTAACCTTCGTCTTTTTAAAACAATAACAAAAAGAAAATATGTTTGCTTTTTTGAAATCTATTGGAATTTAAATGTGGAGAAAAAAGTGAAAAAACCAACGGCACGCAGTGTTCGTAGGTGGTCTCCCTCCCAGGTACTGACTGCGCTCGACGCTGCTTAACTTCCTGATCGGAGGAGAACCGGTGTGTTCAGCGTGATATGGCCGTTGCCGAGAGTGCTAGTTAATAATTTGAATTTAATTAACCTTCATCTTTATAAAACAATAACAAAAAGAAGATATGTTTGCTTTTTTCATATCTGGTGGAATTTAAAAGAGGAAATAAAAGTGAAAAAGCCAACGGCCCGCAGTGTTCCTAAGTTGTCTCCCTCCCAAGTACTGACTGCGCTCGACGCTGCTTAACTTCCTGATCGGAGGAGAACCGGTGTGTTCAGTGTGATATGGCCGTTGCCGAGAGTGCTAGTTAATAATTTGAATTTAATTTACCTTCATCTTTATAAAACAATAACAAAAAGAAGATATGTTTGCTTTTTTCATATCTGGTGGAATTTAAAAGAGGAAATAAAAGTGAAAAAGCCAACGGCCCGCAGTGTTCCTAAGTGGTCTCCCTCCCAAGTACTGACTGCGCTCGACGCTGCTTAACTTCCTGATCGGAGGAGAACCGGTGTATTCAGCGTGATATGGCCGTTGCCGAGAGTGCTAGTTAATAATTTGAATTTAATTAACCTTCATCTTTATAAAACAATAACAAAAAGAAGATATGTTTGCTTTTTTCATATCTGGTGGAATTTAAAAGAGGAAACAAAAGTGAAAAAGCCAACGGCACGCAGAGTTTCCAAGTACTGACTGCGCTCGACGCTGCTTAACTTCGGTGATCGGACGAGAACCGGTGTTTTCAGCGTGATATGGCCGTTGCCGAGAGTGCTAGATAATAATTCGAATTTAATTTAAGTGACACAAATTAACCTTCATCTTTTTAAAACAAAAACAAAAAGAAAATAAGTTTGCTATTTTCATATCTGGTGGAATTTAAAAGATGAAACAAAAAGGAAAAATCCAACGGCACGCAGTATTCCCAAGTACTGACTGCGCTCGACGCTGCTTAACTTCGGTGATCGGACGAGAACCGTTTTTTTCAGCGTGATATGGCCGTTGCCGAGAGTGCTAGTTAATAATTCGAATTTAAATTAAGTGAGACAAATTAACCTTCATCTTTTTAAAACAATAACAAAAAGAAAATATGTTTGCTTTTTTGAAATCTATTGGAATTTAAAAGAGGAAAAAAAAAGTGAAAAAGCCAACGGCACGCAGTGTTCCTAAGTGGTCTCCCTCCCAAGTACTGACTGCGCTTGACGCTGCTTAACTTCGGCGATCGGAGGAGAACTGGTGTTTTCAGCGTGAAATAGCCGTTGCCGAGTGTGCTATTTAATAATTTGTATTTAATTCACCTTCATCTTTATAAAACAATAACAAAAAGAAGATATGTTTGCTTTTTTCATATCTGGTGGAATTTAAAAGAGGAAACAAAAGTGAAAAAGCCAACGGCACGAAGAGTTTCCGAGTACTGACTGCGCTCGACGCTGCTTAACTTCGGAGATCGGACGAGAACCGGTGTTTTCAGCGTGATATGGCCGTTAGCGAAAGTGCTAGTTAATAATTTGAATTTAATTAACCTTCATCTTTATAAAACAATAACAAAAAGAAGATATGTTTGCTTTTTTCATATCTGGTGGAATTTAAAAGAGGAAACAAAAATTAAAAAGCCAACGGCACGCATTGTTCCTAAGTGGTCTCCCTCTAAAGTACTGACTGCGCTCGACGCTGCTTAACTTCGGTGATCGGACGAGAACCGTTGAATTCAGCGTGATACGGCCGTTGCCGAGAGTGCTAGTTAATAATTTGAATTTATTATACCTTCATCTTTATAAAACTATAACAAAAAAAAGATATGTTTGCTTTTTTCATATCTGGTGGAATTTAAAAGAGGAAACAAAAAGGAAAAATCCAACGGCACGCAGTATTCCCAAGTACTGACTGCGCTCGAAGCTGCTTAACTTCGGTGTTCGGACGAGAACCGGTGTTTTCAGCGTGATATGGCCGTTGCCGAGAGTGCTAGTTAATAATTCAAATTTAAATTAAGTGAGACAAATTAACCTTCATCATTTTAAAACAATAACATAAATAAAATATGTTTGCTTTTTTCATATCTATTGGAATTTAAAAGAGGAAAAAAAGTGAAAAAGCCAACGGCACGCAGTGTTCCTAAGTGGTCTCCCTCCCAAGTACTGACTGCGCTCGACGCTGCTTAACTTCGGTGATCGGACGAGAACCGGTGCTTTCAGCGTGAAATGGCCGTTGCCCAGTGTGCTATTTAATAAATTGAATTTTATTAACCTTCATCTTTATAAAACAATAACAAAAAGAAGATATGTTTGCTTTTTTCATATCTGGTGGAATTTAAAAGAGGAAACAAATGTGAAAAAGCCAACGGCACGCAGAGTTTCCAAGTACTGACTGCGCTCGACGCTGCTTAAAATCGGTGATCGTACGAGAACCGGTGTTTTCAGCGTGATATGGCCGTTTCCGAGAGTGCTAGATAATAATTCGAATTTAAATTAAGTGAGACAAATTAACCTTCATCTTTTTAAAACAATAACAAAAAGAAAATATGTTTGCTTTTTTCATATCTATTGGAATTTAAAAGAGGGAAAAAAAATTAAAAGCCAACGGCACGCAGAGTTTCCAAGTACTGACTGCGCTCGACGCTGCTTAACTTCGGTGATCGGACGAGAAGCGGTGTTTTCAGCGTGATATGGCCGTTGCCGAGAGTGCTAGTTAATAATTCGAATTTAAATTAAGTGAGACAAATTAATATTCATCTTTTTAAAACAATAACAAAAAGAAAATATGTTTGCTTTTTTGAAATCTATTGGAATTTAAAAGTGGAGAAAAAAGTGAAAAAACCAACGGCACGCAGTGTTCCTAAGTGGTCTCCCTCCCAAGAACTGACTGCGCTCGACGCTGCTTAACGTCGGTGATCGGACGAGAACCGGTGTTTTCAGCGTGATATGGCCGTTGCCGAGAGTGCTAGTTAATAATTCGAATTTAATTTACCTTCATATTTATAAAAACAATAACAAAAAGAAGATATGTTTGGTTTTTTCATATCTGGTGGGATTTAAAAGCGGAAACAAAAAGGAAAAAGCCAACGGCACGCAGTATTCCCAAGTACTGACTGCGCTCGACGCTGCTTAACTTCGGTGATCGGACGAGAACCGTTTTTTTCAGCGTGATATGGCCGTTGCCGAGAGTGCTAGTTAATAATTCGAATTTAAATTAAGTGAGACAAATTAACCTTCGTCTTTTTAAAACAATAACAAAAAGAAAATATGTTTGCTTTTTTGAAATCTATTGGAATTTAAATGTGGAGAAAAAAGTGAAAAAACCAACGGCACGCAGTGTTCGTAAGTGGTCTCCCTCCCAGGTACTGACTGCGCTCGACGCTGCTTAACTTCCTGATCGGAGGAGAACCGGTGTGTTCAGCGTGATATGGCCGTAGCCGAGAGTGCTAGTTAATAATTTGAATTTAATTAACCTTCATCTTTATAAAACAATAACAAAAAGAAGATATGTTTGCTTTTTTCATACACACAGAATAAAAATGCTGTAAAATAAACACTATGGTAATGGCAATAGCGTATGCCATCAAGATGATGCTAATTTAATTGCACATCCTCCCTGTTTTTAATACCGTCAACAATACTGTTTTTCTAAACAGTGGAACTAACAGTTTTAAGTATTAATTGTTCGTGTATTCAGGGTCGTTCTTAGCTTTTAAAATAGACGCTTCAGAGGTTGTTTCAAAGACAGTCTTAACCGTTGATTATATTGTATGGGTCAATGAAAAACAAGCACTATATGCTGTTTTACTACCAATAAATTACAGTTTCATAAAATGTTTGCTGCTGTAAAACTAACAGCAAAATATGTGGCTTTAAACTCACTAAGCACTGTGGATTAAAAGATGGTTTGCTGTGAAAATAAAAACACATCATGCTGTTTCAAACCGCTTATAGTACACTAAAAAAATAGGGTTGCTGTAAAAATAACAGTTTTAAATCCCGGTACTTATGTTGATAAAGACGCTCTTTGTTGTTAAACTAAAAGCACTCAAACCTTTATTAAAAACATTGGTTAAGATGCAACTTGTCATTTATATAAGACGACTAGCTGTTTTTAACATACTGTCCATTAGGGCATATTTATACTGGTTGCTGTTATACACTCTTAGAAAAAGCGGTGTGCTTTAACACCTTTAAAAGTAGTTTATATGGGTCCAAATTTGACACCATTACAGGTGTTCATTCACACCCCAGAAAGGGTTTCATAACACTTATTTGAGCAATTAGTGTCAAAGATAAGAATAAAATGGTGCAACAGAGGTTCAGTTTTACACCTTTTTAACACATATATCGAACTAAAAGTTAATTTTTGCTCCCTTATGAGTGTTGTGCAATTCCTTAAAGTGTGCAGCATAACACCTTTCCGAGTTTAAATAACGCTTTCTTAGTGTCGCATGACACCTTCCTGAGTGGTTGATTTGTCAGCAAATGGCGCTATATGCTTAGCAAGGCTCAACCTTGAGAAAACAGTTCTAACAAGCAACGGTACCCCTTACAAAAATCTTCTTAAGAACTCTTAAGAAAATTCCTTGGGAAATTGCTTTGGAAATCCTTAAGGCGTTCTTTTGGAAATTGGGGAATATTGGCCTCTTTTTCTTTGGAAATTACTTTGGAAATATCTTTGGAATTTTCTTGGGAAATATCTTTGGAATTTTCTTGGGAAATATCTTTGGAATTTTCATGGGAAATATCTTTGGAATTTTCTTGGGAAATATCTTTGGAATTTTCTTGAGAAATATCTTTGGAATTTTCTTGAGAAATATCTTTGGAATTTTCTTGGGAAATATCTTTGCAATTTTCATGGGAAATATCTTTGGAATTTTCTTGGGAAACATCTTTGCAATTTCCTTGGGAAATGTCTTTGGAATTTCCTTGGGAAATATCTTAGGAATTTCCTTGGGAAATGTCTTTGGAATTTCTTTGGGAAATGTCTTAGGAATTTCCTTGTGAAATATCTTTGGAATTTTCTTGGGAAATATCTTTGGAATTTTCATGAGAAATATCTTCGGAATTTACTTGGGAAATGTCTTGGGAATTTACTTGGAAATGTCTTTGGAAATATCTATGGAATTTTCTTGGGGAACATATAGAGAAGGTTATGGGGTAAATTAATTTAGTCCCTAGAAACGAGGATAGCTCTCACATGCAGAACCATATCCCAATACTGGGAGTGCAGTTCTTATATGGTGAATTACACCCCTTACAGCGAGGGAAATTCTCGCATGCAGTGTGAAATTGCGTATAAAGTCAGACTTTTAAACATCCGTAAACGGCGGAAAGTTTAAACCTTGTGCAATTGTATAGGGTACTAAGTGGGTTTTGGAGGCTTTAATGGCCAAGCAGTAGATCCATACGTTGTTGTTAAATTTAATGATGTATATTCATTGAGAGTTTTTGGAGTATTAGAAACGCGTTTAACCTAATTATCTCTACAATATTTCTAAAAAAATATTTATTTTGGACTCTAATTACGCTCGAAATAAAGATAAAACATGCCATAAGAGAATTAAGCAACAATTCCGACTGCCAGCTTAGATTCCATGTAAATCTAAACAACGATTTTAATTACTCTTACTTTACTTTTAATCTATTTCATCCTTTAAATAAACACCTCACGGATTATTAAAGGCAAAAAAAAAAGAAAAAAATATGTAAATATAACATTTCATTTCAGCGCATGCTGAGCCTTAGCTACGAAACAAGCCTTCGTTAAACGTTTTTATTATAGGGGTGTGCAAATACCACTTTTTTGGTATCGAACCGGTTATCGAATACCAAAAAAATTTCCTTATCAAATACCGAATCGAATAGTTTATTCCAAATCGAATACCGAATAGTTGGGCCTTGGTAATTTTTTTCCTTCCCGATTAATCGCGAATAGTTAAGCCTAGTAACCGCGAATATTTAACTCTAATATTCGCGAATACTAGGCCAACTATTCGCGGTTAATCGGGTAGTAACCCTAATATTCGCCAATAGTCAATACAAAGTAAGGAGAAGAACATTAGAAGCTCCTAAATTTCAAAATACCCCTCCTCATTGGTGGTCAAGTATTTCTTAAAATTTTCCTATGCACTTGCTGGTAGTTTTTGATGGGAGACAAATAAAATTGGGATGAAATTTTTTTAAATAAGGTGGGTCTCTCTAGAGCCAAGGACCTAAATTTATGGTAGTCGAACTTTAACCGAATAGTCAGTTCGGTATTCGATATTCGAATCGAATAGTGAAAATGGGCTTATCGAATACCGAATCGAATTATTCGGTTCGGTATTCGATCGAATTATTCGATTGAAACGGTTAACCGCACACCTCTAGTTTTTAAATTTTTTAACCATTAAGTTAAGGAAAACTTTAGCTAAACAATTTGGGTAAAAATATTTTGAGATAATTATACGTAAAGCATAATTGCAATATATCTGGCCCTTTGAAATTCATCTCTAAAATTCTTAACTAATTTCGTTGGAAAATAAACCCTAGACCTTCTTTGGAAATATATCTCTTGAATTCCAAACGAATTTCTTTGGAAAATAAACCCTAGATCTTCTTTGGAAATTTAGCTCTAGAGTTCCTAAAGAATTCCTTTAGAAAATAATCCCTAGACATTCTTAGGAAATTTATCTCTAGAATTCCTTAGGAATTTCTTTAGAAAATAAACCTTATACGTTCTTTGGAGATTTATCTTTAGAATTTCTAAAGAATTTCTTTAGAAAATAATCCCAAGACATTCTTAAGAAATATATCTTTAGAATTCCTAAAGATTTCTTTAGAAAATAATCCCAAGACATTCTTTGGAAATTTATCTCTAGAATTCCTAAAGAATTTCTTTAGAAAATAAACCTTATACATTCTTTGGAAATTTATCTTTAGAATTCTTAAAGAATTTCTTTGGAAAATAAACCCAAGACATTCTTTGGAAATTTATCTTTAGAATTCCTAAAGAATTTCTTTGTAAAATAAACCCAAGACATTCTTCGGAAATTTATCTTTAGAATTCCTAAAGAATTTCTTTGGAAAATAATCCCAAGACATTCTTTGGAAATTTAACTTTAGAATTCCTAAAAAATTTCTTTGGAAAATAATCCCAAGACATTCTTTGGAAATTTATCTCAAGAATTCTTTAGGAAATTCCAAGGAAGTCTTTGGAAATAGTTTCTTTAGAAAATGATCCCAAGGGCTCCGTAGGGATCCAAAGAAATTCCTTTAGAACTCTTAAGAAGATTATTGTAAGGGGTAGTTCTCGCATTAATGTGAAACTACACATAAAGTTGGCCACTTGATCAACTTAAAATTCAGCTTGAAATTTCTTGGTAAGTTGGTCATTTTCACCGACTTCTGAAAAAGGCAGAAAGTTATAAATTAGTATAAATGCATCGGGATTAAATTGGTTTTGGAGGCCCTAATATCCCGGCAGTTGATACAGACGTATTCGTTAAACTTAATAATCTCTTTTCACGAAGAGTTTTTCGAGCACCAGAAACGCGTTTGACCTAATCTACTGTACCATATTTAAAAAAAGAAAATCCATGGAAGTGCGAGAACTTGGAACAGTTTGACACTAACGACGTTTTTGAAGCGGAAATTTCTCTAACTGTAACTAAAGTCGACGATTTAGAAGTTAGTGTATGGATTTTTTTGAAGGGGCTAACTTTGAAATTTGGGGGCGCTATAGCCCCATAAATGGCCTAGCGACGCCAATCCAAGAGTGTCGCATAACGCTTTTAAGAATGTCGCCTAACACGTTTTGTACATTTTCGGTCAATTTTAGAAATAAGTAGGTTGAAATTATAATGAAGAAGAGAAATTGCAAAGTTAAAAAATTGGTTTTAAAATTAGCAAATTCACTGACTTTCCAAAATATTTTTATTTTCATATCGGTCCTTTCATAATAAACGCGGACCTTTTCCAAAAGGCTTAGCATGGTTAGGTAAGATTAGGTTATATTGCTTCAAGGTTTAAATTAAAGCGCTTCAAGGTTTAAAATAAAGTGCTTCAAGGTTTAAAGTAAAGTACTTAATGTTCAAATTATAGTATGCAAAACTTTAATTTACGCTGGATTATACAGTAAAATATACGTTAAATCAGAAGTCCATTAAATTAGCCTAGGAAGTGAACAATTACAATGGCTGGTATAGCGTACGTCTCTGCTGGGATAAAAACTCCTTCTAGCTCCATGGATAGGGGGTTAAATTTTTCCCCTTTCCTAACACAGTTAGAAATCTCGAGCTCCTCTCTAGGAAGTCTTTCTTGACGTGAGCAAAGGGTAGATTGTTTGCTTTATAAAAAATTAAAAAAAGGAACGGCCGCGGTTGTTAAAGGGAGGGTGAAGTAGAAAATCAAGTGGTTTTTTTATCGATTCTTCTACTAATTATGAAAAGGCAGGGGGTTACGCGATTGGTCGGACGTCCTTATTTAAAATTACCCTTTAATTCTGAACCTAATTTGAATTTTAAAATCATTCGGAAGTATTTCCTGAATGTTTCACTATGCAGACTGGTCTTGTAATTAGTAGAAGAATCGATAAAAAAATCACTTGATTTTCTACTTCACCCTCCCTTTATATAGTTTTTTTTCAATAGGTTCATGAAGAGTCATAAAAAAACTGAATGACCTTGACTGTTCCACTACGATGAAGCAAACCAAAATTATTGCAGGGGGCAAGGTCGACGTTGGAGGAGACAATAGACCACTTTGATGTAACTAAGAGGGGTTGACACGGGGGTAAAACTTTGCCTCGCATCTCGATTTTTGACACCTGCGCTGTATACTTGGGGAATCATGTGAGTGCGCAGAGACGGCAAGGGATTAACCCCTAAGTGTGTCCCGATGCTTAGGGTTGCCTATTCTGACATGCCTACACTTTTTTTATATCGAAAACGTTGATACCCCCTGTGCCCATTCAGTTCTACGCCCATGACTAGTGTAATCTGCTGGCCCGTGCTGGGTCGTCTCTCATTAAAAAGATGGAGGATTCCAGTTTTGGAAAATGGAATCAAATCAAATGATAAACCATCGAGACGCACATAATAAAACCATACTAGCTTAGCATCAAATTAGGCAAGTGCCTTGGTAGAGTAAGGGTTTAATTTTAATTTTATGCACAGATCATTATCATTCTATTTATAAAATCTTATAACTCTAACACCCAGTCACGGCCTGTGCAGTTATTATAGTTCAGTTGTCATCAAAGTATAAAAAATACTGCAAATTACTTGATTGGAACGAAAATGAACTTGTGAGATTAACTGACTGGAACAGCTGACACAATAGCGAGATCAGCGAATGTGTGCGGCCCTATTTTTTGAGTTGAAGTGCGCTGGGACTATCGTGATACGAGGATGTCTCTGGAAAATTTCACCCTCGTATAGTTCACTCAGCAAGAAGGGTTTCCTAAATTACTACTGGGTTTTGTAATATTTTTATGCATACTAGTGCAAGGTACCTTCCAAATAAACATTTTTCACTATTAGCAATAAAATTTAACTTATGTCTTTCTGTCTAATAATTCACTGTACTTTCATAACTTGAACGTGACGTGGGAAAAGGGTTCGAAACTATTCCTGCTTCAAAGTTCATAAACGATCCGATCTCTACTCTTGAAAGGGAAGACTGTCAAATATTTTCTCCCTTCGTTTACCGAACTTTATGAAAAATTACCATATGCCTGGAAATAAACGAGCCGGCTGAGACGGACCCAAGAAATGTCATTCCAGAGAGAGTTACAGCCATGACAGTTTTTCTTCGTCTTAACAGATGCAGCGCGCTTTACTTCTTTTTCCGAAGAACATTTTAGCTTCACCCTAAAGTTTTCACGACTTTGTTTCATGGGTTATGTGTTTTGTTGATGGCTTTGTGCTACTGCTAGCTACCTACACACAGAATAAAAATGCTGTAAAATAAACACTATGGTAATGGCAATAGCGTATGCCATCAAGATGATGCTAATTTAATTGCACATCCTCCCTGTTTTTAATACCGTCAACAATACTGTTTTTCTAAACAGTGGAACTAACAGTTTTAAGTATTAATTGTTCGTGTATTCAGGGTCGTTCTTAGCTTTTAAAATAGACGCTTCAGAGGTTGTTTCAAAGACAGTCTTAACCGTTGATTATATTATATAGGTCAATGAAAAACAAGCACTATATGCTGTTTTACTACCAATAAATTACAGTTTCATAAAATGTTTGCTGCTGTAAAACTAACAGCAAAATATGTGGTTTTAAACTCACTAAGCACTGTGGATTAAAAGATGGTTTGCTGTGAAAATAAAAACACATCATGCTGTTTCAAACCGCTTATAGTACACTAAAAAAATAGGGTTGCTGTAAAAATAACAGCTCTTAGAACAGTTTTAAATCCCGGTACTTATTTTGATAAAGACGCTCTTTGTTGTTAAACTAAAAGCACTCAAACCTTTATTAAAAACATTAAGCTCTGTTGGTTAAGATGCAACTTGTCATTTATATAAGACGACTAGCTGTTTTTAACATACTGTCCATTAGGGCATATTTATACTGGTTGCTGTTATACACTCTTAGAAAAAGCGGTGTGCTTTAACACCTTTAAAAGTAGTTTATATGGGTCCAAATTTGACACCATTACAGGTGTTCATTTACACCCCAGAAAGGGTTTAATAACACTTATTTGAGCAATTAGTGTCAAAGATAAGAATAAAATGGTGCAACAGAGGTTCAGTTTAACACCTTTTTAACACTTATATCGAACTAAAAGTTAATTTTTGCTCCCTTATGAGTGTTGTGCAATTCCTTAAAGGGTGCAGCATAACACCTTTCCGAGTTTAAATAACGCTTTCTTAGTGTCGCATGACACCTTCCTGAGTGGTTGATTTGTCAGCAAATGGCGCTATATGCTTAGCAAGGCTCAACCTTGAGAAAACAGTTCTAACAAGCAACGGTAGTTCTCGCATTAATGTGAAACTACACATAAAGTTGGCCACTTGATCAACTTAAAATTCAGCTTGAAATTTCTTGGTAAGTTGGTCATTTTCACCGACTTCTGAAAAAGGCAGAAAGTTATAAATTAGTATAAATGCATCGGGATTAAATTGGTTTTGGAGGCCCTAATATCCCGGCAGTAGATACAGACGTATTCGTTAAACTTAATAATCTCTTTTCACGAAGAGTTTTTCGAGCACCAGAAACGCGTTTGACCTAATCTACTGTACCATATTTAAAAAAAGAAAATCCATGGAAGTGCGAGAACTTGGAACAGTTTGACACTAACGACGTTTTTGAAGCGGAAATTTCTCTAACTGTAACTAAAGTCGACGATTTAGAAGTTAGTGTATGGATTTTTTTGAAGGGGCTAACTTCGAAATTTGGGGGCGCTATAGCCCCATAAATGGCCTAGCGACGCCACTCCAAGAGTGTCGCATAACGCTGTTAAGAATGTCGCCTAACACGTTTTGTACATTTTCGGTCAATTTTAGAAATAAGTAGGTTGAAATTATAATGAAGAAGAGAAATTGCAAAGTTAAAAAATTGGTTTTAAAATTAGCAAATTCACTGACTTTCCAAAATATTTTTATTTTCATATCGGTCCTTTCATAATAAACGCGGACCTTTTCCAAAAGGCTTAGCATGGTTAGGTAAGATTAGGTTATATTGCTTCAAGGTTTAAATTAAAGCGCTTCAAGGTTTAAAATAAAGTGCTTCAAGGTTTAAAGTAAAGTACTTAATGTTCAAATTATAGTATGCAAAACTTTAATTTACGCTGGATTATACAGTAAAATATACGTTAAATCAGAAGTCCATTAAATTAGCCTAGGAAGTGAACAATTACAATGGCTGGTATAGCGTACGTCTCTGCTGGGATAAAAACTCCTTCTAGCTCCATGGATAGGGGGTTAAATTTTTCCCCTTTCCTAACACAGTTAGAAATCTCGAGCTCCTCTCTAGGAAGTCTTTCTTGACGTGAGCAAAGGGTAGATTGTTTGCTTTATAAAAAATTAAAAAAAGGAACGGCCGCGGTTGTTAAAGGGAGGGTGAAGTAGAAAATCAAGTGGTTTTTTTATCGATTCTTCTACTAATTATGAAAAGGTAGGGGGTTACGCGATTGGTCGGACGTCCTTATTTAAAATTACCCTTTAATTCTGAACCTAATTTGAATTTTAAAATCATTCGGAAGTATTTCCTGAATGTTTCACTATGCAGACTGGTCTTGTAATTAGTAGAAGAATCGATAAAAAATCACTTGATTTTCTACTTCACCCTCCCTTTATATAGTTTTTTTTCAATAGGTTTATGAAGAGTCATAAAAAAACTGAATGACCTTGACTGTTCCAAAATTCACACCCCCATCCCTTCTATGCTAAAGAGAGCTCGGTTTTACAGTGGAAAGGGGCGTTTTCGTACAATAGTTTTTTCTCTCTCGATAGGGCAAATTTTGGCGCACGAGTCGCACCAGGAATGTATGGAGGGGTTGGAATGGCTAAGGTCAAATCCTAATCGGCGTGAAATGATTTTGGAAACAACTGGCGTGGCTTTATTTACGCTAGTGACGTCATAGTCTGACGTAAAAATCGTATTTACCACTTAAATTATTTTCATTCATTCATAGGCTGCCAAAAAAACTTGTTTGCTATAATTCTCCACCCTCTACCAGGCTGAAAGAATCGAATATGAACGCGAACGGCGGCGAATCAGCGCATTTAACTTAAAAACCTAAAAGGTCACTTCTGCCATGCCTTTTTTAACGAGTCATGAGTTTTTTCGCCTTCGGTAGACAGCTAAACAAACGTAGGGGGAGGAACTACACTTCTAAAAAAAGGAATCACCTTATGTTTCTACCATGAAGGGTACAACGAGAGCCCCTTTAGCCATTCCAGCCCCTCCATACATTCCTGGTCGCACTTAAACCGGAGATCTGAGAAAAATTACCGCGAGGTGCCGAAGGTGTCGCCCATCTTCAGTATTGCTACACAAGAGAGGGGAGTCCCAAACCCCGCTTTTGGTTACTTCCTAGGCTAATTTAATGGACTTCTGGTTAAATTTATACTTAATAGTGTAACTATCTGTGTTTTTAATTATACACTACTGTATTCTTCACTGCAGAATACGTTTTTCCCGGAAAACAGCAACGTTCTATTAATAATAACATATCTTGCACTTCCGTTTGAGAAATAAAAATAAGCTGTTTTTTCCACAGTCGTTAACGTAAAAAAACAATGTTTTGCTGTTTATTTAAAATTAAGGTAATGTAATTTCAAAAAACAGCGACTACCTGTATATATTAAGGCTTGTTAGAGGTTTTTCTGGATAACAGCATTAAACAATCAAAAACATGGTGAAAACTATTGTTTCTTTGACATTAATTTCTCAGTGTGTATCTGGTGGAATTTAAAAGAGGAAATAAAAGTGAAAAAGCCAACGGCCCGCAGTGTTCCTAAGTTGTCTCCCTCCCAAGTACTGACTGCGCTCGACGCTCCTTAACTTCCTGATCGGAGGAGAACCGGTGTATTCAGCGTGATATGGCCGTTGCCGAGAGTGCTAGTTAATAATTTGAATTTAATTAACCTTCATCTTTATAAAACAATAACAAAAAGAAGATATTTAAAAAGGTCAAACATAACTATTATTATACACGGGTGTGAAGTAATTTAGAAAATTAAAGAAATTTACGGAGATAAACCACGTGTAATTAGAGTTAAATAATAATTTATTTAAAACATCCAAATTAAAAATGAGAAGTTTCGAGCCGCGGCTCGTCGTTCAGTCTGGTGAACCATAGTGAGTTTCACATTAATAAGCTATACACTAAAAAACTAAAAAACAATATATCTAAAAAAGGAGGGGGAGTATAACATTTTATCCCTAGGAGATTATTTACATCTAGAGGGTGCCAGGTTGGCGCGGGAATTTATTTATTTTTATTTTTATATTTTAATAGGTTATTAATGTTCCAATTATTTTTTAAGGAGATTCCGGCTTCTAAATTAAAATTGTTATGTTTAAATTTTTTTATAAATATGCTTTCAGTAATTTTACGTTTAAAATAATCCTTTTCTTTAGCCAAAATAGAGATATTATCCCAATTAATCTGGTGTGAATTATTAAATTTTAGATGAACAAATATGGCATTTGTTTCTGTTTTGTTTTTGACATCTCTTTTATGTTCCTTGACTCTATCAAGTAGTTTTCTTTCTGTCTCCCCGATGTAAACCTTATTACAGGTTTTACATTCAATTTTATAAATTATGCCCGAAGTATTTAAAATATCAACTTTATCTCTATCAGATTCCGATTCCCATTTAACTAAGGCACTCCTTAAATCCTTAGCTTTTTTGTTAATAATTTTAATATTAAAAGGTCTTAACTTCCTCTGAAGGGTTTCATTAAATCCCTTGTAATAAGGTAAGAAAAGCCATTTTTCAGATTCCTTATTTTTTTTGGCTGTTGTAGTAATATTGGTAAAAAGAAGATATGTTTGCTTTTTTCATATCTGGTGGAATTTAAAAGAGGAAACAAAAGTGAAAAAGCCAACGGCACGCAGAGTTTCCAAGTACTGACTGCGCTCGACGCTGCTTAACTTCGGTGATCGGACGAGAACCGGTGTTTTCAGCGTGATATGGCCGTTGCCGAGAGTGCTAGATAATAATTCGAATTTAAATTAAGTGAGACAAATTAACCTTCATCTTTTTAAAACAAAAACAAAAAGAAAATAAGTTTGCTATTTTCATATCTGGTGGAATTTAAAAGAGGAAACAAAAGTGAAAAAGCCAACGGCACGAAGAGTTTCCAAGTACTGACTGCGCTCGACGCTGCTTAGCTTCGGAGATCGGACGAGAACCGGTGTTTTCAGCGTGATAAGGCCGTTAGCGAAAGTGCTATTTAATAATTTGAATTTAATTAACTTTCGTCTTTATTAAACAATATCAAAAAGAAGATATGTTTGGTTTTTTCATATCTGGTGGAATTTAAAAGAGGAAATAAAAGTGAAAAAGCCAACGGCCCGCAGTGTTCGTAAGTGGTCTCCCTCCCAGGTACTGACTGCGCTCGACGCTGCTTAACTTCCTGATCGGAGGAGAACCGGTGTGTTCAGCGTGATATGGCCGTTGCCGAGAGTGCTAGTTAATAATTTGAATTTAATTAACCTTCATCTTTATAAAACAATAACAAAAAGAAGATATGTTTGCTTTTTCATATCTGGTGGAATTTAAAAGAGGAAACAAAAGTGAAAAAGCCAACGGCACGCAGAGTTTCCAAGTACTGACTGCGCTCGACGCTGCTTAACTTCGGTGATCGGACGAGAACCGTTTTTTTCAGCGTGATATGGCCGTTGCCGAGAGTGCTAGTTAATAATTCGAATTTAAATTAAGTGAGACAAATTAACCTTCATCTTTTTAAAACAATAACAAAAAGAAAATATGTTTGCTTTTTTGAAATCTATTGGAATTTAAAAGAGGAAAAAAAAGTGAAAAAGCCAACGGCACGCAGTGTTCCTAAATGGTCTCCCTCCCAAGTACTGACTGCGCTCGACGCTGCTTAACTTCGGCGATCGGAGGAGAACTGGTGTTTTCAGCGTGAAATAGCCGTTGCCGAGTGTGCTATTTAATAATTTGAATTTAATTAACCTTCATCTTTATAAAACAATAACAAAAAGAAGATATGTTTGCTTTTTTCATATCTGGTGGAATTTAAAAGAGGAAACAAAAGTGAAAAAGCCTACGGCACGAAGAGTTTCCAAGTACTGACTGCGCTCGACGCTGCTTAACTTCGGAGATCGGACGAGAACCGGTGTTTTCAGCGTGATAAGGCCGTTAGCGAAAGTGCTATTTAATAATTTGAATTTAATTAACTTTCGTCTTTATTAAACAATATCAAAAAGAAGATATGTTTGGTTTTTTCATATCTGGTGGAATTTAAAAGAGGAAATAAAAGTGAAAAAGCCAACGGCCCGCAGTGTTCGTAAGTGGTCTCCCTCCCAGGTACTAACTGCGCTCGACGCTGCTTAACTTCCTGATCGGAGGAGAACCGGTGTGTTCAGCGTGATATGGCCGTTGCCGAGAGTGCTATTTAATAATTTGAATTTAATTAACCTTCATCTTTATAAAACAATAACAAAAAGAAGATATGTTTGCTTTTTTCATATCTGGTGGAATTTAAAAGAGGAAATAAAAGTGAAAAAGCCAACGGCCCGCAGTGTTCCTAAGTGGTCTCCCTCCCAAGTACTGTCTGCGCTCGACGCTGCTTAACTTCCTGATCGGAGGAGAACCGGTGTATTCAGCGTGATATGGCCGTTGTCGAGAGTGCTAGTTAATAATTTGAATTTAATTAACCTTCATGTTTATAAAACAATAACAAAAGAAGATATGTTTGCTTTTTTCATATCTGGTGGAATTTAAAAGAGGAAACAAAAGTGAAAAAGCCAACGGCACGCAGAGTTTCCAAGTACTGACTGCGCTCGACGCTGCTTAACTTCGGTGATCGGACGAGAACCGGTGTTTTCAGCGTGATATGGCCCTTGCCGAGAGTGCTAGATAATAATTCGAATTTAAATTAAGTGAGACAAATTAACCTTCATCTTTTTAAAACAAAAAAAAAAATAAGTTTGCTATTTTCATATCTGGTGGAATTTAAAAGATGAAACAAAAAGGAAAAATCCAACGGCACGCAGTATTCCCAAGTACTGACTGCGCTCGACGCTGCTTAACTTCGGTGATCGGACGAGAACCGTTTTTTTCAGCGTGATATGGCCGTTGCCGAGAGTGCTAGTTAATAATTCGAATTTAAATTAAATGAGACAAATTAACCTTCATCTTTTTAAAACAATAACAAAAAGAAAATATGTTTGCTTTTTTGAAATCTATTGGAATTTAAAAGAGGAAAAAAAAGTGAAAAAGCCAACGGCACGCAGTGTTCCTAAGTGGTCTCCCTCCCAAGTACTGACTGCGCTCGACGCTGCTTAACTTCGGCGATCGGAGGAGAACTGGTGTTTTCAGCGTGAAATAGCCGTTGCCGAGTGTGGTATTTAATAATTTGAATTTAATTAACCTTCATCTTTATAAAACAATAACAAAAAGAAGATATGTTTGCTTTTTTCATATCTGGTGGAATTTAAAAGAGGAAACAAAAGTGAAAAAGCCAACGGCACGCAGAGTTTCCAAGTACTGACTGCGCTCGACGCTGCTTAACTTCGGTGATCGGACGAGAACCGGTGTTTTCAGCGTGATATGGCCGTTGCGGAGAGTGCTAGATAATAATTCGAATTTAAATTAAGTGAGACAAATTAACCTTCATCTTTCTAAAAAAAAAAAAAGAAAATAAGTTTGCTATTTTCATATCTGGTGGAATTTAAAAGATGAAACAAAAAGGAAAAATCCAACGGCACGCAGTATTCCCAAGTACTGACTGTGCTCGACGCTGCTTAACTTTGGTGATCGGACGAGAACCGTTTTTTTCAGCGTGATATGGCCGTTGCCGAGAGTGCTAGTTAATAATTCGAATTTAAATTAAGTGAGACAAATTAACCTTCATCTTTTTAAAACAATAACAAAAAGAAAATATGTTTGCTTTTTTGAAATCTATTGGAATTTAAAAGAGGAAAAAAAAGTGAAAAAGCCAACGGCACGCAGTGTTCCTAAGTGGTCTCCCTCCCAAGTACTGACTGCGCTCGACGCTGCTTAACTTCGGCGATCGGAGGAGAACTGGTGTTTTCAGCGTGAAATAGCCGTAGCCGAGTGTGGTATTTAATAATTTGAATTTAATTAACCTTCATCTTTATAAAACAATAACAAAAAGAAGATATGTTTGCTTTTTTCATATCTGGTGGAATTTAAAAGAGGAAACAAAAGTGAAAAAGCCAACGGCACGAAGAGTTTCCAAGTACTGACTGCGCTCGACGCTGCTTAACTTCGGAGATCGGACGAGAACCGGTGTTTTCAGCGTGATATGGCCGTTAGCGAAAGTGCTATTTAATAATTTGAATTTAATTAACTTTCGTCTTTATTAAAAATATCAAAAAGAAGATATGTTTGGTTTTTTCATATCTGGTGGAATTTTAAAGAGGAAATAAAAGTGAAAAAGCCAACGGCCCGCAGTGTTCGTAAGTGGTCTCCCTCCCAAGTACTGACTGCGCTCGACGCTGCTTAACTTCCTGATCGGAGGAGAACCGGTGTGTTCAGCGTGATATGGCCGTTGCCGAAAGTGCTAGTTAATAATTTGAATTTAATTAACCTTCATCTTTATAAAACAATAACAAAAAGAAGATATGTTTGCTTTTTTCATATCTGGTGGAACTTAAAAGAGGAAACAAAAAGGAAAAATCCAACGGCACGCAGTATTCCCAAGTACTGACTGCGCTCGAAGCTGCTTAACTTCGGTGTTCGGACGAGAACCGTTTTTTTCAGCGTGATATGGCCGTTGCCGAGAGTGCTAGTTAATTATTCAAATTTAAATTAAGCGAGACAAATTAACCATCATCATTTTAAAACAATAACATAAATAAAATATGTTTGCTTTTTTCATATCTATTGGAATTTAAAAGAGGAAAAAAAAGTGAAAAAGCCAACGGCACGCAGAGTTTCCAAGTACTGACTGCGCTCGACGCTGCTTAACTTCGGTGATCGGACGAGAACCGGTGTTTTCAGCGTGATATGGCCGTTGCCGAGAGTGCTAGTTAATTATTCAAATTTAAATTAAGTGAGACAAATTAACCTTCATCATTTTAAAACAATAACATAAATAAAATATGTTTGCTTTTTTCATATCTATTGGAATTTAAAAGAGGAAAAAAAGTGAAAAAGCCAACGGCACGCAGTGTTCTTAAGTGGTCTCCCTCCCAAGTACTGACTGCGCTCGACGCTGCTTAACTTCGGTGATCGGACGAGAACCGGTGTTTTCAGCGTGAAATGGCCGTTGCCCAGTGTGCTATTTAATAAATTGAATTTAATTAACCTTCATCTTTATAAAACAATAACAAAAAGAAGATATGTTTGCTTTTTTCATATCTGGTGGAATTTAAAAGAGGAAACAAATGTGAAAAAGCCAACGGCACGCAGAGTTTCCAAGTACTGACTGCGCTCGACGCTGCTTAAAATCGGTGATCGTACGAGAACCGGTGTTTTCAGCGTGATATGGCCGTTTCCGAGAGTGCTAGATAATAATTCGAATTTAAATTAAGTGAGACAAATTAACCTTCATCTTTTTAAAACAATAACAAAAAGAAAATATGTTTGCTTTTTTCATATCTATTGGAATTTAAAAGAGGAAAAAAAAATTAAAAGCCAACGGCACGCAGAGTTTCCAAGTACTGACTGCGCTCGACGCTGCTTAACTTCGGTGATCGGACGAGAACCGGTGTTTTCAGCGTGATATGGCCGTTGCCGAGAGTGCTAGTTAATAATTCAAATTTAATTAACTTTCATTTTTATAAAACAATAACAAAAAGAAGATATGTTTGCTTTTTTCATATCTGGTGGAATTTAAAAGAGGAAACAAAAAGGAAAAATCCAACGGCACGCAGTATTCCCAAGAACTGACTGCGCTCGACGCTGCTTAACGTCGGTGATCGGACGAGAACCGGTGTTTTCAGCGTGATATGGCCGTTGCCGAGAGTGCTAGTTAATAATTCGAATTTAATTTACCTTCATATTTATAAAAACAATAACAAAAAGAAGATATGTTTGGTTTTTTCATATCTGGTGGGATTTAAAAGCGGAAACAAAAAGGTAAAAGCCAACGGCACGCAGTATTCCCAAGTACTGACTGCGCTCGACGCTGTTTAACTTCGGTGATCGGACGAGAACCGTTTTTTTCAGCGTGATATGGCCGTTGCCGAGAGTGCTAGTTAATAATTCGAATTTGAATTAAGTGAGACAAATTAACCTTCGTCTTTTTAAAACAATAACAAAAAGAAAATATTTTTGCTTTTTTGAAATCTATTGGAATTTAAATGTGGAGGAAAAAGTGAAAAAACCAACGGCACGCAGTGTTCGTAAGTGGTCTCCCTCCCAGGTACTTACTGCGCTCGACGCTGCTTAACTTCCTGATCGGAGGAGAACCGGTGTGTTCAGCGTGATACGGCCGTTGCCGTGAGTGCTAGTTAATAATTTGAATTTAATTAACCTTCATCTTTATAAAACAATAACAAAAAGAAGATATGTTTGCTTTTTTCATATCTGGTGGAATTTAAAAGAGGAAATAAAAGTGAAAAAGCCAACGGCCCGCAGTGTTCCTAAGTGGTCTCCCTCCCAAGTACTGACTGCGCTTGACCCTGCTTAACTTCCTGATCGGAGGAGAACCGGTGTATTCAGCGTGATATGGTTGTTGCCGAGAGTGCTAGTTAATAATTTGAATTTAATTAACCTTCATCTTTATAAAACAATAAGAAAAAGAAGATATGTTTGCTTTTTTCATATCTGGTGGAATTTAAAAGAGGAAACAAAAGTGAAAAAGCCAACGGCACGCAGAGTTTCCAAGTACTGACTGCGCTCGACGCTGCTTAACTTCGGTGATCGGAGGAGAACCGGTGTTTTCAGCGTGATATGGCCGTTGCCGAGAGTGCTAGTTAATTATTCAAATTTAAATTAAGTGAGACAAATTAACCTTCATCATTTTAAAACAATAACATAAATAAAATATGTTTGCTTTTTTCATATCTATTGGAATTTAAAAGAGGAAAAAAGTGAAAAAGCCAACGGCACGCAGTGTTCTTAAGTGGTCTCCCTCCCAAGTACTGACTGCGCTCGACGCTGCTTAACTTCGGTGATCGGACGAGAACCGGTGTTTTCAGCGTGAAATGGCCGTTGCCCAGTGTGCTATTTAATAAATTGAATTTAATTAACCTTCATCTTTATAAAACAATAACAAAAAGAAGATATGTTTGCTTTTTTCATATCTGGTGGAATTTAAAAGAGGAAACAAATGTGAAAAAGCCAACGGCACGCAGAGTTTCCAAGTACTGACTAAGCTCGACGCTGCTTAAAATCGGTGATCGTACGAGAACCGGTGTTTTCAGCGTGATATGGCCGTTTCCGAGAGTGCTAGATAATAATTCGAATTTAAATTAAGTGAGACAAATTAACCTTCATCTTTTTAAAACAATAACAAAAAGAAAATATGTTTGCTTTTTTCATATCTATTGGAATTTGAAAGAGGAAAAAAAAAATTAAAAGCCAACGGCACGCAGAGTTTCCAAGTACTGACTGCGCTCGACGCTGCTTAACTTCGGTGATCGGACGAGAACCGGTGTTTTCAGCGTGATATGGCCGTTGCCGAGAGTGCTAGTTAATAATTCAAATTTAAATTAAGTGAGACAAATTAACCTTCATCATTTTAAAACAATAACATAAAGAAAATATGTTTGCTTTTTTCATATCTATTGGAATTTAAAAGAGGAAAAAAAGTGAAAAAGCCAACGGCACGCAGTGTTCCTAAGTGGTCTCCCTCCCACGTACTGACTGCGCTCGACGCTGCTTAACTTCGGTGATCGTACGATAACCGGTGTATTCAGCGTGATATGGCCGTTGCCGAGAGTGCTATTTAATAATTTGAATTTAATTAACTTTCATTTTTATAAAACAATAACAAAAAGAAGATATGTTTGCTTTTTTCATATCTGGTGGAATTTAAAAGAGGAAACAAAAAGGAAAAATCCAACGGCACGCAGTATTCCCAAGTACTGACTGCGCTCGACGCTGCTTAACTTCGGTGATCGGACGAGAACCGTTTTTTTCATGCGCTATATGGCCGTTGCCGAGAGTGCTAGTTAATAATTCGAATTTAAATTAAGTGAGACAAATTAACCTTCATCTTTTTAAAACAATAACAAAAAGAAAATATGTTTGCTTTTTTGAAATCTATTGGAATTTAAAAGTGGAGAAAAAAGTGAAAAAACCAACGGCACGCAGTGTTCCTAAGTGGTCTCCCTCCCAAGAACTGACTGCGCTCGACGCTGCTTAACGTCGGTGATCGGACGAGAACCGGTGTTTTCAGCGTGATATGGCCGTTGCCGAGAGTGCTAGTTAATAATTCGAATTTAATTTACCTTCATATTTATAAAAACAATAACAAAAAGAAGATATGTTTGGTTTTTTCATATCTGGTGGGATTTAAAAGCGGAAACAAAAAGGAAAAAGCCAACGGCACGCAGTATTCCCAAGTACTGACTGCGCTCGACGCTGTTTAACTTCGGTGATCGGACGAGAACCGTTTTTTTCAGCGTGATATGGCCGTTGCCGAGAGTGCTAGTTAATAATTCGAATTTGAATTAAGTGAGACAAATTAACCTTCGTCTTTTTAAAACAATAACAAAAAGAAAATATGTTTGCTTTTTTGAAATCTATTGGAATTTAAATGTGGAGGAAAAAGTGAAAAAACCAACGGCACGCAGTGTTCGTAAGTGGTCTCCCTCCCAGGTACTTACTGCGCTCGACGCTGCTTAACTTCCTGATCGGAGGAGAACCGGTGTGTTCAGCGTGATATGGCCGTTGCCGTGAGTGCTAGTTAATAATTTGAATTTAATTAACCTTCATCTTTATAAAACAATAACAAAAAGAAGATATGTTTGCTTTTTTCATATCTGGTGGAATTTAAAAGAGGAAATAAAAGTGAAAAAGCCAACGGCCCGCAGTGTTCCTAAGTGGTCTCCCTCCCAAGTACTGACTGCGCTTGACGCTGCTTAACTTCCTGATCGGAGGAGAACCGGTGTATTCAGCGTGATATGGTTGTTGCCGAGAGTGCTAGTTAATAATTTGAATTTAATTAACCTTCATCTTTATAAAACAATAAGAAAACGAAGATATGTTTGCTTTTTTCATATCTGGTGGAATTTAAAAGAGGAAACAAAAGTGAAAAAGCCAACGGCACGCAGAGTTTCCAAGTACTGACTGCGCTCGACGCTGCTTAACTTCGGTGATCGGACGAGAACCGGTGTTTTCAGCGTGATATGGCCGTTGCCGAGAGTGCTAGATAATAATTCGAATTTAAATTAAGTGAGACAAATTAACCTTCATCTTTTTAAAACAAAAACAAAAAGAAAATAAGTTTGCTATTTTCATATCTGGTGGAATTTAAAAGATGAAACAAAAAGGAAAAATCCAACGGCACGCAGTATTCCCAAGTACTGACTGCGCTCGACGCTGCTTAACTTCGGTGATCGGACGAGAACCGTTTTTTTCAGCGTGATATGGCCGTTGCCGAGAGTGCTAGTTAATAATTCGAATTTAAATTAAGTGAGACAAATTAACCTTCATCTTTTTAAAACAATAACAAAAAGAAAATATGTTTGCTTTTTTGAAATCTATTGGAATTTAAAAGAGGAAAAAAAAGTGAAAAAGCCAACGGCACGCTGTGTTCCTAAGTGGTCTCCCTCCCAAGTACTGACTGCGCTCGACGCTGCTTAACTTCGGCGATCGGATGAGAACCGGTGTTTTCAGCGTGAAATAGCCGTTGCCGAGTGTGCTATTTAATAATTTGAATTTAATTAACCTTCATCTTTATAAAACAATAACAAAAAGAAGATATGTTTGCTTTTTCATATCTGGTGGAATTTAAAAGAGGAAACAAAAGTGAAAAAGCCAACGGCACGAAGAGTTTCCAAGTACTGACTGCGCTCGACGCTGCTTAACTTCGGTGATCGGACGAGAACCGGTGTATTCAGCGTGATATGGCCGTTAGCGAAAGTGCTATTTAATAATTTGAATTTAATTAACTCTTATTTTTATAAAACAATAACAAAAAGAAGATATGTTTGGTTTTTTCATATCTGGTGGGATTTAAAAGCGGAAACAAAAAGGAAAAAGCCAACGGCACGCAGTATTCCCAAGTACTGACTGCGCTCGACGCTGCTTAACTTCGGTGATCGGACGAGAACCGTTTTTTTCAGCGTGATATGGCCGTTGCCGAGAGTGCTAGTTAATAATTCGAATTTGAATTAAGTGAGACAAATTAACCTTCGTCTTTTTAAAACAATAACAAAAAGAAAATATGTTTGCTTTTTTGAAATCTATTGGAATTTAAATGTGGAGAAAAAAGTGAAAAAACCAACGGCACGCAGTGTTCGTAAGTGGTCTCCCTCCCAGGTACTGACTGCGCTCGACGCTGCTTAACTTCCTGATCGGAGGAGAACCGGTGTATTTAGCGTGATATGGCCGTTGCCGAGAGTGCTAGTTAATAATTTGAATTTAATTAACCTTCATCTTTATAAAACAATAACAAAAAGAAGATATGTTTGCTTTTTTCATATCTGGTGGAATTTAAAAGAGGAAACAAAGTGAAAAAGCCAACGGCACGCAGAGTTTCCAAGTACTGACTGCGCTCGACGCTGCTTAACTTCGGTGATCGGACGAGAACCGGTGTTTTCAGCGTGATATGGCCGTTGCCGAGAGTGCTAGTTAATTATTCGAATTTAAACTAAGTGAGACAAATTAATTCGGTCAAAAATTTGTCCAGAAAAAAATACATTAAAAAGTGTACCGAAAAAATCGCATGTTTTTTTTCTTCAAGATACAAAATCCGTGACAACGATTACTTATTGAAAATTGAATTTCAACAGTTTTTTGAATGAATATCGTTAGATTTGCTCGAATTAAAGCAAAAAGTACAAAAATAGTGGTTTCAGTGGTTATATTTGAAAATAGTGACAAAATTCTCAAAATGTGCTTCTCTTTGCCGAGAAACGTCGATTTTGCAAATGTTATCAAAAATCGAGGTACATTTTTATTTATTGATCAATCGATATGAAATCACTTTTAATGAGTATTTTATAGGTAAGTAAGCTGAATTCGGTCAAACTTTTGTCCAGAAAAAAATGCATTAAAAAGCGTACCGAAAAAATCGCATGTTTTTTTTCTTCAAGATACAAAATCCGTGACAACGATTTCTTATTGAAAATTGAATTTTAAGTTTTTTGAATGAATATCGTTAGATTTGCTTGAATTAAAGCAAAAAGTACAAAAATAGTGGTTTCAGTGGTTATATTTGAAAATAGTGAAAAAATTCTCAAAATGTGCTTCTCTTTGCCGAGAAACGTCGATTTTGCAAATGTTAACAAAAATCGAGGTTCATTTTTATTTATTGATCTATCGATATGAAATAACTTTTAATGAGTATTTTATAGGTAAATAAGCTGAATTCGGTCAAAAATTTGTCCAGAAAAAAATGCATTAAAAAGTGTACAGAAAAAATCGCATGTTTTTTTCTCCAAGATACAAAATCCGTGACAACGATTTCTTATTGAAAATTGAATTTTAACAGTTTTTTGAATGAATATTGTAACATTTGCTTTAATTAAAGCAAAAAGTACAAAAATAGTGGTTTCAGTGGTTATATTTGAAAATAGTGAAAAAATTCTCAAAATGTGCTTCTCTGGCCGAGAAACGTCGATTTTGCAAATGTTATTAAAAATCGAGGTACATTTTTATTTATTGATCAATCGATTTTAAATCACTTTTAATGAGTATTTTATAGGTAAATAAGCTGAATTCGGTCAAAAATTTGTCCAGAAAAAAATGCATTCAAAAGTGTACCGAAAAAATCGCATGTTTTTTCTTCAAGATACAAAATCAGTGACAACGATTTCTTATTGAAAATTGAATTTTAACAGTTTTTTGAATGAATATCGTTACATTTGCTTTAATTAAAGCAAAAAGTACAAAAATAGTGGTTTCAATGGTTATATTTGAAAATAGTGAAAAAAAAATCAAATTGTGCTTCTCTGGCCGAAAAACGTCGATTTTGCAAATGTTATTAAAAATCGAGGTACATTTTTATTTATTGATCATCGATATGAAATCACTTTTAATGAGTATTTTATAGGTAAATAATCTGAATTCGGTCAAAAATTTGTCGAGAAAAAAATGCATTCAAAATTGTACCAAAAAAATTGCATCTTTTTTTCTTCGAGATAAAAAATCCGTGACATCGATTTCTTATTGAAAATTTAATTTCAACCGTTTTTTGAATGAATATCGTTACATTTGCTTGAATTAAAGCAAAAAGTACAAAAATTATGGTTTCAGTGGTTATATTTTAAATAGTGAAAAAATTCTCAAAATGTTTTTCTCTGGCCGAGAAACGTCGATTTTCAAAATGTTATTAAAAATCGAGGTACATTTTTATTTATTGATCATCGATATGAAATCACTTTTAATGAGTATTTTATAGGTAAATAAGCTGAATTCGGTCAAAAATTTGTCCAGAAAAAAATGCATTAAAAAGAGTAACGAAAAAATCGCATGTTTTTTTTTCTTCAAGATACAAAATTCGTGACAACGATTACTTATTGAAAATTGAATTTTAACAGTTTTTTGAATGAATATCGTTACATTCGCTTTAATTAAAGCAAAAAGTACAAAAATAGTGGTTTCAGTGGTTATATTTGAAAATAGTGAAAAAATTCTCAAAATGTGCTTCTCTGGCCGAGAAACGTTGATTTTGCAAATGTTATTAAAAATCGAGGTACATTTTTATTTATTGATCAATTGATATGAAATCACTTTAAATGAGTATTTTATAGGTAAATAAGCTGAATTCGGTCAAACATTTGTCCAGAAAAAAATGCATTAAAAAGTGTACCGAAAAAATCGCATGTTTTTTTCTTCAAGATACAAAATCCGTCACAACGTTTTGTTATTGAAAATTGAATTTTAACAGATTTTGAATGAATATCGTTATATTTGCTTGAATTAGAGCAAAAAGTACAAAAATAGTGGTTTCAGTGGTTATATTTGAAAATAGTGAAAAAATTCTCAAAATGTGCTTCTCTGGCCGAGAAACGTCGATTTTGCAAATGTTATTAAAAATCGAGGTACATTTTTATTTATTGATCAATCGATTTAAAATCACTTTTAATGAGTATTTTATAGGTAAATAAGCTGAATTCGGTCAAACATTTGTCCAGAAAAAAAATGCATTCAAAAGTGTACCAAAAAAATCGCATGTTTTTTTCTTCAAGATTCAAAATTCATGACAACGATTTCTCATTGAAAATTGAATTTGAACAGTTTTTGAATGAATATCGTTACATTTGATTGAATTAAAGCAAAAAGTACAAAAATAATAGTTTCAGTGGTTATATTTGAAAATAGTGAAAAAATTCTCAAAATGTGCTTCTCTCGCCGAGAAACGTTGATTTTGCAAATGTTATTAAAAATCGAGGTACATTTTTATTTATTGATCAATTGATATGAAATCACTTTAAATGAGTATTTTATAGGTAAATAAGCTGAATTCGGTCAAACATTTGTCCAGAAAAAAATGCATTAAAAATTGTACCGAAAAAATCGCATGTTTTTTTCTTCAAGATACAAAATCCGTCACAACGTTTTGTTATTGAAAATTGAATTTTAACAGATTTTGAATGAATATCGTTATATTTGCTTGAATTAGAGCAAAAAGTACAAAAATAGTGGTTTCAGTGGTTATATTTGAAAATAGTTAAAAAATTTTCAAAATGTGCTTCTCTCGCCGAGAAACGTCGATTTTGAAAATGTTATTAAAAATCGAGTAACATTTTTATTTATTGATCAATCGATATGAAATCACTTTTAATGAGTATTTTATAGGTAAGTAAGCTGAATTCGGTCAAACTTTTGTCCAGAAAAAAATGCATTAAAAAGCGTACCGAAAAAATCGCATGTTTTTTTTCTTCAAGATACAAAATCCGTGACAACGATTTCTTATTGAAAATTGAATTTTAAGTTTTTTGAATGAATATCGTTAGATTTGCTTGAATTAAAGCAAAAAGTACAAAAATAGTGGTTTCAGTGGTTATATTTGAAAATAGTGAAAAAATTCTCAAAATGTGCTTCTCTTTGCCGAGAAACGTCGATTTTGCAAATGTTATCAAAAATCGAGGTTCATTTTTATTTATTGATCTATCGATATGAAATAACTTTTAATGAGTATTTTATAGGTAAATAAGCTGAATTCGGTCAAAAATTTGTCCAGAAAAAAATGCATTCAAAAGTGTACCGAAAAAATCGCATGTTTTTTCTTCAAGATACAAAATCAGTGACAACGATTTCTTATTGAAAATTGAATTTTAACAGGTTTTTGAATGAATATCGTTACATTTGCTTTAATTAAAGCAAAAAGTACAAAAATAGTGGTTTCAATGGTTATATTTGAAAATAGTGAAAAAAAAATCAAATTGTGCTTCTCTGGCCGAAAAACGTCGATTTTTCAAATGTTATTAAAAATCGAGGTACATTTTTATTTATTGATCATCGATATGAAATCACTTTTAATGAGTATTTTATAGGTAAATAATCTGAATTCGGTCAAAAATTTGTCGAGAAAAAAATGCATTCAAAATTGTACCAAAAAATTGCATCTTTTTTTCTTCGAGATAAAAAATCCGTGACATCGATTTCTTATTGAAAATTTAATTTCAACCGTTTTTTGAATGAATATCGTTACATTTGCTTGAATTAAAGCAAAAAGTACAAAAATTATGGTTTCAGTGGTTATATTTTAAATAGTGAAAAAATTCTCAAAATGTTTTTCTCTGGCCGAGAAACGTCGATTTTCAAAATGTTATTAAAAATCGAGGTACATTTTTATTTATTGATCATCGATATGAAATCACTTTTAATGAGTATTTTATAGGTAAATAAGCTGAATTCGGTCAAAAATTTGTCCAGAAAAAAATGCATTAAAAAGAGTAACGAAAAAATCGCATGTTTTTTTTCTTCAAGATACAAAATTCGTGACAACAATTACTTATTGAAAATTGAATTTTAACAGTTTTTTGAATGAATATCGTTACATTCGCTTTAATTAAAGCAAAAAGTACAAAAATAGTGGTTTCAGTGGTTATATTTGAAAATAGTGAAAAAATTCTCAAAATGTGCTTCTCTGGCCGAGAAACGTTGATTTTGCAAATGTTATTAAAAATCGAGGTACATTTTTATTTATTGATCAATTGATATGAAATCACTTTAAATGAGTATTTTATAGGTAAATAAGCTGAATTCGGTCAAACATTTGTCCAGAAAAAAATGCATTAAAAAGTGTACCGAAAAAATCGCATGTTTTTTTCTTCAAGATACAAAATCCGTCACAACGTTTTGTTATTGAAAATTGAATTTTAACAGATTTTGAATGAATATCGTTATATTTGCTTGAATTAGAGCAAAAAGTACAAAAATAGTGGTTTCAGTGGTTATATTTGAAAATAGTGAAAAAATTTTCAAAATGTGCTTCTCTCGCCGAGAAACGTCGATTTTGAAAATGTTATTAAAAATCGAGGTACATTTTTATTTATTGATCAATCGATTTGAAATCACTTTTAATGAGTATGTTTTAGGTAAATAAGCTGAATTCGGTCAAAAATTTGTCCAGAAAAAAATGCATTCAAAAGTGTACCAAAAAAATCGCATGTTTTTTTCTTCAAGATACAAAATTCATGACAACGATTTCTCATTGAAAATTGAATTTGAACAGTTTTTGAATGAATATCGTTACATTTGATTGAATTAAAGCAAAAAGTACAAAAATAATGGTTTCAGTGGTTATATTTGAAAATAGTGAAAAAATTCTCAAAATGTGCTTCTCTCGCCGAGAAACGTCGATTTTGCAAATGTTATTAAAAATCGAGGTACATTTTTATTTATTGATCAATCGATTTGAAATCACTTTTAATGAGTATTTTTTAGGTAAATAAGCTGAATTCGGTCAAAAATTTGTCCAGAAAAAAATGCATTCAAAAGTGTACCAAAAAAATCGCATGTTTTTTTCTTCAAGATACAAAATTCGTGACAACGATTTCTCATTGAAAGTTGAATTTCAACAGTTTTTTGAATGAATATCGTTACATTTGCTTGAATTAAAGCAAAAAGTACAAAAATAATGGTTTCAGTGGTTATATTTTAAATAGTGAAAAAATTCTCAAAATGTGCTTCTCTGGCCGAGAAACGTCGATTTTGAAAATGTTATTAAAAATCGAGATTCATTTCTATTTATTGATCAATCGATATGAAATCACTTTTAATGAGTATTTTATAGGTAAATAAGCTTAATTCGGTCAAAAATTTGTCCAGAAAAAAATGCATTAAAAATTGTACCGAAAAAATCGCATGTTTTTTCTTCAAGATACAAAATCCGTCACAACGTTTTGTTATTGAAAATTGAATTTTAACAGATTTTGAATGAATATCGTTATATTTGCTTGAATTAGAGCAAAAAGTACAAAAATAGTGGTTTCAGTGGTTATATTTGAAAATAGTGAAAAAATTCTCAAAATGTGCTTCTCTCGCCGAGAAACGTCGATTTTGAAAATGTTATTAAAAATCGAGGTACATTTTTATTTATTGATCAATCGATTTGAAATCACTTTTAATGAGTATTTTATAGGTAAATAAGCTGAATTTGGTCAAAAATTTGTCCAGAAAAAAATGCATTCAAAAGTGTACCGAAAAAATCGCATGTTTTTTCTTCAAGATACAAAATCAGTGACAACGATTTCTTATTGAAAATTTAATTTTAACAGTTTTTTGAATGAATATCGTTACATTTGCTTTAATTAAAGCAAAAAGTACAAAAATAGTGGTTTCAATGGTTATATTTGAAAATAGTGAAAAAAAAATCAAATTGTGCTTCTCTGGCCGAAAAACGTCGATTTTGCAAATGTTATTAAAAATCGAGGTACATTTTTATTTATTGATCATCGATATGAAATCACTTTTAATGAGTATTTTATAGGTAAATAATCTGAATTCGGTCAAAAATTTGTCGAGAAAAAAATGCATTCAAAATTGTACCAAAAAAATTGCATCTTTTTTTCTTCGAGATACAAAATCCGTGACATCGATTTCTTATTGAAAATTTAATTTCAACAGTTTTTTGAATGAATATCGTTACATTTGCTTGAATTAAAGCAAAAAGTACAAAAATTATGGTTTCAGTGGTTATATTTTAAATAGTGAAAAAATTCTCCAAATGTGCTTCTCTGACCGAGAAACGTCGATTTTGAAAAAGTTATTAAAAATCGAGGTTCATTTTTTTTATTGATCAATCGAGATGAAATCACTTTTAATGAGTATTTTTTAGGTAGTTAAGCTGAATTCGGTCAAAATTTTGTCCAGAAAAAAATGCATTCAAAAGTGTACCGAAAAAATCGCATGTTTTTTTCTTCATGATTCAAAATCCGTGACAACGATTACTTATTGGAAATTGAATTTTAACAGTTTTTTTGGATGAATATCGTTATATTTGCTTGAATTAAAGCAAAAAGTACAAAAATAATGGTTTCAATGGTTATATTTTAAAATAGTGAAAAAATTCTCAAAATGTTTTTCTCTGGCCGAGAAACGTCGATTTTCGAAATGTTATTAAAAATCGAGGTACATTTTTATTTATTGATCATCGATATGAAATCACTTTTAATGAGTATTTTATAGGTAAATAAGCTGAATTCGGTCAAAAATTTGTCCAGAAAAAAATGCATTAAAAAGTGTAACGAAAAAATCGCATTTTTTTTTTCTTCAAGATACAAAATTCGTGACAACGATTACTTATTGAAAATTGAATTTTAACAGTTTTTTGAATGAATATCGTTACATTCGCTTTAATTAAAGCAAAAAGTACAGAAATAATGGTTTCAGTGGTTATATTTTAAATAGTGAAAAAATTCTCAAAATGTGCTTCTCTGGCCGAGAAACGTCGATTTTGCAAATGTTATAAAAAATCGAGGTACATTTTTATGTATTGATCAATCGATATGAAATCACTTTTAATGAGTATTTTATAGGTAAATAAGCTTAATTCGGTCAAAAATTTGTCCAGAAAAAAATGCATTAAAAATTGTACCGAAAAAATCGCATGTTTTTTCTTCAAGATACAAAATCCGTCACAACGTTTTGTTATTGAAAATTGAATTTTAACAGATTTTGAATGAATATCGTTATATTTGCTTGAATTAGAGCAAAAAGTACAAAAATAGTGGTTTCAGTGGTTATATTTGAAAATAGTGAAAAAATTCTCAAAATGTGCTTCTCTCGCCGAGAAACGTCGATTTTGAAAATGTTATTAAAAATCGAGGTACATTTTTATTTATTGATCAATCGATTTGAAATCACTTTCAATGAGTATTTTATAGGTAAATAAGCTGAATTCGGTCAAAAATTTGTCCAGAAAAAAATGCATTCAAAAGTGTACCGAAAAAATCGCATGTTTTTTCTTCAAGATACAAAATCAGTGACAACGATTTCTTATTGAAAATTGAATTTTAACAGTTTTTTGAATGAATATCGTTACATTTGCTTTAATTAAAGCAAAAAGTACAAAAATAGTGGTTTCAATGGTTATATTTGAAAATAGTGAAAAAAAAATCAAATTGTGCTTCTCTGGCCGAAAAACGTCGATTTTGCAAATGTTATTAAAAATCGAGGTACATTTTTATTTATTGATCATCGATATGAAATCACTTTTAATGAGTATTTTATAGGTAAATAATCTGAATTCGGTCAAAAATTTGTCGAGAAAAAAATGCATTAAAAATTGTACCAAAAAAATTGCATCTTTTTTTCTTCGAGATACAAAATCCGTGACATCGATTTCTTATTGAAAATTGAATTTTAACAGTTTTTTGAATGAATATCGTTACATTTGCTTGAATTAAAGCAAAAAGTACAAAAATTATGGTTTCAGTGGTTATATTTTAAATAGTGAAAAAATTCTCCAAATGTGCTTCTCTGACCGAGAAACGTCGATTTTGAAAAAGTTATTAAAAATCGAGGTTCATTTTTTTTATTGATCAATCGAGATGAAATCACTTTTAATGAGTATTTTTTAGGTAGTTAAGCTGAATTCGGTCAAAATTTTGTCCAGAAAAAAATGCATTCAAAAGTGTACCGAAAAAATCGCATGTTTTTTTCTTCATGATTCAAAATCCGTGACAACGATTTCTTATTGAAAATTGAATTTTAACAGATTTTGAATGAATATCATTATATATGCTTGAATTAGAGCAAAAAGTACAAAAATAGTGGTTTCAGTGGTTATATTTGAAAATAGTGAAAAAGTTCTCAAAATGTGCTTCTCTCGCCGAGATACGTCGATTTTGAAAATGTTATTAAAAATCGAGGTACATTTTTATTTATTGATCAATCGATTTGAAATCACTTTTAATGAGTATTTTATAGGTAAATAAGCTGAATTCTGTCAAAAATTTGTCCAGAAAAAAATGCATTCAAAAGTGTACCGAAAAAATCGCATGTTTTTTCTTCAAGATACAAAATCAGTGACAACGATTTCTTATTGAAAATTGAATTTTAACAGTTTTTTGAATGAATATCGTTACATTTGCTTTAATAAGAGCAAAAAGTACAAAAATAGTGGTTTCAATGGTTATATTTGAAAATAGTGAAAAAAAAAATCAAATTGTGCTTCTCTGGCCGAAAAACGTCGATTTTGGAAATGTTATTAAAAATCGAGGTACATTTTTATGTATTGATCAATCGATATGAAATCACTTTTAATGAGTATTTTATAGGAAAATAAGCTTAATTCGGTCAAAAATTTGTCCAGAAAAAAATGCATTAAAAATTGTACCGAAAAAATCGCATGTTTTTTCTTCAAGATACAAAATCCGTCACAACGTTTTGTTATTGAAAATTGAATTTTAACAGATTTTGAATGAATATCGTTATATTTGCTTGAATTAGAGCAAAAAGTACAAAAATAGTGGTTTCAGTGGTTATATTTGAAAATAGTGAAAAAATTCTCAAAATGTGCTTCTCTCGCCGAGAAACGTCGATTTTCAAAATGTTATTAAAAATCGAGGTACATTTTTATTTATTGATCATCGATATGAAATCACTTTTAATGAGTATTTTATAGGTAAATAAGCTGAATTCGGTCAAAAATTTGTCCAGAAAAAAATGCATTAAAAAGTGTACCGAAAAAATCGCATGTTTTATTCTTCAAGATACAAAATCCGTGACAACGTTTTCTTATTGAAAATTGAATTTTAACAGTTTTTTGAATGAATATCGTTACATTTGCTTGAATTAAAGCAAAAAGTACAAAAATAGTGGTTTCAGTGGTTATATTTTAAAATAGTGAAAAAATTCTCAAAATGTGCTTCTCTGGCCGAGAAACGTCGATTTTGCAAATGTTATTAAAAATCGAGGTACATTTTTATGTATTGATCAATCGATATGAAATCACTTTTAATGAGTATTTTATAGGAAAATAAGCTTAATTCGGTCAAAAATTTGTCCAGAAAACAATGCATTAGAAATTGTACCGAAAAAATCGCATGTTTTTTCTTCAAGATACAAAATCCGTCACAACGTTTTGTTATTGAAAATTGAATTTTAACAGATTTTGAATGAATATCGTTATATTTGCTTGAATTAGAGCAAAAAGTACAAAAATAGTGGTTTCAGTGGTTATATTTGAAAATAGTGAAAAAATTCTCAAAATGTGCTTCTCTCGCCGAGAAACGTCGATTTTGAAAATGTTATTAAAAATCGAGGTACATTTTTATTTATTGATCAATCGATTTAAAATCACTTTTAATGAGTATTTTATAGGTAAATAAGCTGAATTCGGTCAAACATTTGTCCAGAAAAAAATGCATTCAAAAGTGTACCAAAAAAATCGCATGTTTTTTCTTCAAGATTCAAAATTCATGACAACGATTTCTCATTGAAAATTGAATTTGAACAGTTTTTTGAATGAATATCGTTACATTTGCTTGAATTAAAGCAAAAAGTACAAAAATTATGGTTTCAGTGGTTATATTTTAAATAGTGACAAAATTCTCAAAATGTGCTTCTCTGACCGAGAAACGTCGATTTTGAATATGTTATTAAAAATCGAGGTTCATTTTTATTTATTGATCAATCGAGATGAAATCACTTTTAATGAGTATTTTTTAGGTACTTAAGCTGAATTCGGTCAAAAATTTGTCCAGAAAAAATGCATTCAAAAGTGTACCGAAAAAATCGCATGTTTTTTTCTTCAAGATACAAAATTCGTGACAACGATTTCTCATTGAAAATTGAATTTGAACAGTTTTTTGAATGAATATCGTTACATTTGCTTGAATTAAAGCAAAAAGTACAAAAATTTTGGTTTCAGTGGTTATATTTGAAAATAGTGAAAAAAAAAATCAAATTGTGCTTCTCTGGCCGAGAAACGTCGATTTTGCAAATGTTATTAAAAATCGAGGTACATTTTTCTTTATTGATCAATCGATATGAAATCACTTTTAATGAGTATTTTATAGGTAAATAATCTGTATTCGGTCAAAAATTTGTCGAGAAAAAAATGCATTCAAAATTGTACCAAAAAAATCGCATGTTTTTTTCTTCGAGATACAAAATCCGTGACATCGATTTCTTATTGAAAATTGAATTTCAACAGTTTTTTGAATGAATATCGTTACATTTGCTTGAATTAAAGCAAAAAGTACAAAAATTATGGTTTCAGTGGTTATATTTTAAATAGTGAAAAAATTCTCAAAATGTGCTTCTCTGACCGAGAAACGTCGATTTTGAAAATGTTATTAAAAATCGAGGTTCATTTTTTTTTATTGATCAATCGAGATGAAATCACTTTTAATGAGTATTTTTTAGGTTGTTAAGCTGAATTCGGTCAAAATTTTGTCCAGAAAAAAATGCATTAAAAAGTGTACCGAAAAAATCGCATGTTTTATTCTTCAAGATACAAAATCCGTGCCAACGTTTTCTTATTGAAAATTGAATTTTAACAGTTTTTTGAATGAATATCGTTACATTTGCTTGAATTAAAGCAAAAAGTACAAAAATAGTGGTTTCAGTGGTTATATTTGAAAATAGTGAAAAAATTCTCAAAATGTGCTTCTCTCGCCGAGAAACGTCGATTTTGCAAATGTTATTAAAAATCGAGGTACATTTTTATTTATTGATCAATCGATTTGAAATCACTTTTAATGAGTATTTTTTAGGTAAATAAGCTGAATTCGGTCAAAAATTTGTCCAGAAAAAATGCATTCAAAAGTGTACCAAAAAATCGCATGTTTTTTTCTTCAAGATACAAAATTCGTGACAACGATTTCTCATTGAAAGTTGAATTTCAACAGTTTTTTGAATGAATATCGTTACATTTGCTTGAATTAAAGCAAAAAGTACAAAAATAATGGTTTCAGTGGTTATATTTTAAATAGTGAAAAAATTCTCAAAATGTGCTTCTCTGGCCGAGAAACGTCGATTTTGAAAATGTTATTAAAAATCGAGATTCATTTCTATTTATTGATCAATCGATATGAAATCACTTTTAATGAGTATTGTATAGGTAAATAAGATGAATTCGGTCAAAAACTTTTCCAGAAAAAAATGCATTAAAAAGTGTACCGAAAAAATCGCATGTTTTATTCTTCAAGATACAAAATCCGTGACAACGTTTTCTTATTGAAAATTGAATTTTAACAGTTTTTTGAATGAATATCGTTACATTTGCTTGAATTAAAGCAAAAAGTACAAAAATAGTGGTTTCAGTGGTTATATTTGAAAATAGTGAAAAAATTCTCAAAATGTGCTTCTCTGGCCGAGAAACGTCGATTTTGCAAATGTTATTAAAAATCGAGGTACATTTTTATGTATTGATCAATCGATATGAAATCACTTTTAATGGTATTTTATAGGTAAATAAGCTTAATTCGGTCAAAAATTTGTCCAGAAAAAAATGCATTAAAAATTGTACCGAAAAAATCGCATGTTTTTTCTTCAAGATACAAAATCCGTGACAACGATTTCTTATTGAAAATTGAATTTTAACAGTTTTTTGAATGAATGTCGTTACATTTGCTTTAATTAAAGCAAAAAGTACAAAAATAGTGGTTTCAGTGGTTATATTTAAAAATAGTGAAAAAATTCTCAAAATGTGCTTCTCTGGCCGAGAAACGTCGATTTTGCAAATGTGATTAAAAATCGAGGTACATTTTTATTTATTGATCAATCGATATGAAATCACTTTTAATGAGTATTTTATAGGTAAATAAGCTGAATTCGGTCAAACATTTGTCCAGAAAAAAATGCATTCAAAAGTGTACCAAAAAAATCGCATGTTTTTTTCCTCAAGATTCAAAATTCATGACAACGATTTCTCATTGAAAATTGAATTTGAACAGTTTTTTGAATGAATATCGTTACATTTGCTTGAATTAAAGCAAAAAGTACAAAAATAATGGTTTCAGTGGTTATATTTTAAATAGTGAAAAAATTCTCAAAATGTGCTTCTCTGACCGAGAAACGTCGATTTTGAATTTGTTATTAAAAATCGAGGTTCATTTTTATTTATTGATCAATCGAGATGAAATCACTTTTAATCAGTATTTTTTAGGTACTTAAGCTGAATTCGGTCAAAAATTTGTCCAGAAAAAATGCATTCAAAAGTGTACCGAAAAAATCGCATGTTTTTTTCTTCAAGATACAAAATTCGTGACAACGATTTCTCATTGAAAATTGAATTTGAACAGTTTTTTGAATGAATATCGTTACATTTGCTTGAATTAAAGCAAAAAGTACAAAAATAGTGGTTTCAGTGGTTATATTTGAAAATAGTGAAAAAAAAATCAAATTGTGCTTCTCTGGCCGAGAAACGTCGATTTTGCAAATGTTATTAAAAATCGAGGTACATTTTTCTTTATTGATCAATCGATATGAAATCACTTTTAATGAGTATTTTATAGGTAAACAATCTGAGTTCGGTCAAAAATTTGTCGAGAAAAAAATGCATTCAAAATTGTACCAAAAAAATCGCATGTTTTTTTCTTCGAGATACAAAATCCGTGACATCGATTTCTTATTGAAAATTGAATTTCAACAGTTTTTTGAATGAATATCGTTACATTTGCTTGAATTAAAGCAAAAAGTACAAAAATTATGGTTTCAGTGGTTATATTTTAAATAGTGAAAAAATTCTCAAAATGTGCTTCTCTGACCGAGAAACGTCGATTTTGAAAATGTTATTAAAAATCGAGGTTCATTTTTTTTTATTGATCAATCGAGATGAAATCACTTTTAATGAGTATTTTTTAGGTAGTTAAGCTGAATTCGGTCAAAATTTTGTCCAGAAAAAAATGCATTAAAAAGTGTACCGAAAAAATCGCATGTTTTATTCTTCAAGATAAAAAATCCGTGACAACGTTTTCTTATTGAAAATTGAATTTTAACAGTTTTTTGAATGAATATCGTTACATTTGCTTGAATTAAAGCAAAAAGTACAAAAATAGTGGTTTCAGTGGTTATATTTGAAAATAGTGAAAAAATTCTCAAAATGGGCTTCTCTCGCCGAGAAACGTCGATTATGCAAATGTTATTAAAAATCGAGGTACATTTTTATTTATTGATCAATCGATTTGAAATCACTTTTAATGAGTATTTTTAAGGTAAATAAGCTGAATTCGGTCAAAAATTTGTCCAGAAAAAAATGCATTCAAAAGTGTACCAAAAAAATCGCATGTTTTTTTCTTCAAGATACAAAATTCGTGACAACGATTTCTCATTGAAAGTTGAATTTCAACAGTTTTTTGAATGAATATCGTTACATTTGCTTGAATTAAAGCAAAAAGTACAAAAATAATGGTTTCAGTGGTTATATTTTAAATAGTGAAAAAATTCTCAAAATGTGCTTCTCTGGCCGAGAAACGTCGATTTTGAAAATGTTATTAAAAATCGAGATTCATTTCTATTTATTGATCAATCGATATGAAATCACTTTTAATGAGTATTGTATAGGTAAATAAGCTGAATTCGGTCAAAAATGTTTCCAGAAAAAAATGCATTAAAAAGTGTACCGAAAAAATCGCATGTTTTATTCTTCAAGATACAAAATCCGTGACAACGTTTTCTTATTGAAAATTGAATTTTAACAGTTTTTTGAATGAATATCGTTACATTTGCTTGAATTAAAGCAAAAAGTACAAAAATAATGGTTTCAGTGGTTATATTTTAAATAGTGAAAAAATTCTCAAAATGTGCTTCTCTGGCCGAGAAACGTCGATTTTGAAAATGTTATTAAAAATCGAGATTCATTTCTATTTATTGATCAATCGATATGAAATCACTTTTAATGAGTATTGTATAGGTAAATAAGCTGAATTCGGTCAAAAATGTTTCCAGAAAAAAATGCATTAAAAAGTGTACCGAAAAAATCGCATGTTTTATTCTTCAAGATACAAAATCCGTGACAACGTTTTCTTATTGAAAATTGAATTTTAACAGTTTTTTGAATGAATATCGTTACATTTGCTTGAATTAAAGCAAAAAGTACAAAAATAGTGGTTTCAGTGGTTATATTTGAAAATAGTGAAAAAATTCTCAAAATGTGCTTCTCTGGCCGAGAAACGTCGATTTTGCAAATGTTATTAAAAATCGAGGTACATTTTTATGTATTGATCAATCGATATGAAATCACTTTTAATGAGTATTTTATAGGTAAATAAGCTTAATTCGGTCAAAAATTTGTCCAGAAAAAAATGCATTAAAAATTGTACCGAAAAAATCGCATGTTTTTTCTTCAAGATACAAAATCCGTGACAACGATTTCTTATTGAAAATTGAATTTTAACAGTTTTTTGAATGAATGTCGTTACATTTGCTTTAATTAAAGCAAAAAGTACAAAAATAGTGGTTTCAGTGGTTATATTTAAAAATAGTGAAAAAATTCTCAAAATGTGCTTCTCTGGCCGAGAAACGTCGATTTTGCAAATGTGATTAAAAATCGAGGTACATTTTTATTTATTGATCAATCGATATGAAATCACTTTTAATGAGTATTTTATAGGTAAATAAGCTGAATTCGGTCAAACATTTGTACAGAAAAAAATGCATTCAAAAGTGTACCAAAAAAATCGCATGTTTTTTTCTTCAAGATTCAAAATTCGTGACAACGATTTCTCATTGAAAATTGAATTTGAACAGTTTTTTGAATGAATATCGTTACATTTGCTTGAATTAAAGCAAAAAGTACAAAAATAATGGTTTCAGTGGTTATATTTTAAATAGTGAAAAAATTCTCAAAATGTGCTTCTCTGACCGAGAAACGTCGATTTTGAATTTGTTATTAAAAATCGAGGTTCATTTTTATTTATTGATCAATCGAGATGAAATCACTTTTAATCAGTATTTTTTAGGTACTTAAGCTCAATTCGGTCAAAAATTTGTCCAGAAAAAATGCATTCAAAAGTGTACCGAAAAAATCGCATGTTTTTTTCTTCAAGATACAAAATTCGTGACAACGATTTCTCATTGAAAATTGAATTTGAACAGTTTTTTGAATGAATATCGTTACATTTGCTTGAATTAAAGCAAAAAGTACAAAAATAGTGGTTTCAGTGGTTATATTTGAAAATAGTGAAAAAATTCTCAAAATGGGCTTCTCTCGCCGAGAAACGTCGATTATGCAAATGTTATTAAAAATCGAGGTACATTTTTATTTATTGATCAATCGATTTGAAATCACTTTTAATGAGTATTTTTAAGGTAAATAAGCTGAATTCGGTCAAAAATTTGTCCAGAAAAAAATGCATTCAAAAGTGTACCAAAAAAATCGCATGTTTTTTTCTTCAAGATACAAAATTCGTGACAACGATTTCTCATTGAAAGTTGAATTTCAACAGTTTTTTGAATGAATATCGTTACATTTGCTTGAATTAAAGCAAAAAGTACAAAAATTATGGTTTCAGTGGTTATATTTTAAATAGTGAAAAAATTCTCAAAATGTGCTTCTCTGACCGAGAAACGTCGATTTTGAAAATGTTATTAAAAATCGAGGTTCAGTTTTTTTTATTGATCAATCGAGATGAAATCACTTTTAATGAGTATTTTTTAGGTAGTTAAGCTGAATTCGGTCAAAATTTTGTCCAGAAAAAAATGCATTAAAAAGTGTGCCGAAAAAATCGAATGTTTTATTCTTCAAGATACAAAATCCGTGACAACGTTTTCTTATTGAAAATTGAATTTTAACAGTTTTTTGAATGAATATCGTTACATTTGCTTGAATTAAAGCAAAAAGTACAAAAATAGTGGTTTCACTGGTTATATTTGAAAATAGTGAAAAAATTCTCAAAATGTGCTTCTCTGGCCGAGAAACGTCGATTTTGCAAATGTTATTAAAAATCGAGGTACATTTTTATGTATTGATCAATCGATATGAAATCACTTTTAATGAGTATTTTATAGGTAATTAAGCTTAATTCGGTCAAAAATTTGTCCAGAAAAAAATGCATTAAAAATTGTACCGAAAAAATCGCATGTTTTTTCTTCAAGATACAAAATCCGTGACAACGATTTCTTATTGAAAATTGAATTTTAACAGTTTTTTGAATGAATGTCGTTACATTTGCTTTAATTAAAGCAAAAAGTACAAAAATAGTGGTTTCAGTGGTTATATTTAAAAATAGTGAAAAAATTCTCAAAATGTGCTTCTCTGGCCGAGAAACGTCGATTTTGCAAATGTGATTAAAAATCGAGGTACATTTTTATTTATTGATCAATCGATATGAAATCACTTTTAATGAGTATTTTATAGGTAAATAAGCTGAATTCGGTCAAACATTTGTACAGAAAAAAATGCATTCAAAAGTGTACCAAAAAAATCGCATGTTTTTTTCTTCAAGATTCAAAATTCATGACAACGATTTCTCATTGAAAATTGAATTTGAACAGTTTTTTGAATGAATATCGTTACATTTGCTTGAATTAAAGCAAAAAGTACAAAAATAATGGTTTCAGTGGTTATATTTTAAATAGTGAAAAAATTCTCAAAATGTGCTTCTCTGACCGAGAAACGTCGATTTTGAATTTGTTATTAAAAATCGAGGTTCATTTTTATTTATTGATCAATCGAGATGAAATCACTTTTAATCAGTATTTTTTAGGTACTTAAGCTGAATTCGGTCAAAAATTTGTCCAGAAAAAATGCATTCAAAAGTGTACCGAAAAAATCGCATGTTTTTTTCTTCAAGATACAAAATTCGTGACAACGATTTCTCATTGAAAATTGAATTTGAACAGTTTTTTGAATGAATATCGTTACATTTGCTTGAATTAAAGCAAAAAGTACAAAAATAGTGGTTTCAGTGGTTATATTTGAAAATAGTGAAAAAAAAATCAAATTGTGCTTCTCTGGCCGAGAAACGTCGATTTTGCAAATGTTATTAAAAATCGAGGTACATTTTTCTTTATTGATCAATCGATATGAAATCACTTTTAATGAGTATTTTATAGGTAAACAATCTGAGTTCGGTCAAAAATTTGTCGAGAAAAAAATGCATTCAAAATTGTACCAAAAAAATCGCATGTTTTTTTCTTCGAGATACAAAATCCGTGACATCGATTTCTTATTGAAAATTGAATTTCAACAGTTTTTTGAATGAATATCGTTACATTTGCTTGAATTAAAGCAAAAAGTACAAAAATTATGGTTTCAGTGGTTATATTTTAAATAGTGAAAAAATTCTCAAAATGTGCTTCTCTGACCGAGAAACGTCGATTTTGAAAATGTTATTAAAAATCGAGGTTCATTTTTTTTTATTGATCAATCGAGATGAAATCACTTTTAATGAGTATTTTTTAGGTAGTTAAGCTGAATTCGGTCAAAATTTTGTCCAGAAAAAAATGCATTAAAAAGTGTACCGAAAAAATCGCATGTTTTATTCTTCAAGATAAAAAATCCGTGACAACGTTTTCTTATTGAAAATTGAATTTTAACAGTTTTTTGAATGAATATCGTTACATTTGCTTGAATTAAAGCAAAAAGTACAAAAATAGTGGTTTCAGTGGTTATATTTGAAAATAGTGAAAAAATTCTCAAAATGGGCTTCTCTCGCCGAGAAACGTCGATTATGCAAATGTTATTAAAAATCGAGGTACATTTTTATTTATTGATCAATCGATTTGAAATCACTTTTAATGAGTATTTTTAAGGTAAATAAGCTGAATTCGGTCAAAAATTTGTCCAGAAAAAAATGCATTCAAAAGTGTACCAAAAAAATCGCATGTTTTTTTCTTCAAGATACAAAATTCGTGACAACGATTTCTCATTGAAAGTTGAATTTCAACAGTTTTTTGAATGAATATCGTTACATTTGCTTGAATTAAAGCAAAAAGTACAAAAATAATGGTTTCAGTGGTTATATTTTAAATAGTGAAAAAATTCTCAAAATGTGCTTCTCTGGCCGAGAAACGTCGATTTTGAAAATGTTATTAAAAATCGAGATTCATTTCTATTTATTGATCAATCGATATGAAATCACTTTTAATGAGTATTGTATAGGTAAATAAGCTGAATTCGGTCAAAAATGTTTCCAGAAAAAAATGCATTAAAAAGTGTACCGAAAAAATCGCATGTTTTATTCTTCAAGATACAAAATCCGTGACAACGTTTTCTTATTGAAAATTGAATTTTAACAGTTTTTTGAATGAATATCGTTACATTTGCTTGAATTAAAGCAAAAAGTACAAAAATAATGGTTTCAGTGGTTATATTTTAAATAGTGAAAAAATTCTCAAAATGTGCTTCTCTGGCCGAGAAACGTCGATTTTGAAAATGTTATTAAAAATCGAGATTCATTTCTATTTATTGATCAATCGATATGAAATCACTTTTAATGAGTATTGTATAGGTAAATAAGCTGAATTCGGTCAAAAATGTTTCCAGAAAAAAATGCATTAAAAAGTGTACCGAAAAAATCGCATGTTTTATTCTTCAAGATACAAAATCCGTGACAACGTTTTCTTATTGAAAATTGAATTTTAACAGTTTTTTGAATGAATATCGTTACATTTGCTTGAATTAAAGCAAAAAGTACAAAAATAGTGGTTTCAGTGGTTATATTTGAAAATAGTGAAAAAATTCTCAAAATGTGCTTCTCTGGCCGAGAAACGTCGATTTTGCAAATGTTATTAAAAATCGAGGTACATTTTTATGTATTGATCAATCGATATGAAATCACTTTTAATGAGTATTTTATAGGTAAATAAGCTTAATTCGGTCAAAAATTTGTCCAGAAAAAAATGCATTAAAAATTGTACCGAAAAAATCGCATGTTTTTTCTTCAAGATACAAAATCCGTGACAACGATTTCTTATTGAAAATTGAATTTTAACAGTTTTTTGAATGAATGTCGTTACATTTGCTTTAATTAAAGCAAAAAGTACAAAAATAGTGGTTTCAGTGGTTATATTTAAAAATAGTGAAAAAATTCTCAAAATGTGCTTCTCTGGCCGAGAAACGTCGATTTTGCAAATGTGATTAAAAATCGAGGTACATTTTTATTTATTGATCAATCGATATGAAATCACTTTTAATGAGTATTTTATAGGTAAATAAGCTGAATTCGGTCAAACATTTGTACAGAAAAAAATGCATTCAAAAGTGTACCAAAAAAATCGCATGTTTTTTTCTTCAAGATTCAAAATTCGTGACAACGATTTCTCATTGAAAATTGAATTTGAACAGTTTTTTGAATGAATATCGTTACATTTGCTTGAATTAAAGCAAAAAGTACAAAAATAATGGTTTCAGTGGTTATATTTTAAATAGTGAAAAAATTCTCAAAATGTGCTTCTCTGACCGAGAAACGTCGATTTTGAATTTGTTATTAAAAATCGAGGTTCATTTTTATTTATTGATCAATCGAGATGAAATCACTTTTAATCAGTATTTTTTAGGTACTTAAGCTCAATTCGGTCAAAAATTTGTCCAGAAAAAATGCATTCAAAAGTGTACCGAAAAAATCGCATGTTTTTTTCTTCAAGATACAAAATTCGTGACAACGATTTCTCATTGAAAATTGAATTTGAACAGTTTTTTGAATGAATATCGTTACATTTGCTTGAATTAAAGCAAAAAGTACAAAAATAGTGGTTTCAGTGGTTATATTTGAAAATAGTGAAAAAATTCTCAAAATGGGCTTCTCTCGCCGAGAAACGTCGATTATGCAAATGTTATTAAAAATCGAGGTACATTTTTATTTATTGATCAATCGATTTGAAATCACTTTTAATGAGTATTTTTAAGGTAAATAAGCTGAATTCGGTCAAAAATTTGTCCAGAAAAAAATGCATTCAAAAGTGTACCAAAAAAATCGCATGTTTTTTTCTTCAAGATACAAAATTCGTGACAACGATTTCTCATTGAAAGTTGAATTTCAACAGTTTTTTGAATGAATATCGTTACATTTGCTTGAATTAAAGCAAAAAGTACAAAAATTATGGTTTCAGTGGTTATATTTTAAATAGTGAAAAAATTCTCAAAATGTGCTTCTCTGACCGAGAAACGTCGATTTTGAAAATGTTATTAAAAATCGAGGTTCAGTTTTTTTTATTGATCAATCGAGATGAAATCACTTTTAATGAGTATTTTTTAGGTAGTTAAGCTGAATTCGGTCAAAATTTTGTCCAGAAAAAAATGCATTAAAAAGTGTGCCGAAAAAATCGCATGTTTTATTCTTCAAGATACAAAATCCGTGACAACGTTTTCTTATTGAAAATTGAATTTTAACAGTTTTTTGAATGAATATCGTTACATTTGCTTGAATTAAAGCAAAAAGTACAAAAATAATGGTTTCAGTGGTTATATTTTAAATAGTGAAAAAATTCTCAAAATGTGCTTCTCTGACCGAGAAACGTCGATTTTGAATTTGTTATTAAAAATCGAGGTTCATTTTTATTTATTGATCAATCGAGATGAAATCACTTTTAATCAGTATTTTTTAGGTACTTAAGCTCAATTCGGTCAAAAATTTGTCCAGAAAAAATGCATTAAAAAGTGTGCCGAAAAAATCGCATGTTTTTTTCTTCAAGATACAAAATTCGTGACAACGATTTCTCATTGAAAATTGAATTTGAACAGTTTTTTGAATGAATATCGTTACATTTGCTTGAATTAAAGCAAAAAGTACAAAAATAGTGGTTTCAGTGGTTATATTTGAAAATAGTGAAAAAATTCTCAAAATGGGCTTCTCTCGCCGAGAAACGTCGATTATGCAAATGTTATTAAAAATCGAGGTACATTTTTATTTATTGATCAATCGATTTGAAATCACTTTTAATGAGTATTTTTAAGGTAAATAAGCTGAATTCGGTCAAAAATTTGTCCAGAAAAAAATGCATTCAAAAGTGTACCAAAAAAATCGCATGTTTTTTTCTTCAAGATACAAAATTCGTGACAACGATTTCTCATTGAAAGTTGAATTTCAACAGTTTTTTGAATGAATATCGTTACATTTGCTTGAATTAAAGCAAAAAGTACAAAAATTATGGTTTCAGTGGTTATATTTTAAATAGTGAAAAAATTCTCAAAATGTGCTTCTCTGACCGAGAAACGTCGATTTTGAAAATGTTATTAAAAATCGAGGTTCAGTTTTTTTTATTGATCAATCGAGATGAAATCACTTTTAATGAGTATTTTTTAGGTAGTTAAGCTGAATTCGGTCAAAATTTTGTCCAGAAAAAAATGCATTAAAAAGTGTGCCGAAAAAATCGCATGTTTTATTCTTCAAGATACAAAATCCGTGACAACGTTTTCTTATTGAAAATTGAATTTTAACAGTTTTTTGAATGAATATCGTTACATTTGCTTGAATTAAAGCAAAAAGTACAAAAATAGTGGTTTCACTGGTTATATTTGAAAATAGTGAAAAAATTCTCAAAATGTGCTTCTCTGGCCGAGAAACGTCGATTTTGCAAATGTTATTAAAAATCGAGGTACATTTTTATGTATTGATCAATCGATATGAAATCACTTTTAATGAGTATTTTATAGGTAATTAAGCTTAATTCGGTCAAAAATTTGTCCAGAAAAAAATGCATTAAAAATTGTACCGAAAAAATCGCATGTTTTTTCTTCAAGATACAAAATCCGTGACAACGATTTCTTATTGAAAATTGAATTTTAACAGTTTTTTGAATGAATGTCGTTACATTTGCTTTAATTAAAGCAAAAAGTACAAAAATAGTGGTTTCAGTGGTTATATTTAAAAATAGTGAAAAAATTCTCAAAATGTGCTTCTCTGGCCGAGAAACGTCGATTTTGCAAATGTGATTAAAAATCGAGGTACATTTTTATTTATTGATCAATCGATATGAAATCACTTTTAATGAGTATTTTATAGGTAAATAAGCTGAATTCGGTCAAACATTTGTACAGAAAAAAATGCATTCAAAAGTGTACCAAAAAAATCGCATGTTTTTTTCTTCAAGATTCAAAATTCATGACAACGATTTCTCATTGAAAATTGAATTTGAACAGTTTTTTGAATGAATATCGTTACATTTGCTTGAATTAAAGCAAAAAGTACAAAAATAATGGTTTCAGTGGTTATATTTTAAATAGTGAAAAAATTCTCAAAATGTGCTTCTCTGACCGAGAAACGTCGATTTTGAATTTGTTATTAAAAATCGAGGTTCATTTTTATTTATTGATCAATCGAGATGAAATCACTTTTAATCAGTATTTTTTAGGTACTTAAGCTGAATTCGGTCAAAAATTTGTCCAGAAAAAATGCATTCAAAAGTGTACCGAAAAAATCGCATGTTTTTTTCTTCAAGATACAAAATTCGTGACAACGATTTCTCATTGAAAATTGAATTTGAACAGTTTTTTGAATGAATATCGTTACATTTGCTTGAATTAAAGCAAAAAGTACAAAAATAGTGGTTTCAGTGGTTATATTTGAAAATAGTGAAAAAAAAATCAAATTGTGCTTCTCTGGCCGAGAAACGTCGATTTTGCAAATGTTATTAAAAATCGAGGTACATTTTTCTTTATTGATCAATCGATATGAAATCACTTTTAATGAGTATTTTATAGGTAAACAATCTGAGTTCGGTCAAAAATTTGTCGAGAAAAAAATGCATTCAAAATTGTACCAAAAAAATCGCATGTTTTTTTCTTCGAGATACAAAATCCGTGACATCGATTTCTTATTGAAAATTGAATTTCAACAGTTTTTTGAATGAATATCGTTACATTTGCTTGAATTAAAGCAAAAAGTACAAAAATTATGGTTTCAGTGGTTATATTTTAAATAGTGAAAAAATTCTCAAAATGTGCTTCTCTGACCGAGAAACGTCGATTTTGAAAATGTTATTAAAAATCGAGGTTCATTTTTTTTTATTGATCAATCGAGATGAAATCACTTTTAATGAGTATTTTTTAGGTAGTTAAGCTGAATTCGGTCAAAATTTTGTCCAGAAAAAAATGCATTAAAAAGTGTACCGAAAAAATCGCATGTTTTATTCTTCAAGATAAAAAATCCGTGACAACGTTTTCTTATTGAAAATTGAATTTTAACAGTTTTTTGAATGAATATCGTTACATTTGCTTGAATTAAAGCAAAAAGTACAAAAATAGTGGTTTCAGTGGTTATATTTGAAAATAGTGAAAAAATTCTCAAAATGGGCTTCTCTCGCCGAGAAACGTCGATTATGCAAATGTTATTAAAAATCGAGGTACATTTTTATTTATTGATCAATCGATTTGAAATCACTTTTAATGAGTATTTTTAAGGTAAATAAGCTGAATTCGGTCAAAAATTTGTCCAGAAAAAAATGCATTCAAAAGTGTACCAAAAAAATCGCATGTTTTTTTCTTCAAGATACAAAATTCGTGACAACGATTTCTCATTGAAAGTTGAATTTCAACAGTTTTTTGAATGAATATCGTTACATTTGCTTGAATTAAAGCAAAAAGTACAAAAATAATGGTTTCAGTGGTTATATTTTAAATAGTGAAAAAATTCTCAAAATGTGCTTCTCTGGCCGAGAAACGTCGATTTTGAAAATGTTATTAAAAATCGAGATTCATTTCTATTTATTGATCAATCGATATGAAATCACTTTTAATGAGTATTGTATAGGTAAATAAGCTGAATTCGGTCAAAAATGTTTCCAGAAAAAAATGCATTAAAAAGTGTACCGAAAAAATCGCATGTTTTATTCTTCAAGATACAAAATCCGTGACAACGTTTTCTTATTGAAAATTGAATTTTAACAGTTTTTTGAATGAATATCGTTACATTTGCTTGAATTAAAGCAAAAAGTACAAAAATAATGGTTTCAGTGGTTATATTTTAAATAGTGAAAAAATTCTCAAAATGTGCTTCTCTGGCCGAGAAACGTCGATTTTGAAAATGTTATTAAAAATCGAGATTCATTTCTATTTATTGATCAATCGATATGAAATCACTTTTAATGAGTATTGTATAGGTAAATAAGCTGAATTCGGTCAAAAATGTTTCCAGAAAAAAATGCATTAAAAAGTGTACCGAAAAAATCGCATGTTTTATTCTTCAAGATACAAAATCCGTGACAACGTTTTCTTATTGAAAATTGAATTTTAACAGTTTTTTGAATGAATATCGTTACATTTGCTTGAATTAAAGCAAAAAGTACAAAAATAGTGGTTTCAGTGGTTATATTTGAAAATAGTGAAAAAATTCTCAAAATGTGCTTCTCTGGCCGAGAAACGTCGATTTTGCAAATGTTATTAAAAATCGAGGTACATTTTTATGTATTGATCAATCGATATGAAATCACTTTTAATGAGTATTTTATAGGTAAATAAGCTTAATTCGGTCAAAAATTTGTCCAGAAAAAAATGCATTAAAAATTGTACCGAAAAAATCGCATGTTTTTTCTTCAAGATACAAAATCCGTGACAACGATTTCTTATTGAAAATTGAATTTTAACAGTTTTTTGAATGAATGTCGTTACATTTGCTTTAATTAAAGCAAAAAGTACAAAAATAGTGGTTTCAGTGGTTATATTTAAAAATAGTGAAAAAATTCTCAAAATGTGCTTCTCTGGCCGAGAAACGTCGATTTTGCAAATGTGATTAAAAATCGAGGTACATTTTTATTTATTGATCAATCGATATGAAATCACTTTTAATGAGTATTTTATAGGTAAATAAGCTGAATTCGGTCAAACATTTGTACAGAAAAAAATGCATTCAAAAGTGTACCAAAAAAATCGCATGTTTTTTTCTTCAAGATTCAAAATTCGTGACAACGATTTCTCATTGAAAATTGAATTTGAACAGTTTTTTGAATGAATATCGTTACATTTGCTTGAATTAAAGCAAAAAGTACAAAAATAATGGTTTCAGTGGTTATATTTTAAATAGTGAAAAAATTCTCAAAATGTGCTTCTCTGACCGAGAAACGTCGATTTTGAATTTGTTATTAAAAATCGAGGTTCATTTTTATTTATTGATCAATCGAGATGAAATCACTTTTAATCAGTATTTTTTAGGTACTTAAGCTCAATTCGGTCAAAAATTTGTCCAGAAAAAATGCATTCAAAAGTGTACCGAAAAAATCGCATGTTTTTTTCTTCAAGATACAAAATTCGTGACAACGATTTCTCATTGAAAATTGAATTTGAACAGTTTTTTGAATGAATATCGTTACATTTGCTTGAATTAAAGCAAAAAGTACAAAAATAGTGGTTTCAGTGGTTATATTTGAAAATAGTGAAAAAATTCTCAAAATGGGCTTCTCTCGCCGAGAAACGTCGATTATGCAAATGTTATTAAAAATCGAGGTACATTTTTATTTATTGATCAATCGATTTGAAATCACTTTTAATGAGTATTTTTAAGGTAAATAAGCTGAATTCGGTCAAAAATTTGTCCAGAAAAAAATGCATTCAAAAGTGTACCAAAAAAATCGCATGTTTTTTTCTTCAAGATACAAAATTCGTGACAACGATTTCTCATTGAAAGTTGAATTTCAACAGTTTTTTGAATGAATATCGTTACATTTGCTTGAATTAAAGCAAAAAGTACAAAAATTATGGTTTCAGTGGTTATATTTTAAATAGTGAAAAAATTCTCAAAATGTGCTTCTCTGACCGAGAAACGTCGATTTTGAAAATGTTATTAAAAATCGAGGTTCAGTTTTTTTTATTGATCAATCGAGATGAAATCACTTTTAATGAGTATTTTTTAGGTAGTTAAGCTGAATTCGGTCAAAATTTTGTCCAGAAAAAAATGCATTAAAAAGTGTGCCGAAAAAATCGCATGTTTTATTCTTCAAGATACAAAATCCGTGACAACGTTTTCTTATTGAAAATTGAATTTTAACAGTTTTTTGAATGAATATCGTTACATTTGCTTGAATTAAAGCAAAAAGTACAAAAATAGTGGTTTCACTGGTTATATTTGAAAATAGTGAAAAAATTCTCAAAATGTGCTTCTCTGGCCGAGAAACGTCGATTTTGCAAATGTTATTAAAAATCGAGGTACATTTTTATGTATTGATCAATCGATATGAAATCACTTTTAATGAGTATTTTATAGGTAATTAAGCTTAATTCGGTCAAAAATTTGTCCAGAAAAAAATGCATTAAAAATTGTACCGAAAAAATCGCATGTTTTTTCTTCAAGATACAAAATCCGTGACAACGATTTCTTATTGAAAATTGAATTTTAACAGTTTTTTGAATGAATGTCGTTACATTTGCTTTAATTAAAGCAAAAAGTACAAAAATAGTGGTTTCAGTGGTTATATTTAAAAATAGTGAAAAAATTCTCAAAATGTGCTTCTCTGGCCGAGAAACGTCGATTTTGCAAATGTGATTAAAAATCGAGGTACATTTTTATTTATTGATCAATCGATATGAAATCACTTTTAATGAGTATTTTATAGGTAAATAAGCTGAATTCGGTCAAACATTTGTCCAGAATAAAATGCATTCAAAAGTGTACCAAAAAAATCGCATGTTTTTTTCTTCAAGATTCAAAATTCATGACAACGATTTCTCATTGAAAATTGAATTTGAACAGTTTTTTGAATGAATATCGTTACATTTGCTTGAATTAAAGCAAAAAGTACAAAAATAATGGTTTCAGTGGTTATATTTTAAATAGTGAAAAAATTCTCAAAATGTGCTTCTCTGACCGAGAAACGTCGATTTTGCAAATGTTATTAAAAATCGAGGTACATTTTTATGTATTGATCAATCGATATGAAATCACTTTTAATGAGTATTTTATAGGTAAATAAGCTTAATTCGGTCAAAAATTTGTCCAGAAAAAAATTCATTAAAAATTGTACCGAAAAAATCGCATGTTTTTTCTTCAAGATACAAAATCCGTCACAACGTTTTGTTATTGAAAATTGAATTTTAACAGATTTTGAATGAATATCGTTATATTTGCTTGAATTAGAGCAAAAAGTACAAAAATAGTGGTTTCAGTGGTTATATTTGAAAATAGTGAAAAAATTCTCAAAATGTGCTTCTCTGACCGAGAAACGTCGATTTTGAAAATGTTATTAAAAATCGAGGTTCATTTTTTTTATTGATCAATCGAGATGAAATCACTTTTAATGAGTATTTTTTAGGTTGTTAAGCTGAATTCGGTCAAAATTTTGTCCAGAAAAAAATGCATTAAAAAGTGTACCGAAAAAATCGCATGTTTTATTCTTCAAGATACAAAATCCGTGACAACGTTTTCTTATTGAAAATTGAATTTTAACAGTTTTTTGAATGAATATCGTTACATTTGCTTGAATTAAAGCAAAAAGTACAAAAATAGTGGTTTCAGTGGTTATATTTGAAAATAGTGAAAAAATTCTCAAAATGTGCTTCTCTCGCCGAGAAACGTCGATTTTGCAAATGTTATTAAAAATCGAGGTACATTTTTATTTATTGATCAATCGATTTGAAATCACTTTTAATGAGTATTTTTTAGGTAAATAAGCTGAATTCGGTCAAAAATTTGTCCAGAAAAAAATGCATTCAAAAGTGTACCAAAAAAATCGCATGTTTTTTTCTTCAAGATACAAAATTCGTGACAACGATTTCTCATTGAAAATTGAATTTGAACAGTTTTTTGAATGAATATCGTTACATTTGCTTGAATTAAAGCAAAAAGTACAAAAATAGTGGTTTCAGTGGTTATATTTGAAAATAGTGAAAAAATTCTCAAAATGTGCTTCTCTGGCCGAGAAACGTCGATTTTGCAAATGTTATTAAAAATCGAGGTACATTTTTATGTATTGATCAATCGATATGAAATCACTTTTAATGAGTATTTTATAGGTAAATAAGCTTAATTCGGTCAAAAATTTGTCCAGAAAAAAATGCATTAAAAATTGTACCGAAAAAATCGCATGTTTTTTCTTCAAGATACAAAATCCGTGACAACGATTTCTTATTGAAAATTGAATTTTAACAGTTTTTTGAATGAATGTCGTTACATTTGCTTTAATTAAAGCAAAAAGTACAAAAATAGTGGTTTCAGTGGTTATATTTAAAAATAGTGAAAAAATTCTCAAAATGTGCTTCTCTGGCCGAGAAACGTCGATTTTGCAAATGTGATTAAAAATCGAGGTACATTTTTATTTATTGATCAATCGATATGAAATCACTTTTAATGAGTATTTTATAGGTAAATAAGCTGAATTCGGTCAAACATTTGTCCAGAAAAAAATGCATTCAAAAGTGTACCAAAAAAATCGCATGTTTTTTTCTTCAAGATTCAAAATTCATGACAACGATTTCTCATTGAAAATTGAATTTGAACAGTTTTTTGAATGAATATCGTTACATTTGCTTGAATTAAAGCAAAAAGTACAAAAATAATGGTTTCAGTGGTTATATTTTAAATAGTGAAAAAATTCTCAAAATGTGCTTCTCTGACCGAGAAACGTCGATTTTGAATTTGTTATTAAAAATCGAGGTTCATTTTTATTTATTGATCAATCGAGATGAAATCACTTTTAATCAGTATTTTTTAGGTACTTAAGCTGAATTCGGTCAAAAATTTGTCCAGAAAAAATGCATTCAAAAGTGTACCGAAAAAATCGCATGTTTTTTTCTTCAAGATACAAAATTCGTGACAACGATTTCTCATTGAAAATTGAATTTGAACAGTTTTTTGAATGAATATCGTTACATTTGCTTGAATTAAAGCAAAAAGTACAAAAATAGTGGTTTCAGTGGTTATATTTGAAAATAGTGAAAAAAAAAATCAAATTGTGCTTCTCTGGCCGAGAAACGTCGATTTTGCAAATGTTATTAAAAATCGAGGTACATTTTTCTTTATTGATCAATCGATATGAAATCACTTTTAATGAGTATTTTATAGGTAAACAATCTGAGTTCGGTCAAAAATTTGTCGAGAAAAAAATGCATTCAAAATTGTACCAAAAAAATCGCATGTTTTTTTCTTCGAGATGCAAAATCCGTGACATCGATTTCTTATTGAAAATTGAATTTCAACAGTTTTTTGAATGAATATCGTTACATTTGCTTGAATTAAAGCAAAAAGTACAAAAATTATGGTTTCAGTGGTTATATTTTAAATAGTGAAAAAATTCTCAAAATGTGCTTCTCTGACCGAGAAACGTCGATTTTGAAAATGTTATTAAAAATCGAGGTTCATTTTTTTTTATTGATCAATCGAGATGAAATCACTTTTAATGAGTATTTTTTAGGTAGTTAAGCTGAATTCGGTCAAAATTTTGTCCAGAAAAAAATGCATTAAAAAGTGTACCGAAAAAATCGCATGTTTTATTCTTCAAGATAAAAAATCCGTGACAACGTTTTCTTATTGAAAATTGAATTTTAACAGTTTTTTGAATGAATATCGTTACATTTGCTTGAATTAAAGCAAAAAGTACAAAAATAGTGGTTTCAGTGGTTATATTTGAAAATAGTGAAAAAATTCTCAAAATGGGCTTCTCTCGCCGAGAAACGTCGATTATGCAAATGTTATTAAAAATCGAGGTACATTTTTATTTATTGATCAATCGATTTGAAATCACTTTTAATGAGTATTTTTAAGGTAAATAAGCTGAATTCGGTCAAAAATTTGTCCAGAAAAAAATGCATTCAAAAGTGTACCAAAAAAATCGCATGTTTTTTTCTTCAAGATACAAAATTCGTGACAACGATTTCTCATTGAAAGTTGAATTTCAACAGTTTTTTGAATGAATATCGTTACATTTGCTTGAATTAAAGCAAAAAGTACAAAAATAATGGTTTCAGTGGTTATATTTTAAATAGTGAAAAAATTCTCAAAATGTGCTTCTCTGGCCGAGAAACGTCGATTTTGAAAATGTTATTAAAAATCGAGATTCATTTCTATTTATTGATCAATCGATATGAAATCACTTTTAATGAGTATTGTATAGGTAAATAAGCTGAATTCGGTCAAAAATGTTTCCAGAAAAAAATGCATTAAAAAGTGTACCGAAAAAATCGCATGTTTTATTCTTCAAGATACAAAATCCGTGACAACGTTTTCTTATTGAAAATTGAATTTTAACAGTTTTTTGAATGAATATCGTTACATTTGCTTGAATTAAAGCAAAAAGTACAAAAATAATGGTTTCAGTGGTTATATTTTAAATAGTGAAAAAATTCTCAAAATGTGCTTCTCTGGCCGAGAAACGTCGATTTTGAAAATGTTATTAAAAATCGAGATTCATTTCTATTTATTGATCAATCGATATGAAATCACTTTTAATGAGTATTGTATAGGTAAATAAGCTGAATTCGGTCAAAAATGTTTCCAGAAAAAAATGCATTAAAAAGTGTACCGAAAAAATCGCATGTTTTATTCTTCAAGATACAAAATCCGTGACAACGTTTTCTTATTGAAAATTGAATTTTAACAGTTTTTTGAATGAATATCGTTACATTTGCTTGAATTAAAGCAAAAAGTACAAAAATAGTGGTTTCAGTGGTTATATTTGAAAATAGTGAAAAAATTCTCAAAATGTGCTTCTCTGGCCGAGAAACGTCGATTTTGCAAATGTTATTAAAAATCGAGGTACATTTTTATGTATTGATCAATCGATATGAAATCACTTTTAATGAGTATTTTATAGGTAAATAAGCTTAATTCGGTCAAAAATTTGTCCAGAAAAAAATGCATTAAAAATTGTACCGAAAAAATCGCATGTTTTTTCTTCAAGATACAAAATCCGTGACAACGATTTCTTATTGAAAATTGAATTTTAACAGTTTTTTGAATGAATGTCGTTACATTTGCTTTAATTAAAGCAAAAAGTACAAAAATAGTGGTTTCAGTGGTTATATTTAAAAATAGTGAAAAAATTCTCAAAATGTGCTTCTCTGGCCGAGAAACGTCGATTTTGCAAATGTGATTAAAAATCGAGGTACATTTTTATTTATTGATCAATCGATATGAAATCACTTTTAATGAGTATTTTATAGGTAAATAAGCTGAATTCGGTCAACCATTTGTACAGAAAAAAATGCATTCAAAAGTGTACCAAAAAAATCGCATGTTTTTTTCTTCAAGATTCAAAATTCGTGACAACGATTTCTCATTGAAAATTGAATTTGAACAGTTTTTTGAATGAATATCGTTACATTTGCTTGCATTAAAGCAAAAAGTACAAAAATAATGGTTTCAGTGGTTATATTTTAAATAGTGAAAAAATTCTCAAAATGTGCTTCTCTGACCGAGAAACGTCGATTTTGAATTTGTTATTAAAAATCGAGGTTCATTTTTATTTATTGATCAATCGAGATGAAATCACTTTTAATCAGTATTTTTTAGGTACTTAAGCTCAATTCGGTCAAAAATTTGTCCAGAAAAAATGCATTCAAAAGTGTACCGAAAAAATCGCATGTTTTTTTCTTCAAGATACAAAATTCGTGACAACGATTTCTCATTGAAAATTGAATTTGAACAGTTTTTTGAATGAATATCGTTACATTTGCTTGAATTAAAGCAAAAAGTACAAAAATAGTGGTTTCAGTGGTTATATTTGAAAATAGTGAAAAAATTCTCAAAATGGGCTTCTCTCGCCGAGAAACGTCGATTATGCAAATGTTATTAAAAATCGAGGTACATTTTTATTTATTGATCAATCGATTTGAAATCACTTTTAATGAGTATTTTTAAGGTAAATAAGCTGAATTCGGTCAAAAATTTGTCCAGAAAAAAATGCATTCAAAAGTGTACCAAAAAAATCGCATGTTTTTTTCTTCAAGATACAAAATTCGTGACAACGATTTCTCATTGAAAGTTGAATTTCAACAGTTTTTTGAATGAATATCGTTACATTTGCTTGAATTAAAGCAAAAAGTACAAAAATTATGGTTTCAGTGGTTATATTTTAAATAGTGAAAAAATTCTCAAAATGTGCTTCTCTGACCGAGAAACGTCGATTTTGAAAATGTTATTAAAAATCGAGGTTCAGTTTTTTTTATTGATCAATCGAGATGAAATCACTTTTAATGAGTATTTTTTAGGTAGTTAAGCTGAATTCGGTCAAAATTTTGTCCAGAAAAAAATGCATTAAAAAGTGTGCCGAAAAAATCGCATGTTTTATTCTTCAAGATACAAAATCCGTGACAACGTTTTCTTATTGAAAATTGAATTTTAACAGTTTTTTGAATGAATATCGTTACATTTGCTTGAATTAAAGCAAAAAGTACAAAAATAGTGGTTTCACTGGTTATATTTGAAAATAGTGAAAAAATTCTCAAAATGTGCTTCTCTGGCCGAGAAACGTCGATTTTGCAAATGTGATTAAAAATCGAGGTACATTTTTATTTATTGATCAATCGATATGAAATCACTTTTAATGAGTATTTTATAGGTAAATAAGCTTAATTCGGTCAAAAATTTGTCCAGAAAAAAATTCATTAAAAATTGTACCGAAAAAATCGCATGTTTTTTCTTCAAGATACAAAATCCGTCACAACGTTTTGTTATTGAAAATTGAATTTTAACAGATTTTGAATGAATATCGTTATATTTGCTTGAATTAGAGCAAAAAGTACAAAAATAGTGGTTTCAGTGGTTATATTTGAAAATAGTGAAAAAATTCTCAAAATGTGCTTCTCTGACCGAGAAACGTCGATTTTGAAAATGTTATTAAAAATCGAGGTTCATTTTTTTTATTGATCAATCGAGATGAAATCACTTTTAATGAGTATTTTTTAGGTAAATAAGCTGAATTCGGTCAAAATTTTGTCCAGAAAAAAATGCATTAAAAAGTGTACCGAAAAAATCGCATGTTTTATTCTTCAAGATACAAAATCCGTGACAACGTTTTCTTATTGAAAATTGAATTTTAACAGTTTTTTGAATGAATATCGTTACATTTGCTTGAATTAAAGCAAAAAGTACAAAAATAGTGGTTTCAGTGGTTATATTTGAAAATAGTGAAAAAATTCTCAAAATGTGCTTCTCTCGCCGAGAAACGTCGATTTTGCAAATGTTATTAAAAATCGAGGTACATTTTTATTTATTGATCAATCGATTTGAAATCACTTTTAATGAGTATTTTTTAGGTAAATAAGCTGAATTCGGTCAAAAATTTGTCCAGAAAAAAATGCATTCAAAAGTGTACCAAAAAAATCGCATGTTTTTTTCTTCAAGATACAAAATTCGTGACAACGATTTCTCATTGAAAATTGAATTTGAACAGTTTTTTGAATGAATATCGTTACATTTGCTTGAATTAAAGCAAAATGTACAAAAATAGTGGTTTCAGTGGTTATATTTGAAAATAGTGAAAAAAAAATCAAATTGTGCTTCTCTGTTCGAGAAACGTCGATTTTGCAAATGTTATTAAAAATCGAGGTACATTTTTCTTTCTTGATCAATCGATATGAAATCACTTTTAATGAGTATTTTATAGGAAAATAAGCTTAATTCGGTCAAAAATTTGTCCAGAAAACAATGCATTAGAAATTGTACCGAAAAAATCGCATGTTTTTTCTTCAAGATACAAAATCCGTCACAACGTTTTGTTATTGAAAATTGAATTTTAACAGATTTTGAATGAATATCGTTATATTTGCTTGAATTAGAGCAAAAAGTACAAAAATAGTGGTTTCAGTGGTTATATTTGAAAATAGTGAAAAAATTCTCAAAATGTGCTTCTCTCGCCGAGAAACGTCGATTTTGAAAATGTTATTAAAAATCGAGGTACATTTTTATTTATTGATCAATCGATTTGAAATCACTTTTAATGAGTATTTTATAGGTAAATAAGCTGAATTCGGTCAAACATTTGTCCAGAAAAAAATGCATTCAAAAGTGTACCAAAAAAATCGCATGTTTTTTCTTCAAGATTCAAAATTCATGACAACGATTTCTCATTGAAAATTGAATTTGAACAGTTTTTTGAATGAATATCGTTACATTTGCTTGAATTAAAGCAAAAAGTACAAAAATTATGGTTTCAGTGGTTATATTTTAAATAGTGAAAAAATTCTCAAAATGTGCTTCTCTGACCGAGAAACGTCGATTTTGAATATGTTATTAAAAATCGAGGTTCATTTTTATTTATTGATCAATCGAGATGAAATCACTTTTAATGAGTATTTTTTAGGTACTTAAGCTGAATTCGGTCAAAAATTTGTCCAGAAAAAATGCATTCAAAAGTGTACCGAAAAAATCGCATGTTTTTTTCTTCAAGATACAAAATTCGTGACAACGATTTCTCATTGAAAATTGAATTTGAACAGTTTTTTGAATGAATATCGTTACATTTGCTTGAATTAAAGCAAAAAGTACAAAAATTTTGGTTTCAGTGGTTATATTTGAAAATAGTGAAAAAAAAATCAAATTGTGCTTCTCTGGCCGAGAAACGTCGATTTTGCAAATGTTATTAAAAATCGAGGTACATTTTTCTTTATTGATCAATCGATATGAAATCACTTTTAATGAGTATTTTATAGGTAAATAATCTGTATTCGGTCAAAAATTTGTCGAGAAAAAAATGCATTCAAAATTGTACCAAAAAAATCGCATGTTTTTTTCTTCGAGATACAAAATCCGTGACATCGATTTCTTATTGAAAATTGAATTTCAACAGTTTTTTGAATGAATATCGTTACATTTGCTTGAATTAAAGCAAAAAGTACAAAAATTATGGTTTCACTTGTTATATTTTAAATAGTGAAAAAATTCTCAAAATGTGCTTCTCTGACCGAGAAACGTCGATTTTGAATTTGTTATTAAAAATCGAGGTTCATTTTTATTTATTGATCAATCGAGATGAAATCACTTTTAATGAGTATTTTTTAGGTAGTTAAGCTGAATTCGGTCAAAATTTTGTCCAGAAAAAAATGCATTAAAAAGTGTACCGAAAAAATCGCATGTTTTATTCTTCAAGATAAAAAATCCGTGACAACGTTTTCTTATTGAAAATTGAATTTTAACAGTTTTTTGAATGAATATCGTTACATTTGCTTGAATTAAAGCAAAAAGTACAAAAATAGTGGTTTCAGTGGTTATATTTGAAAATAGTGAAAAAATTCTCAAAATGTGCTTCTCTCGCCGAGAAACGTCGATTTTGCAAATGTTATTAAAAATCGAGGTACATTTTTATTTATTGATCAATCGATATGAAATCACTTTTAATGAGTATTTTATAGGTAAATAAGCTGAATTCGGTCAAAAATTTGTCCAGAAAAAATGCATTAAAAAGTGTGCCGAAAAAATCGCATGTTTTATTCTTCAAGATACAAAATCCGTGTCAACGATTTCTTATTGAAAATTGAATTTTAACAGTTTTTTGAATGAATGTCGTTACATTTGCTTTAATTAAAGCAAAAAGTACAAAAATAGTGGTTTCAGTGGTTATATTTGAAAATAGTGAAAAAATTCTCAAAATGTGCTTCTCTGGCCGAGAAACGTCGATTTTGCAAATGTTATTAAAAATCGAGGTACATTTTTATTTATTGATCAATCGATATGAAATCACTTTTAATGAGTATCTTATAGGTAAATAAGCTGAATTCGGTCAAAAATTTTTCCGGAGAAAAATGCATTAAAAAGTGTACCGAAAAAATCGCATGTTTTATTCTTCAAGATACAAAATCCGTGACAACGTTTTCTTATTGAAAATTGAATTTTAACAGTTTTTTGAATGAATATCGTTACATTTGCTTGAATTAAAGCAAAAAGTACAAAAATAGTGGTTTCAGTGGTTATATTTGAAAATAGTGAAAAAATTCTCAAAATGTGCTTCTCTGGCCGAGAAACGTCGATTTTGCAAATGTTATTAAAAATCGAGGTACATTTTTATGTATTGATCAATCGATTTGAAATCACTTTTAATGAGTATTTTTTAGGTAAATAAGCTGATTTCGGTCAAAAATTTGTCCAGAAAAAAATGCATTCAAAAGTGTACCAAAAAAATCGCATGTTTTTCTTCGAGATACAAAATCCGTGACATCGATTTCTTATTGAAAATTGAATTTCAACAGTTTTTTGAATGAATATCGTTACATTTGCTTGAATTAAAGCAAAAAGTACAAAAATTATGGTTTCAGTGGTTATATTTTAAATAGTGAAAAAATTCTCAAAATGTGCTTCTCTGACCGAGAAACGTCGATTTTGAAAATGTTATTAAAAATCGAGGTTCATTTTTTTCTATTGATCAATCGAGATGAAATAACTTTTAATGAGTATTTTTTTGGTAGTTAAGCTGAATTCGGTCAAAAATTTTTCCAGAAAATAATGCATTAAAAAGTGTACCGAAAAAATCGCATGTTTTATTCTTCAAGATACAAAATCCGTGACAACGTTTTCTTATTGAAAATTGAATTTTAACAGTTTTTTGAATGAATATCGTTACATTTGCTTGAATTAAAGCAAAAAGTACAAAAATAGTGGTTTCAGTGGTTATATTTGAAAATAGTGAAAAAATTCTCAAAATGTGCTTCTCTGGCCGAGAAACGTCGATTTTGCAAATGTTATTAAAAATCGAGGTACATTTTTATGTATTGATCAATCGATATGAAATCACTTTTAATGAGTATTTTAAAGGTAAATAAGCTGAATTCGGTCAAAAATTGTCCAGAAAAAAATGCATTAAAAATTGTACCGAAAAAATCGCATGTTTTTTCTTCAAGATACAAAATCCGTCGCAACGATTTCTTATTGAAAATTGAATTTTAACAGTTTTTTGAATGAATGTCGTTACATTTGCTTTAATTAAAGCAAAAAGTACAAAAATAGTGGTTTCAGTGGTTATATTTGAAAATAGTGAAAAAATTCTCAAAATGTGCTTCTCTGGCCGAGAAACGTCGATTTAGAAAATGTTATTAAAAATCGAGGTTCATTTTTATTTATTGATCAATCGATATGAAATCACTTTTAATGAGTATTTTATAGGTAAATAAGCTGAATTCGGTCAAAAATTTGTCCAGAAAAAAATGCATTAAATAGTGTACCGAAAAAATCGCATGTTTTTTTCTTCAAGATACAAAATCCGTCACAACGTTTTGTTATTGAAAATTGAATTTTAACAGATTTTGAATGAATATCGTTGTATTTGCTTGAATTAGAGCAAAAAGTACAAAAATAGTGGTTTCAGTGGTTATATTTGAAAATAGTGAAAACATTCTCAAATTGTGCTTCTCTGGCCGAGAAACGTCAATTTTGAAAATGTTATTAAAAATCGGGGTTCATTTTTATTTATTGATCAATCGATATGAAATCACTTTTAATGAGTATTTTATAGGTAAATAAGCTGAATTCGGTCAAAAATTTGTCCAGAAAAAAATGCATTAAATAGTGTACCGAAAAAATCGCATGTTTTTTTCTTCAAGATACAAAATCCGTCACAACGTTTTGTTATTGAAAATTGAATTTTAACAGATTTTGAATGAATATCGTTGTATTTGCTTGAATTAGAGCAAAAAGTACAAAAATAGTGGTTTCAGTGGTTATATTTGAAAATAGTGAAAACATTCTCAAATTGTGCTTCTCTGGCCGAGAAACGTCAATTTTGAAAATGTTATTAAAAATCGGGGTTCATTTTTATTTATTGATCAATCGATATGAAATCACTTTAAATGAGCATTTTATAGGTAAATAAGCTGAATTCGGTCAAAAATTTGTCCGGAAAAAAATACATTAAAAAGTGTACCGAAAAAATCGCATGTTTTTTTCTTCAAGATACAAAATCCGTGACAACTATTACTTATTGAAAATTGAATTTTAACAGTTTTTTTCAATGAATATCGTTACATTTGCTTGAATTAAAGCAAAAAGTTCAAAAATTATGGTTTCAGTGGTTATATTTTAAATAGTGAAAAAAAGATCAAAATGTGCTTCTCTGGCCGAGAAACGTCGATTTTGCAAATGTTATTAAAAATCGAGGTACATTTTTATTTATTGATCAATCGATATGAAATCACTTTTAATGAGTATTTTATAGGTAAATAAGCTGAATTCGGTCAAAAATTTCTCCAGAAAAAAATGCATTCAATAGTGTACCAAAGAAATCGCATGTTTTTTTCTTCAAGATACAAAATCCGTGACAACGATTTCTCATTGAAAATTGAATTTGAACAGTTTTTTGAATGAATATCGTTACATTTGCTTGAATTAGAGCAAAAAGTACAAAAATAGTGGTTTCAGTGGTTATATTTGAAAATAGTGAAAAAATTCTCAAATTGTGCTTCTCTGACCGAGAAACGTCGATTTTGAAAATGTTATTAAAAATCGGGGTTCATTTTTATTTATTGATCAATCGATATGAAATCACTTTTAATGAGTATTTTATAGGTAAATAAGCTGAATTCGGTCAAAAATTTGTCCAGAAAAAAATGCATTAAAAAGTGTACCGAAAAAATCGCATGTTTTTTTCTTCAAGATACAAAATCCGTGACAACAATTTCTTATTGAAAATTGAATTTTAACAGTTTTTTTGAATGAATATCGTTACATTTGCTTGAATTAAAGCAAAAAGTACAAAAATTATGGTTTCAGTGGTTATATTTTAAATAGTGAAAAAATTCTCAAAATGTGCTTCTCTGGCCGAGAAACGTCGATTTTGAAAATGTTATTAAAAATCGAGATTCATTTCTATTTATTGATCAATCGATATGAAATCACTTTTAATGAGTATTGTATAGGTAAATAAGCTGAATTCGGTCAAAAATTTTTCCAGAAAAAAATGCATTAAAAAGTGTACCGAAAAAATCGCATGTTTTATTCTTCAAGATACAAAATCCGTGACAACGATTTCTTATTGAAAATTGAATTTTAATAGTTTTTTGAATGAATATCGTTACATTTGCTTTAATTAAAGCAAAAAGTACAAAAATAGTGGATTCAGTGGTTATATTTGAAAATAGTGAAAAAAATCTCAAAATGTGCTTCTCTGGCCGAGAAACGTCGATTTTGCAAATGTTATTAAAAATCGAGGTACATTTTTATTTATTGATCAATCGATATGAAATCACTTTTAATGAGTATTTTAGAGGTAAGTAAGCTGAATTCGGTCAAAAATTTGTCCAGAAAAAAATGCATTAAAAAGTGTACCGAAAAAATCGCATGTTTTTTTTCTTCAAGATACAAAATCCGTGACAACGATTTCTCAATGAAAATTGAATTTGAACAGTTTTTTGAATGAATATCGTTACATTTGCTTGAATTAAAGCAAAAAGTACAAAAATAGTGGTTTCAGTGGTTATATTTGAAAATAGTGAAAAAATTCTCAAAATGAGCTTCTCTGGCCGAGAAACGTCGATTTAGAAAATGTTATTAAAAATCGAGGTTCATTTTTATTTTTGATCAATCGATATGAAATCACTTTAAATGAGTATTTTATAGGTAAATAAGCTGAACTTGGTCAAAAATTTGTTAAGAAAAAAATGCATTAAAAAGTGTACCGAAAAAATCGCATGTTTTTTTCTTCGAGATAAAAAATCCGTCACAACGTTTTCTTATTGAAAATTGAATTTTAACAGATTTTGAATGAATGTCGTTATATTTGCTTGAATTAGAGCAAAAAGTACAAAAATAGTGGTTTCAGTGGTTATATTTGAAAATAGTGAAAAAATTCTCAAAATGTGCTTCTCTTTGCCGAGAAACGTCGATTTTGCAAATGTTATCAAAAATCGAGGCTCATTTTTTTCTATTGATCAATCGAGATGAAATAACTTTTAATGAGTATTTTTTAGGTAGTTAAGCTGAATTCGGTCAAAAATTTTTCCAGAAAAAAATGCATTAAAAAGTGTACCGAAAAAATCGCATGTTTTATTCTTCAAGATACAAAATCCGTGACAACGTTTTCTTATTGAAAATTGAATTTTAACAGTTTTTTGAATGAATATCGTTACATTTGCTTGAATTAAAGCAAAAAGTACAAAAATAGTGGTTTCAGTGGTTATATTTGAAAATAGTGAAAAAATTCTCAAAATGTGCTTCTCTGGCCGAGAAACGTCGATTTTGCAAATGTTATTAAAAATCGAGGTACATTTTTATGTATTGATCAATCGATATGAAATCACTTTTAATGAGTATTTTAAAGGTAAATAAGCTGAATTCGGTCAAAAATTGTCCAGAAAAAAATGCATTAAAAATTGTACCGAAAAAATCGCATGTTTTTTCTTCAAGATACAAAATCCGTCACAACGATTTCTTATTGAAAATTGAATTTTAACAGTTTTTTGAATGAATGTCGTTACATTTGCTTTAATTAAAGCAAAAAGTACAAAAATAGTGGTTTCAGTGGTTATATTTGAAAATAGTGAAAAAATTCTCAAAATGTGCTTCTCTGGCCGAGAAACGTCGATTTTGCAAATGTTATTAAAAATCGAGGTACATTTTTATTTATTGATCAATCGATATGAAATCACTTTTAATGAGTATTTTATAGGTAAATAAGCTGAATTCGGTCAAAAATTTGTCCAGAAAAAAATGCATTAAATAGTGTACCGAAAAAATCGCATGTTTTTTTCTTCAAGATACAAAATCCGTCACAACGTTTTGTTATTGAAAATTGAATTTTAACAGATTTTGAATGAATATCGTTGTATTTGCTTGAATTAGAGCAAAAAGTACAAAAATAGTGGTTTCAGTGGTTATATTTGAAAATAGTGAAAAAATTCTCAAATTGTGCTTCTCTGGCCGAGAAACGTCAATTTTGAAAATGTTATTAAAAATCGGGGTTCATTTTTATTTATTGATCAATCGATATGAAATCACTTTAAATGAGTATTTTATAGGTAAATAAGCTGAATTCGGTCAAAAATTTGTCCGGAAAAAAATACATTAAAAAGTGTACCGAAAAAATCGCATGTTTTTTTCTTCAAGATACAAAATCCGTGACAACTATTACTTATTGAAAATTGAATTTCAACAGTTTTTTGAATGAATATCGTTACATTCGCTTGAATTAAAGCAAAAATTACAAAAATTGTGGTTTCAGTGGTTATATTTGAAAATAGTGAAAAAATTCTCAAAATGTGCTTCTCTGGCCGAGAAACGTCGATTTTGCAAATGTTATTAAAAATCGAGGTACATTTTTATTTATTGATCAATCGATATGAAATCACTTTTAATGAGTATTTTATAGGTAAGTAAGCTGAATTCGGTCAAAATTTTGTCCAGAAAAAAATGCATTAAAAAGTGTACCGAAAAAATCGCATGTTTTTTTCTTCAAGATACAAAATCCGTGACAACAATTTCTTATTGAAAATTGAATTTTAACAGTTTTTTCCAATGAATATCGTTACATTTGCTTGAATTAAAGCAAAAAGTACAAAAATAGTGGTTTCAGTGGTTATATTTGAAAATAGTGAAAAAAATCTCAAAATGTGCTTCTCTGGCCGAGAAACGTCGATTTTGCAAATGTTATTAAAAATCGAGGTACATTTTTATTTATTGATCAATCGATATGAAATCACTTTTAATGAGTATTTTATAGGTAAGTAAGCTGAATTCGGTCAAAAATTTGTCCAGAAAAAAATGCATTAAAAAGTGTACCGAAAAAATCGCATGTTTTTTTCTTCAAGATACAAAATCCGTGACAACGATTTCTCAATGAAAATTGAATTTGAACAGTTTTTTGAATGAATATCGTTACATTTGCTTGAATTAAAGCAAAAAGTACAAAAATAGTGGTTTCAGTGGTTATATTTGAAAATAGTGAAAAAATTCTCAAAATGTGCTTCTCTGGCCGAGAAACGTCGATTTAGAAAATGTTATTAAAAATCGAGGTTCATTTTTATTTTTGATCAATCGATATGAAATCACTTTAAATGAGTATTTTATAGGTAAATAAGCTGAACTTGGTCAAAAATTTGTTAAGAAAAAAATGCATTAAAAAGTGTACCGAAAAAATCGCATGTTTTTTTCTTCGAGATAAAAAATCCGTCACAACGTTTTCTTATTGAAAATTGAATTTTAACAGATTTTGAATGAATGTCGTTATATTTGCTTGAATTAGAGCAAAAAGTACAAAAATAGTGGTTTCAGTGGTTATATTTGAAAATAGTGAAAAAATTCTCAAAATGTGCTTCTCTGGCCGAGAAACGTCGTTTTTGCAAATGTTATTAAAAACCGAGGTACATTTTTATTTATTGATCAATCGATATGAAATCACTTTTAATGAGTATTTTATAGGTAAGTAAGCTGAATTCGGTCAAAACTTTGTCCAGATAAAAAATGCATTAAAAAGTGTACCGAAAAAATCGCATGTTTTTTTTTCTTCAAGATACAAAATCCGTGACAACGATTTCTTATTGAAAATTGAATTTTAAGTTTTTTGAATGAATTTCGTTTCGCTTAAATTAAAGCAAAAAGTACAAAAATAGTGGTTTCAGTGGTTATATTTGAAAATAGTGAAAAAATTCTCAAAATGTTGTAGCAAAGGATTTCGGCCTACACTTTTAAGTCTTAACACAGTCATTTATCTTACCTATTCAAGTAACTTGTCAAACTCTCATATCACTAGAAATATCTGAACTCTCTATTTTTGGACCCCTTTCCCACCATGATCTTATCGGCCATCGCGGCGCCACATTTCCTATTCTATTGTAACAGTTTTACCTAGGAGGTCCTGCCTAGTTTTACCTATATTTTTGGGGGATCGGTATAAACTTTGTAAGAGGAGAGGACTCTCTCCTTAGACTCAGAGATGAACGGTCACTAATAAAATTGCTTTTTCAAAAAAGTCTACTCTTTCTTGAGTTTTTCACTCGTTTTATGGAATCGTTAGAGTAGCGAGGTTGCGCGAGCCCCTCAAGTCGTGGAATGATAAAACCCCGCGACATCTATTTGGTGGAGGCGCGGGGCAAGACTAAGGTAGTTAGGAAAGTCTTGCAAGTTCCCAGTTAGTAAATTATACGAGTGTTGAACGGAAGAAGATGTGTTCCAACGGAAGGAGTACTAATTAAGCTGGAAACCAATCGCAATCAAACTCATCGCCGGCCGGCCCACGGAGGAAGAAACTGCGGGGTCTTCATTGCCGTAAGAAGTTTGATGTGGCGGAAGGAACTGCGGGGCCTTCATAGCCGCATCAAGTAACGCACCGGAGGAGTACTTGCGACCTGGTTGGAGATTGCAGGAGGTGGAGGGCTAAACAGGCCATAGCCATCATTGGACATCAGCGAGGGTCACCAAGAAGTCTCATCGAGGACCGACGTGGAGGGAAGAAATCCATTGCCACGCTAAAGCCGAAAACGTAGAGGGTGGAAGCCATAGCTACGTGAAGTTGTGAAGAGACTATTTGAACTTTTGAACTTAATTACGTAAAAATAAAAAAAAAAACAGTTACAAAGAAAAAAAAATTTTTTAGGCGTGAACGGATTCGCCAAGTAGTAAGTCGAAATTGATTTGGTTTAAATTTAGATTTTGATTTGGTTTTGAGTAAGGTAAACCATGAATCGTAGTGAAATACAAGCACTCATGGCTACACTGACCAGTGAGGTGGGTGAAATGTTTAAGTCATTCGAAGAAAGAAACAATAGAAAGATAGAATTAGCTTTACAAACGTTAAATGAGAGAGGAAATCCAAATCAAGTTAATCAGGAAATTTCGTCGGGGGAGGATGCTGGTAACCCTCGAGCAAATTCATCCGCTTCGTCGGATACGGACATTTATGATCATAACTTATTTACTTCCGAGTTAGTAAATAATGATACTAACACCAGTCCCAAGATAGTAGTAAATAGAAACGTAAGGCCACCAGGGCTAAATGTTAATGCAACCCCTTATTGTATCCCCACATCAAACTCCTTGAACATGGGAAATTCGACTCCTCCCAAGTTCAAGAGTGGGCAAGATGCTTATTCATTTTTGGGAGAGGTCGAGAGATACCGGCGTCTTTCACGGTTAACCGACGCGCAATTACTTAGTAATGTGGAATTCATGTTGGAAGGAGATCTTATATATTGGTGGGATCGTGTTTGCCATGAAATTAACACGTGGTCAGAGTTCAGGGATAAGTTTTGTCGTTCGTTTGTGGGTTTCGATTACCGTAGCCAGTTAGAAAGTAAGGTCTCGCAAAGAAGGCAGAAACCAAATGAATCCGTTTTGGATTATATGCTCGAGAAAGAAAGGTTATGCAGACAGTTAGATCCGAATATTAACACTGTCAGTCTCGGAGAAAAGGTAGTAAGTGGGTTGAATCCACACTTGTTACAAATTATGCGCTTACCTGCAAACCCAACATTAACGGAAGTTCAGGAAGAAGCTCAACGAGCACAAGGTTTACTGGCCCAAACAAGAGAATATGATAATTCATATCGGCAAAATAGCCACAACGTCAATCGGTTTAATAGTAGGATTCAAAGAGTAGAGCCTATCAACCGTTACAGCAGCGAACCTAAAAGAGAAGCAAACACCCTGACAAACGGTACAAAGCCACGGTACCCTGTCAATAATAACAGGTCTAGGAGTCAAAACGTAGAACCTAGGATTGGCAATTCGCGTTCGAACCCATTAGAATGATTTAAGTGCCATAAGACCGGACATAAAGCGTTCCACTGCTCAAAGAAAGAATCAAATACCCAAGGGGGAAAGGTATCGTCGGTCTCTGAACAAGACGGACCGGCAGATAATTCGGTTGCACAGGAGGATATCCCAGACACTATTTCAGTCATTATGGCAGTCAGAAGCCAAGAACCGATACAAACTGAGAAGTTGGATGAAGCGAGTGAAGAGATCGAAATGGTGGATAGCAACTGGGATGAATTAACAAATTTTCCGGGACTGGAAAAGGAAAAGGAAGATAGTTATTTTGCAAAAATGAGAGAAGAATTTCGGAAACGTGGAAGACCCAAAGTTCCCGTAGCCATTGGATCATGGAAGGGAGTAGCGTTGATTGATAGTGGGTCAGATTATACAGTAGTTCCACAGGCCGTTTGGCAAGCCATTCGAGAAGATAATAATTTGAATCCGTGGAGTGGTCCAACGCTAGTTGTCGCGAATGAGGTCCCTATGACAATGCTTGGTGAAGCGGATGTAATCATTAGAATGGTAGAAAAATCTTGGAAGTTTAGGATCGGAGTAACAGCGGTTTTAGAAAGCGAAGTAATTCTGGGATGGGATTTTTGTCTGCACACCGGGTTACACGCTAAACCTCATGTATCAGCTTATTCTTTCGGTTTCGAAGAGACATTACACCCATTGCATAATCCGAGATCAGAGAAAAATGAATCTATTGCGGTTAGTAAGACCAAAGAAATTATGGAAACTAGAGAATCAGCTGAAATGGAAGTACCACCCGTAATAGGAGAGATACTAGAAGATTTCCCAGACGTATTTACGGGAGAGCCTGGTCAAACTTCGGTAGTTAAGCATACGATAACGCTTAGTACCGAGGTACCTATTAAATCAAGACCGTATCCGATGGCACCTTTCAAGAAGAAAATAATTGAAGAACAAATTGAAGAGATGCTCAAAAGAAAGATTATTAGGCCTAGTAATTCTCCTTACGCTTCACCAGTATTAGTAGTCAAAAAGAAGGACTCAACCTATCGCTTTTGTGGAGATTATAGAAAGCTGAATGAAATAACGGTAGCTGATGCATACCCCATTCCAAATATTAGAGAGCAAATTAACGCGTTAACTGGAGCCAAGTATTTTTCCATATTGGACCTTAAGGATGGATTTTGGCAGATCGCGTTAGAGGAGGAAACAAAGCCTTATACAGCGTTCGTGACGCACAAGGGACTCTTCGAATTTAATGTTTTACCTTTTGGGTTGAAGAATTCCCCAGCGACCTTTCAACGCTGTATCGCTTCAATATTCCGCGAAGAATTGGGAAAAAGCGTAGTAGTCTACATAGACGATATTTTAGTTTACTCGAAGACCCTTGAAGAGCACCTAGAACACTTAAGAAACGTATTTACAATTTTGAGAGAGGCAGGTTTTACGTGTAAGGCCTCAAAATGCCATTTTCTGAAGGAAGAGTTAAAATTCCTTGGCCACCTGGTGGGAAAAAACGGGATAAGTGTCGATAGCGACAAAGTAAAAGCCGTAACGGGTTACCCTAGACCGAAAAATGTGAAGGAGGTCCGAGCCTTTATTGGTCTCGCGGGGTGGTATAGGGAGTTCGTCCCGAACTTCTCAGAGGTCGCCTACCCTTTGACTGAGTTAACTAAGAGCAACGTAAGTTGGGAATGGAACGACAAGAGGGAGAAGGCGTTTCTAGAGTTGAAAACCCGTTTGGCCACAGCTCCTATCTTGCATTACCCTGACTACGAACTGCCATTCTTCGTCCAGACTGATGCCAGCTTAATCGGTGCAGGCGCAGTCTTGTATCAAGTAGACAATGAAGGGAGAGAGAAAGTTATTTCTTTCATGAGCTGTAAATTCAAAGATGCGGAAAGAAATTATCACGCTACTGAACGTGAACTATTAGCGATCGTATGGGCGATATCGAAATTCCGACAATATATTGAAGGGATACGTTTTACCCTCGTAACGGATAGCAGCGCTTTATTATGGCTTAGGAAGATGAGAGATTCCTCATCTAGGCTAACACGTTGGGCGATTCAGACCCAAGAATTTAACTTTGACGTAGTACACAGACGAGGAAAAGAAAACGTAGTGGCGGATGCGTTATCCAGAGCGCCAGTTGATGCCGCTGAATCGGATTTTGACAATTCAAACCGAGAATATTTTGAAGAAATAATGAGTCCCAGGATTCCTGAAGGAAAAGTTGGAAAGCTAGCGGCCATCGCAGCTGGAAAAGACTCTAAAATTAAATTTGAAAATTCTGATTTGGCATTCGATAGAGAAGAGTTCATCGAAGAGCAAGATAGCGACTCAGAAATAGCTGCCTATAAAGCATACCTAAAAGATTCGTCTTTGCCAGAAAATAACCGTTTGGCGCGGAAAATTAAGAAGAAAGCGCATCGTTATTCGATGTCTGATAAAATATTGTACAGGCTTATCGAAACAAGACCATGTCGTCATGAAGGGAAGTTGGAAATCCCTATAGCGTATCGTCCAGTTATACCTCGCAGTTTAAGGGCAAAGTTTTTATCAATATCGCATGATCAACCCATATCGGGGCATTTGGGCTTGGAGAAAACCTACTGGAGGGTTAAAAATACTGCGTATTGGGACAGAATGTACCAAGATTGCGAAAAGTATGTTCGTTCGTGTGAAATTTGTCAGAGAGTAAAAGGTTCGAATCAAAAACCATCGGGTTTACTACAAACTATTCCACCATCAGAACCATGGGAACTAATCGATATGGATTTACAAGGACCCTTTCCTAAGAGTACGAAAGGAAATGAATATCTGTTGGTCGTGGTGGATCATTTCTCAAAATACGTGGAAATGTTCCCATTAAGAAAGGCAACGGCTAAGAACATTGCAAAAAATTTATCTGAGAATATTTTTCCACGGTATGGAGTGCCAAGAGCCATTCTTTGTGACAATGGACCACAGTTTATCTCCGATTGCTTCAGATGAGTTGTAAACGACTGGGGTTCAAAGGTAGTGTACACCACTACCTACCATCCGCAGACAAATTTTACCGAGAGAGAAAACAAGACCATCAAAACCCTAATATCTTGTTTTATTAACGACGAGCATCGAACGTGGGACAGTAAACTACCATTTTTAGCGATGGCTATAAATTCGGTACCACAGGCGACGACAAAGTATAGTCCACATTTAGTCCTTACTGGGCGCGAGATGAAAATGCCCATAGACAGAGCTATTGGCAAAACAGACTCTGTAAATTCAGATGTAGACGCCTATGTCAGAAAGTTAAAAGATAAGGTTGAAAGTATAATGGCAAATGCGATCGCGTCCAAAGAATCTGAATTTCAGAAACAAAAGAAAAACTATGATAAGTCGCGTAAAGACGTGAGATTTAGTTTAGGTGAACTTGTGTTAGTTAGAACACACCCCATTTCAAAGAAAGACAAATATTTTTCGAAAAAACTGGCAGAAAAATGGGAAGGCCCGTATAAAATTTCTAAAGTTAAATCTAATGTCAACTATGAAATTGAAGGTTTAAATGACAATATTAATTACGGCACTTTCCATGTGCAAAACTTAAAAAAATATAACCAGAGAGAAGCAAGTTTACCTTTGAACAATGATCAGAAATCTAACAAAGAATCAAATAGGCAAGTAACTTCAAGACCACCTAGAAAGGTTAAAAGACCTATTAAATATCCAAAATAGGCTAGCAAAGAAAGATTTGAAAAAAAAAATTTATGTGTTGAAAACCAACAGGAGTGAATATAAGATTCAACTGTTCTTTTTATTATTATTAGGACGATTAATTTTATTGGTCTGATTAATTCCATTTGTGCTAAAATGAATTTTTTTATTTTATTTGTTTGTGAAAAAAAAAAAATTTTGATTCGAGTTGTAGTAATGTTTTTACTGTTGTCAAACGCGGTAGACCAAGAGACCAAGTTAAAGATTTTTCTTTTGTGTATTTTCACATTGATTTTGGACACTATGCGCGTCCTTTTTAAAGAAGGGGGGAGTTGTAGCAAAGGATTTCGGCCTACACTTTTAAGTCTTAACACAGTCATTTATCTTACCTATTCAAGTAACTTATCAAACTCTCATATCACTAGAAATATCTGAACTCTCTATTTTTGGACCCCTTTCCCACCATGATCTTATCGGCCATCGCGGCGCCACATTTCCTATTCTATTGTAACAGTTTTATCTAGGAGGTCCTGCCTAGTTTTACCTATATTTTTGGGGGATTGGTATAAACTTTGTAAGAGGAGAGGACTCTCTCCTTAGACTCAGAGATGAACGGTCACTAATAAAATTGCTTGTTCAAAAAAGTCTACTCTTTCTTGAGTTTTTCACTCGTTTTATGGAATCGTTAGAGTAGCGAGGTTGCGCGAGCCCCTCAAGTCGTGGAATGATAAAACCCCGCTACAATGTGCTTCTCTTTGCCGAGAAACGTCGATTTTGCAAATGTTATCAAAAATCGAGGTTCATTTTTATTTATTGATCAATCGATATGAAATCACTTTTAATGAGTATTTTATAAGTAAATAAGCTGAATTCGGTCAAAACTTTGTCCAGAAAAAAATGCATTAAAAAGTGTACCGAAAAAATCGCATGTTTTTTTTCTTCAAGATGCAAAATCCGTGACAACGATTTCTTATTGAAAATTGAATTTGAACAGTTTTTTGAATGAATATCGTTATATTTGCTTGAATTAAAGCAAAAAGTACAAAAATAGTGGTTTCAGTGGTTATATTTTAAAATAGTGAAAAAATCTCAAAATGTGCTTCTCTGGCCGAGAAACGTCGATATTGAAAATGTTATTAAAAATAAAGGTACTTTTTTATTTATTGATCAATTGATATGAAATCACTTTTAATGAGTATTTTAAAGGTAAATAAGATGAATTCGGTCAAAAATTTGTCCAGAAAAAAATGCATTCAAAAGTGTACCGAAAAAATCGCATATTTTTTTCTTCAAGATACAAAATCCGTGACAACGATTTCTTATTGGAAATTGAATTTTAACAGTTTTTTGAATGAATATCGTTACATTTGCTTGATTTAAAGCAAAAAGTACAAAAATAGTGGTTTCAGTGGTTATATTTGAAAATAGTGAAAAAATTCTCAAAATGTGCCTCTCTGGCCGAGAAACGTCGATTTTGAAAATGTTATTAAAAATCGAGGTTCATTTTTTTTATTGATCAATCGAGATGAAATCACTTTTAATGAGTATTTTATAGGTAAATAAGCTGAATTCGGTCAAAAATTTGTCCAGAAAAAAATGCATTAAAAAGTGTACCGAAAAAAATCGCATGTTTTTTTCTTCAAGATACAAAATCCGTCACTACGTTTTCTTATTGAAAATTGAATTTTAACAGATTTTGAATGAATATCGTTACATTTGCTTGATTTAAAGCAAAAAGTACAAAAATAGTGGTTTCAGTGGTTATATTTGAAAATAGTGAAAAAATTCTCAAAATGTGCTTCTCTGGCCGAGAAACGTCGATTTTGAAAATGTAATTAAAAATCGAGGTTCAATTTTATTTATTGATCAATCGAGATGAAATCACTTTTAATGAGTATTTTATAGGTAAATAAGCTGAATTCGGTCAAAAGTTTGTCCAGAAAAAAATGCATTAAAAAGTGTACCGAAAAAATCGCATGTTTTTTTTCTTCAAGATGCAAAATCCGTGACAACGATTTCTTATTGAAAATTGAATTTGAACAGTTTTTTGAATGAATATCGTTATATTTGCTTGAATTAAAGCAAAAAGTACAAAAATAGTGGTTTCAGTGGTTATATTTTAAAATAGTGAAAAAATCTCAAAATGTGCTTCTCTGGCCGAGAAACGTCGATTTTGAAAATGTTATTAAAAATAAAGGTACATTTTTATTTATTGATCAATTGATATGAAATCACTTTTAATGAGTATTTTATAGGTAAATAAGATGAATTCGGTCAAAAATTTGTCCAGAAAAAAATGCATTCAAAAGTGTACCGAAAAAATCGCATATTTTTTTCTTCAAGATACAAAATCCGTGACAACGATTTCTTATTGGAAATTGAATTTTAACAGTTTTTTGAATGAATATCGTTACATTTGCTTGATTTAAAGCAAAAAGTACAAAAATAGTGGTTTCAGTGGTTATATTTGAAAATAGTGAAAAAATTCTCAAAATGTGCTTCTCTGGCCGAGAAACGTCGATTTTGAAAATGTTATAAAAAATCGAGATTCATTTTTATTTATTGATCAATCGATATGAAATCACTTTTAATGTGTATTTTATAGGTAAATAAGCTGAATTCGGTCAAAAATTTGTCCGGAAAAAAATGCATTAAAAAGTGTACCGAAAAAATCGCATGTTTTTTTCTTCAAGATACAAAATCCGTGACAACGATTTCTCATTGAAAATTGAATTTGAACAGTTTTTTGAATGAATATCGTTACATTTGCTTGATTTAAAGCAAAAAGTACAAAAATAGTGGTTTCAGTGGTTATATTTGAAAATAGTGAAAAAATTCTCAAAATGTGCCTCTCTGGCCGAGAAACGTCGATTTTGAAAATGTTATTAAAAATCGAGGTTCATTTTTTTTATTGATCAATCGAGATGAAATCACTTTTAATGAGTATTTTATAGGTAAATAAGCTGAATTCGGTCAAAAGTTTGTCCAGAAAAAAATGCATTAAAAAGTGTACCGAAAAAATCGCATGTTTTTTTTCTTCAAGATGCAAAATCCGTGACAACGATTTCTTATTGAAAATTGAATTTGAACAGTTTTTTGAATGAATATCGTTATATTTGCTTGAATTAAAGCAAAAAGTACAAAAATAGTGGTTTCAGTGGTTATATTTTAAAATAGTGAAAAAATCTCAAAATGTGCTTCTCTGGCCGAGAAACGTCGATTTTGAAAATGTTATTAAAAATAAAGGTACATTTTTATTTATTGATCAATTGATATGAAATCACTTTTAATGAGTATTTTATAGGTAAATAAGATGAATTCGGTCAAAAATTTGTCCAGAAAAAAATGCATTCAAAAGTGTACCGAAAAAATCGCATATTTTTTTCTTCAAGATACAAAATCCGTGACAACGATTTCTTATTGGAAATTGAATTTTAACAGTTTTTTGAATGAATATCGTTACATTTGCTTGATTTAAAGCAAAAAGTACAAAAATAGTGGTTTCAGTGGTTATATTTGAAAATAGTGAAAAAATTCTCAAAATGTGCTTCTCTGGCCGAGAAACGTCGATTTTGAAAATGTTATAAAAAATCGAGATTCATTTTTATTTATTGATCAATCGATATGAAATCACTTTTAATGTGTATTTTATAGGTAAATAAGCTGAATTCGGTCAAAAATTTGTCCGGAAAAAAATGCATTAAAAAGTGTACCGAAAAAATCGCATGTTTTTTTCTTCAAGATACAAAATCCGTGACAACGATTTCTCATTGAAAATTGAATTTGAACAGTTTTTTGAATGAATATCGTTACATTTGCTTGATTTAAAGCAAAAAGTACAAAAATAGTGGTTTCAGTGGTTATATTTGAAAATAGTGAAAAAATTCTCAAAATGTGCCTCTCTGGCCGAGAAACGTCGATTTTGAAAATGTTATAAAAAATCGAGGTTCATTTTTATTTATTGATCAATCGATATGAAATCACTTTTAATGAGTATTTTATAGATAAATAAGCTGAATTCGGTCAAAAATTTGTCCAGAAAAAAATGCATTAAAAAGTGTACCGAAAAAAATCGCATGTTTTTTTCTTCAAGATACAAAATCCGTCACTACGTTTTCTTATTGAAAATTGAATTTTAACAGATTTTGAATGAATATCGTTACATTTGCTTGATTTAAAGCAAAAAGTACAAAAATAGTGGTTTCAGTGGTTATATTTGAAAATAGTGAAAAAATTCTCAAAATGTGCTTCTCTGGCCGAGAAACGTCGATTTTGAAAATGTAATTAAAAATCGAGGTTCAATTTTATTTATTGATCAATCGAGATGAAATCACTTTTAATGAGTATTTTATAGGTAAATAAGCTGAATTCGGTCAAAAGTCTGTCCAGAAAAAAATGCATTAAAAAGTGTACCGAAAAAATCGCATGTTTTTTTTCTTCAAGATGCAAAATCCGTGACAACGATTTCTTATTGAAAATTGAATTTGAACAGTTTTTTGAATGAATATCGTTATATTTGCTTGAATTAAAGCAAAAAGTACAAAAATAGTGGTTTCAGTGGTTATATTTTAAAATAGTGAAAAAATCTCAAAATGTGCTTCTCTGGCCGAGAAACGTCGATTTTGAAAATGTTATTAAAAATAAAGGTACATTTTTATTTATTGATCAATTGATATGAAATCACTTTTAATGAGTATTTTATAGGTAAATAAGATGAATTCGGTCAAAAATTTGTCCAGAAAAAAATGCATTCAAAAGTGTACCGAAAAAATCGCATATTTTTTTCTTCAAGATACAAAATCCGTGACAACGATTTCTTATTGGAAATTGAATTTTAACAGTTTTTCTGAAGAATATCGTTATATTTGCTTGAATTAAAGCAAAAAGTACAAAAAAAATGGTTTCAGTGGTTATATTTCAAAATAGTGAAAAAATTCTCAAAATGTGCTTCTCTGGCCGAGAAACGTCGATTTTCAAAATGTAATTAAAAATCGAGGTTCAATTTTATTTATTGATCAATCGAGATGAAATCACTTTTAATGAGTATTTTATAGGTAATAAAGCTGAATTCGGTCAAAAATATGTCCAGAAAAAAAGAATGCATTAAAAAGTGTACCGAAAAAATCGCATGTTTTTTTTCTTCAAGATGCAAAATCCGTGACAACGATTTCTTATTGAAAATTGAATTTGAACAGTTTTTTGAATGAATATCGTTATATTTGCTTGAATTAAAGCAAAAAGTACAAAAATAGTGGTTTCAGTGGTTATATTTTAAAATAGTGAAAAAAATCTCAAAATGTGCTTCTCTGGCCGAGAAACGTCGATTTTGAAAATGTTATTAAAAATAAAGGTACATTTTTATTTATTGATTAATTGATATGAAATCACTTTTAATGAGTATTTTATAGGTAAATAAGCTGAATTCGGTCAAAAATTTGTCCAGAAAAAAATGCATTCAAAAGTGTACCGAAAAAATCGCATATTTTTTTCTTCAAGATACAAAATCCGTGACAACGATTTCTTATTGGAAATTGAATTTTAACAGTTTTTCGGAAGAATATCGTTATATTTGCTTGAATTAAAGCAAAAAGTACAAAAAAAATGGTTTCAGTGGTTATATTTGAAAATAGTGAAAAAATTCTCAAAATGTGCTTCTCTGGCCGAGAAACGTCGATTTTCAAAATGTAATTAAAAATCGAGGTTCAATTTTATTTATTGATCAATCGAGATGAAATCACTTTTAATGAGTATTTTATAGGTAATAAAGCTGAATTCGGTCAAAAATTTGTCCGGAAAAAAATGCATTCAAAAGTGTACCGAAAAAATCGCATGTTTTTTTTCTTCAAGATACAAAATCCGTGACAACGATTTCTGATTGGAAATTGAATTTTAACAGTTTTTTGTATTAATATCGTTATATTTGCTTGAATTAAAGCAAAAAGTACAAAAATAATGGTTTCAGTGGTTATATTTTAAAATAGTGAAAAAATTCTCAAAATGTGCTTCTCTGGCCGAGAAACGTCGATTTTGAAAATGTTATTAAAAATAAAGGTACATTTTTATTTATTGATCAATCGATATGAAATCACTTTTAATGAGTATTTTATAGGTAAATAAGCTGAATTCGGTCAAAAGTTTGTCCAGAAAAAAATTAATTAAAAAGTGTACCGAAAAAATCGCATGCTTTTTTCTTCAAGATACAAAATCCGTGACAACGATTTCTTATTGGAAATTGAATTTTAGCAGTTTTTTGGATGAATATCGTTATATTTGCTTGAATTAAAGCAAAAAGTACAAAAATAATGGTTTCAATGGTTATATTTTAAAATAGTGAAAAAATTCTCAAAATGTTTTTCTCTGGCCGAGAAACGTCGATTTTGAAAATGTTATTAAAAATCGAGGTTCATTTTTATTTATTGATCAATCGAAATGAAATCACTTTTAGTGAGTATTTTATAGGTAAATAAGCTGAATTCGGTCAAAAGTTTGTCCAGAAAAAAATGCATTAAAAAGTGTACCGAAAAAATCGCATGTTTTTTTTCTTCAAGATGCAAAATCCGTGACAACGATTTCTTATTGGAAATTGAATTTGAACAGTTTTTTGAATGAATATCGTTATATTTGCTTGAATTAAAGCAAAAAGTACAAAAATAGTGGTTTCAGTGGTTATATTTTAAAATAGTGAAAAAATCTCAAAATGTGCTTCTCTGGCCGAGAAACGTCGATTTTGAAAATGTTATTAAAAATAAAGGTACATTTTTATTTATTGATCAATTGATATGAAATCACTTTTAATGAGTATTTTATAGGTAAATAAGATGAATTCGGTCAAAAATTTGTCCAGAAAAAAATGCATTCAAAAGTGTACCGAAAAAATCGCATATTTTTTTCTTCAAGATACAAAATCCGTGACAACGATTTCTTATTGGAAATTGAATTTTAACAGTTTTTTGAATGAATATCGTTACATTTGCTTGATTTAAAGCAAAAAGTACAAAAATAGTGGTTTCAGTGGTTATATTTGAAAATAGTGAAAAAATTCTCAAAATGTGCTTCTCTGGCCGAGAAACGTCGATTTTGAAAATGTTATAAAAAATCGAGATTCATTTTTATTTATTGATCAATCGATATGAAATCACTTTTAATGTGTATTTTATAGGTAAATAAGCTGAATTCGGTCAAAAATTTGTCCGGAAAAAAATGCATTAAAAAGTGTACCGAAAAAATCGCATGTTTTTTTCTTCAAGAAACAAAATCCGTGACAACGATTTCTCATTGAAAATTGAATTTGAACAGTTTTTTGAATGAATATCGTTACATTTGCTTGATTTAAAGCAAAAAGTACAAAAATAGTGGTTTCAGTGGTTATATTTGAAAATAGTGAAAAAATTCTCAAAATGTGCCTCTCTGGCCGAGAAACGTCGATTTTGAAAATGTTATAAAAAATCGAGGTTCATTTTTATTTATTGATCAATCGATATGAAATCACTTTTAATGAGTATTTTATAGGTAAATAAGCTGAATTCGGTCAAAAATTTGTCCAGAAAAAAATGCATTAAAAAGTGTACCGAAAAAAATCGCATGTTTTTTTCTTCAAGATACAAAATCCGTCACTACGTTTTCTTATTGAAAATTGAATTTTAACAGATTTTGAATGAATATCGTTACATTTGCTTGATTTAAAGCAAAAAGTACAAAAATAGTGGTTTCAGTGGTTATATTTGAAAATAGTGAAAAAATTCTCAAAATGTGCTTCTCTGGCCGAGAAACGTCGATTTTGAAAATGTAATTAAAAATCGAGGTTCAATTTTATTTATTGATCAATCGAGATGAAATCACTTTTAATGAGTATTTTATAGGTAAATAAGCTGAATTCGGTCAAAAGTCTGTCCAGAAAAAAATGCATTAAAAAGTGTACCGAAAAAATCGCATGTTTTTTTTCTTCAAGATGCAAAATCCGTGACAACGATTTCTTATTGAAAATTGAATTTGAACAGTTTTTTGAATGAATATCGTTATATTTGCTTGAATTAAAGCAAAAAGTACAAAAATAGTGGTTTCAGTGGTTATATTTTAAAATAGTGAAAAAATCTCAAAATGTGCTTCTCTGGCCGAGAAACGTCGATTTTGAAAATGTTATTAAAAATAAAGGTACATTTTTATTTATTGATCAATTGATATGAAATCACTTTTAATGAGTATTTTATAGGTAAATAAGATGAATTCGGTCAAAAATTTGTCCAGAAAAAAATGCATTCAAAAGTGTACCGAAAAAATCGCATATTTTTTTCTTCAAGATACAAAATCCGTGACAACGATTTCTTATTGGAAATTGAATTTTAACAGTTTTTCTGAAGAATATCGTTATATTTGCTTGAATTAAAGCAAAAAGTACAAAAAAAATGGTTTCAGTGGTTATATTTCAAAATAGTGAAAAAATTCTCAAAATGTGCTTCTCTGGCCGAGAAACGTCGATTTTCAAAATGTAATTAAAAATCGAGGTTCAATTTTATTTATTGATCAATCGAGATGAAATCACTTTTAATGAGTATTTTATAGGTAATAAAGCTGAATTCGGTCAAAAATATGTCCAGAAAAAAAGAATGCATTAAAAAGTGTACCGAAAAAATCGCATGTTTTTTTTCTTCAAGATGCAAAATCCGTGACAACGATTTCTTATTGAAAATTGAATTTGAACAGTTTTTTGAATGAATATCGTTATATTTGCTTGAATTAAAGCAAAAAGTACAAAAATAGTGGTTTCAGTGGTTATATTTTAAAATAGTGAAAAAAATCTCAAAATGTGCTTCTCTGGCCGAGAAACGTCGATTTTGAAAATGTTATTAAAAATAAAGGTACATTTTTATTTATTGATTAATTGATATGAAATCACTTTTAATGAGTATTTTATAGGTAAATAAGCTGAATTCGGTCAAAAATTTGTCCAGAAAAAAATGCATTCAAAAGTGTACCGAAAAAATCGCATATTTTTTTCTTCAAGATACAAAATCCGTGACAACGATTTCTTATTGGAAATTGAATTTTAACAGTTTTTCGGAAGAATATCGTTATATTTGCTTGAATTAAAGCAAAAAGTACAAAAAAAATGGTTTCAGTGGTTATATTTGAAAATAGTGAAAAAATTCTCAAAATGTGCTTCTCTGGCCGAGAAACGTCGATTTTCAAAATGTAATTAAAAATCGAGGTTCAATTTTATTTATTGATCAATCGAGATGAAATCACTTTTAATGAGTATTTTATAGGTAATAAAGCTGAATTCGGTCAAAAATTTGTCCGGAAAAAAATGCATTCAAAAGTGTACCGAAAAAATCGCATGTTTTTTTTCTTCAAGATACAAAATCCGTGACAACGATTTCTGATTGGAAATTGAATTTTAACAGTTTTTTGTATTAATATCGTTATATTTGCTTGAATTAAAGCAAAAAGTACAAAAATAATGGTTTCAGTGGTTATATTTTAAAATAGTGAAAAAATTCTCAAAATGTGCTTCTCTGGCCGAGAAACGTCGATTTTGAAAATGTTATTAAAAATAAAGGTACATTTTTATTTATTGATCAATCGATATGAAATCACTTTTAATGAGTATTTTATAGGTAAATAAGCTGAATTCGGTCAAAAGTTTGTCCAGAAAAAAATTAATTAAAAAGTGTACCGAAAAAATCGCATGCTTTTTTCTTCAAGATACAAAATCCGTGACAACGATTTCTTATTGGAAATTGAATTTTAGCAGTTTTTTGGATGAATATCGTTATATTTGCTTGAATTAAAGCAAAAAGTACAAAAATAATGGTTTCAATGGTTATATTTTAAAATAGTGAAAAAATTCTCAAAATGTTTTTCTCTGGCCGAGAAACGTCGATTTTGAAAATGTTATTAAAAATCGAGGTTCATTTTTATTTATTGATCAATCGAAATGAAATCACTTTTAGTGAGTATTTTATAGGTAAATAAGCTGAATTCGGTCAAAAGTTTGTCCAGAAAAAAATGCATTAAAAAGTGTACCGAAAAAATCGCATGTTTTTTTTCTTCAAGATGCAAAATCCGTGACAACGATTTCTTATTGGAAATTGAATTTGAACAGTTTTTTGAATGAATATCGTTATATTTGCTTGAATTAAAGCAAAAAGTACAAAAATAGTGGTTTCAGTGGTTATATTTTAAAATAGTAAAAAAAATCTCAAAATGTGCTTCTCTGGCCGAGAAACGTCGATTTTGAAAATGTTATTAAAAATAAAGGTACATTTTTATTTATTGATTAATTGATATGAAATCACTTTTAATGAGTATTTTATAGGTAAATAAGCTGAATTCGGTCAAAAATTTGTCCAGAAAAAAATGCATTCAAAAGTGTACCGAAAAAATCGCATATTTTTTTCTTCAAGATACAAAATCCGTGACAACGATTTCTTATTGGAAATTGAATTTTAACAGTTTTTCGGAAGAATATCGTTATATTTGCTTGAATTAAAGCAAAAAGTACAAAAAAAATGGTTTCAGTGGTTATATTTGAAAATAGTGAAAAAATTCTCAAAATGTGCTTCTCTGGCCGAGAAACGTCGATTTTCAAAATGTAATTAAAAATCGAGGTTCAATTTTATTTATTGATCAATCGAGATGAAATCACTTTTAATGAGTATTTTATAGGTAATAAAGCTGAATTCGGTCAAAAATTTGTCCGGAAAAAAATGCATTCAAAAGTGTACCGAAAAAATCGCATGTTTTTTTTCTTCAAGATACAAAATCCGTGACAACGATTTCTGATTGGAAATTGAATTTTAACAGTTTTTTGTATTAATATCGTTATATTTGCTTGAATTAAAGCAAAAAGTACAAAAATAATGGTTTCAGTGGTTATATTTTAAAATAGTGAAAAAATTCTCAAAATGTGCTTCTCTGGCCGAGAAACGTCGATTTTGAAAATGTTATTAAAAATAAAGGTACATTTTTATTTATTGATCAATCGATATGAAATCACTTTTAATGAGTATTTTATAGGTAAATAAGCTGAATTCGGTCAAAAGTTTGTCCAGAAAAAAATTAATTAAAAAGTGTACCGAAAAAATCGCATGCTTTTTTCTTCAAGATACAAAATCCGTGACAATGATTTCTTATTGGAAATTGAATTTTAGCAGTTTTTTGGATGAATATCGTTATATTTGCTTGAATTAAAGCAAAAAGTACAAAAATAATGGTTTCAATGGTTATATTTTAAAATAGTGAAAAAATTCTCAAAATGTTTTTCTCTGGCCGAGAAACGTCGATTTTGAAAATGTTATTAAAAATCGAGGTTCATTTTTATTTATTGATCAATCGAAATGAAATCACTTTTAGTGAGTATTTTATAGGTAAATAAGCTGAATTCGGTCAAAAGTTTGTCCAGAAAAAATGCATTAAAAAGTGTACCGAAAAAATCGCATGTTTTTTTTCTTCAAGATGCAAAATCCGTGACAACGATTTCTTATTGGAAATTGAATTTGAACAGTTTTTTGAATGAATATCGTTATATTTGCTTGAATTAAAGCAAAAAGTACAAAAATTATGGTTTCAGTGGTTATATTTTAAAATAGTGAAAAAATTCTCAAAATGTGCTTCTCTGGCCGAGAAACGTCGATTTTGAAAATGTTATAAAAAATCGAGATTCATTTTTATTTATTGATCAATCGATATGAAATCACTTTTAATGTGTATTTTATAGGTAAATAAGCTGAATTCGGTCAAAAATTTGTCCGGAAAAAAATGCATTAAAAAGTGTACCGAAAAAATCGCATGTTTTTTTCTTCAAGATACAAAATCCGTGACAACGATTTCTCATTGAAAATTGAATTTGAACAGTTTTTTGAATGAATATCGTTATATTTGCTTGAATTAAAGCAAAAAGTACAAAAATAGTGGTTTCAGTGGTTATATTTGAAAATAGTGAAAAAATTCTCAAAATGTGCCTCTCTGGGCGAGAATCGTCGATTTTGAAAATGTTATAAAAAATCGAGGTTCATTTTTATTTATTGATCAATCGATATGAAATCACTTTTAATGAGTATTTTATAGGTAAATAAGCTGAATTCGGTCAAAAATTTGTCCAGAAAAAAATGCATTAAAAAGTGTACCGAAAAAAATCGCATGTTTTTTTCTTCAAGATACAAAATCCGTCACTACGTTTTCTTATTGAAAATTGAATTTTAACAGATTTTGAATGAATATCGTTACATTTGCTTGATTTAAAGCAAAAAGTACAAAAATAGTGGTTTCAGTGGTTATATTTGAAAATAGTGAAAAAATTCTCAAAATGTGCTTCTCTGGCCGAGAAACGTCGATTTTGAAAATGTAATTAAAAATCGAGGTTCAATTTTATTTATTGATCAATCGAGATGAAATCACTTTTAGTGAGTATTTTATAGGTAAATAAGCTGAATTCGGTCAAAAGTTTGTCCAGAAAAAAATTAATTAAAAAGTGTACCGAAAAAATCGCATGCTTTTTTCTTCAAGATACAAAATCCGTGACAACGATTTCTTATTGGAAATTGAATTTTAGCAGTTTTTTGGATGAATATCGTTATATTTGCTTGAATTAAAGCAAAAAGTACAAAAATAATGGTTTCAATGGTTATATTTTAAAATAGTGAAAAAATTCTCAAAATGTTTTTCTCTGGCCGAGAAACGTCGATTTTGAAAATGTTATTAAAAATCGAGGTTCATTTTTATTTATTGATCAATCGAAATGAAATCACTTTTAGTGAGTATTTTATAGGTAAATAAGCTGAATTCGGTCAAAAGTTTGTCCAGAAAAAAATGCATTAAAAAGTGTACCGAAAAAATCGCATGTTTTTTTTCTTCAAGATGCAAAATCCGTGACAACGATTTCTTATTGGAAATTGAATTTGAACAGTTTTTTGAATGAATATCGTTATATTTGCTTGAATTAAAGCAAAAAGTACAAAAATAGTGGTTTCAGTGGTTATATTTTAAAATAGTAAAAAAAATCTCAAAATGTGCTTCTCTGGCCGAGAAACGTCGATTTTGAAAATGTTATTAAAAATAAAGGTACATTTTTATTTATTGATTAATTGATATGAAATCACTTTTAATGAGTATTTTATAGGTAAATAAGCTGAATTCGGTCAAAAATTTGTCCAGAAAAAAATGCATTCAAAAGTGTACCGAAAAAATCGCATATTTTTTTCTTCAAGATACAAAATCCGTGACAACGATTTCTTATTGGAAATTGAATTTTAACAGTTTTTCGGAAGAATATCGTTATATTTGCTTGAATTAAAGCAAAAAGTACAAAAAAAATGGTTTCAGTGGTTATATTTGAAAATAGTGAAAAAATTCTCAAAATGTGCTTCTCTGGCCGAGAAACGTCGATTTTCAAAATGTAATTAAAAATCGAGGTTCAATTTTATTTATTGATCAATCGAGATGAAATCACTTTTAATGAGTATTTTATAGGTAATAAAGCTGAATTCGGTCAAAAATTTGTCCGGAAAAAAATGCATTCAAAAGTGTACCGAAAAAATCGCATGTTTTTTTTCTTCAAGATACAAAATCCGTGACAACGATTTCTGATTGGAAATTGAATTTTAACAGTTTTTTGTATTAATATCGTTATATTTGCTTGAATTAAAGCAAAAAGTACAAAAATAATGGTTTCAGTGGTTATATTTTAAAATAGTGAAAAAATTCTCAAAATGTGCTTCTCTGGCCGAGAAACGTCGATTTTGAAAATGTTATTAAAAATAAAGGTACATTTTTATTTATTGATCAATCGATATGAAATCACTTTTAATGAGTATTTTATAGGTAAATAAGCTGAATTCGGTCAAAAGTTTGTCCAGAAAAAAATTAATTAAAAAGTGTACCGAAAAAATCGCATGCTTTTTTCTTCAAGATACAAAATCCGTGACAACGATTTCTTATTGGAAATTGAATTTTAGCAGTTTTTTGGATGAATATCGTTATATTTGCTTGAATTAAAGCAAAAAGTACAAAAATAATGGTTTCAATGGTTATATTTTAAAATAGTGAAAAAATTCTCAAAATGTTTTTCTCTGGCCGAGAAACGTCGATTTTGAAAATGTTATTAAAAATCGAGGTTCATTTTTATTTATTGATCAATCGAAATGAAATCACTTTTAGTGAGTATTTTATAGGTAAATAAGCTGAATTCGGTCAAAAGTTTGTCCAGAAAAAAAATGCATTAAAAAGTGTACCGAAAAAATCGCATGTTTTTTTTCTTCAAGATGCAAAATCCGTGACAACGATTTCTTATTGGAAATTGAATTTGAACAGTTTTTTGAATGAATATCGTTATATTTGCTTGAATTAAAGCAAAAAGTACAAAAATTATGGTTTCAGTGGTTATATTTTAAAATAGTGAAAAAATTCTCAAAATGTGCTTCTCTGGCCGAGAAACGTCGATTTTGAAAATGTTATAAAAAATCGAGATTCATTTTTATTTATTGATCAATCGATATGAAATCACTTTTAATGTGTATTTTATAGGTAAATAAGCTGAATTCGGTCAAAAATTTGTCCGGAAAAAAATGCATTAAAAAGTGTACCGAAAAAATCGCATGTTTTTTTCTTCAAGATACAAAATCCGTGACAACGATTTCTCATTGAAAATTGAATTTGAACAGTTTTTTGAATGAATATCGTTATATTTGCTTGAATTAAAGCAAAAAGTACAAAAATAGTGGTTTCAGTGGTTATATTTGAAAATAGTGAAAAAATTCTCAAAATGTGCCTCTCTGGGCGAGAATCGTCGATTTTGAAAATGTTATAAAAAATCGAGGTTCATTTTTATTTATTGATCAATCGATATGAAATCACTTTTAATGAGTATTTTATAGGTAAATAAGCTGAATTCGGTCAAAAATTTGTCCAGAAAAAAATGCATTAAAAAGTGTACCGAAAAAAATCGCATGTTTTTTTCTTCAAGATACAAAATCCGTCACTACGTTTTCTTATTGAAAATTGAATTTTAACAGATTTTGAATGAATATCGTTACATTTGCTTGATTTAAAGCAAAAAGTACAAAAATAGTGGTTTCAGTGGTTATATTTGAAAATAGTGAAAAAATTCTCAAAATGTGCTTCTCTGGCCGAGAAACGTCGATTTTGAAAATGTAATTAAAAATCGAGGTTCAATTTTATTTATTGATCAATCGAGATGAAATCACTTTTAGTGAGTATTTTATAGGTAAATAAGCTGAATTCGGTCAAAAGTTTGTCCAGAAAAAAATTAATTAAAAAGTGTACCGAAAAAATCGCATGCTTTTTTCTTCAAGATACAAAATCCGTGACAACGATTTCTTATTGGAAATTGAATTTTAGCAGTTTTTTGGATGAATATCGTTATATTTGCTTGAATTAAAGCAAAAAGTACAAAAATAATGGTTTCAATGGTTATATTTTAAAATAGTGAAAAAATTCTCAAAATGTTTTTCTCTGGCCGAGAAACGTCGATTTTGAAAATGTTATTAAAAATCGAGGTTCATTTTTATTTATTGATCAATCGAAATGAAATCACTTTTAGTGAGTATTTTATAGGTAAATAAGCTGAATTCGGTCAAAAGTTTGTCCAGAAAAAAATGCATTAAAAAGTGTACCGAAAAAATCGCATGTTTTTTTTCTTCAAGATGCAAAATCCGTGACAACGATTTCTTATTGGAAATTGAATTTGAACAGTTTTTTGAATGAATATCGTTATATTTGCTTGAATTAAAGCAAAAAGTACAAAAATTATGGTTTCAGTGGTTATATTTTAAAATAGTGAAAAAATTCTCAAAATGTGCTTCTCTGGCCGAGAAACGTCGATTTTGAAAATGTTATAAAAAATCGAGATTCATTTTTATTTATTGATCAATCGATATGAAATCACTTTTAATGTGTATTTTATAGGTAAATAAGCTGAATTCGGTCAAAAATTTGTCCGGAAAAAAATGCATTAAAAAGTGTACCGAAAAAATCGCATGTTTTTTTCTTCAAGATACAAAATCCGTGACAACGATTTCTCATTGAAAATTGAATTTGAACAGTTTTTTGAATGAATATCGTTATATTTGCTTGAATTAAAGCAAAAAGTACAAAAATAGTGGTTTCAGTGGTTATATTTGAAAATAGTGAAAAAATTCTCAAAATGTGCCTCTCTGGCCGAGAATCGTCGATTTTGAAAATGTTATAAAAAATCGAGGTTCATTTTTATTTATTGATCAATCGAGATGAAATCACTTTTAATGAGTATTTTATAGGTAAATAAGCTGAATTCGGTCAAAAGTTTGTCCAGAAAAAAATGCATTAAAAAGTGTACCGAAAAAATCGCATGTTTTTTTTCTTCAAGATGCAAAATCCGTGACAACGATTTCTTATTGAAAATTGAATTTGAACAGTTTTTTGAATGAATATCGTTATATTTGCTTGAATTAAAGCAAAAAGTACAAAAATAGTGGTTTCAGTGGTTATATTTTAAAATAGTGAAAAAATCTCAAAATGTGCTTCTCTGGCCGAGAAACGTCGATTTTGAAAATGTTATTAAAAATAAAGGTACATTTTTATTTATTGATCAATTGATATGAAATCACTTTTAATGAGTATTTTATAGGTAAATAAGATGAATTCGGTCAAAAATTTGTCCAGAAAAAAATGCATTCAAAAGTGTACCGAAAAAATCGCATATTTTTTTCTTCAAGATACAAAATCCGTGACAACGATTTCTTATTGGAAATTGAATTTTAACAGTTTTTCTGAAGAATATCGTTATATTTGCTTGAATTAAAGCAAAAAGTACAAAAAAAATGGTTTCAGTGGTTATATTTCAAAATAGTGAAAAAATTCTCAAAATGTGCTTCTCTGGCCGAGAAACGTCGATTTTCAAAATGTAATTAAAAATCGAGGTTCAATTTTATTTATTGATCAATCGAGATGAAATCACTTTTAATGAGTATTTTATAGGTAATAAAGCTGAATTCGGTCAAAAATTTGTCCAGAAAAAAATGCATTAAAAAGTGTACCGAAAAAATCGCATGTTTTTTTTCTTCAAGATGCAAAATCCGTGACAACGATTTCTTATTGAAAATTGAATTTGAACAGTTTTTTGAATGAATATCGTTAAATTTGCTTGAATTAAAGCAAAAAGTACAAAAATAGTGGTTTCAGTGGTTATATTTTAAAATAGTGAAAAAATCTCAAAATGTGCTTCTCTGGCCGAGAAACGTCGATTTTGAAAATGTTATTAAAAATAAAGGTACATTTTTATTTATTGATTAATTGATATGAAATCACTTTTAATGAGTATTTTATAGGTAAATAAGCTGAATTCGGTCAAAAATTTGTCCAGAAAAAAATGCATTCAAAAGTGTACCGAAAAAATCGCATATTTTTTTCTTCAAGATACAAAATCCGTGACAACGATTTCTTATTGGAAATTGAATTTTAACAGTTTTTCGGAAGAATATCGTTATATTTGCTTGATTTAAAGCAAAAAGTACAAAAAAAATGGTTTCAGTGGTTATATTTGAAAATAGTGAAAAAATTCTCAAAATGTGCTTCTCTGGCCGAGAAACGTCGATTTTCAAAATGTAATTAAAAATCGAGGTTCAATTTTATTTATTGATCAATCGAGATGAAATCACTTTTAATGAGTATTTTATAGGTAATAAAGCTGAATTCGGTCAAAAATTTGTCCGGAAAAAAATGCATTAAAAAGTGTACCGAAAAAATCGCATGTTTTTTTCTTCAAGATACAAAATCCGTGACAACGATTTCTCATTGAAAATTGAATTTGAACAGTTTTTTGAATGAATATCGTTATATTTGCTTGAATTAAAGCAAAAAGTACAAAAATAGTGGTTTCAGTGGTTATATTTGAAAATAGTGAAAAAATTCTCAAAATGTGCCTCTCTGGCCGAGAATCGTCGATTTTGAAAATGTTATAAAAAATCGAGGTTCATTTTTATTTATTGATCAATCGAGATGAAATCACTTTTAATGAGTATTTTATAGGTAAATAAGCTGAATTCGGTCAAAAGTTTGTCCAGAAAAAAATGCATTAAAAAGTGTACCGAAAAAATCGCATGTTTTTTTTCTTCAAGATGCAAAATCCTTGACAACGATTTCTTATTGAAAATTGAATTTGAACAGTTTTTTGAATGAATATCGTTATATTTGCTTGAATTAAAGCAAAAAGTACAAAAATAGTGGTTTCAGTGGTTATATTTTAAAATAGTGAAAAAATCTCAAAATGTGCTTCTCTGGCCGAGAAACGTCGATTTTGAAAATGTTATTAAAAATAAAGGTACATTTTTATTTATTGATCAATTGATATGAAATCACTTTTAATGAGTATTTTATAGGTAAATAAGATGAATTCGGTCAAAAATTTGTCCAGAAAAAAATGCATTCAAAAGTGTACCGAAAAAATCGCATATTTTTTTCTTCAAGATACAAAATCCGTGACAACGATTTCTTATTGGAAATTGAATTTTAACAGTTTTTCTGAAGAATATCGTTATATTTGCTTGAATTAAAGCAAAAAGTACAAAAAAAATGGTTTCAGTGGTTATATTTCAAAATAGTGAAAAAATTCTCAAAATGTGCTTCTCTGGCCGAGAAACGTCGATTTTCAAAATGTAATTAAAAATCGAGGTTCAATTTTATTTATTGATCAATCGAGATGAAATCACTTTTAATGAGTATTTTATAGGTAATAAAGCTGAATTCGGTCAAAAATTTGTCCAGAAAAAAATGCATTAAAAAGTGTACCGAAAAAATCGCATGTTTTTTTCTTCAAGATGCAAAATCCGTGACAACGATTTCTTATTGAAAATTGAATTTGAACAGTTTTTTGAATGAATATCGTTAAATTTGCTTGAATTAAAGCAAAAAGTACAAAAATAGTGGTTTCAGTGGTTATATTTTAAAATAGTGAAAAAATCTCAAAATGTGCTTCTCTGGCCGAGAAACGTCGATTTTGAAAATGTTATTAAAAATAAAGGTACATTTTTATTTATTGATTAATTGATATGAAATCACTTTTAATGAGTATTTTATAGGTAAATAAGCTGAATTCGGTCAAAAATTTGTCCAGAAAAAAATGCATTCAAAAGTGTACCGAAAAAATCGCATATTTTTTTCTTCAAGATACAAAATCCGTGACAACGATTTCTTATTGGAAATTGAATTTTAACAGTTTTTCGGAAGAATATCGTTATATTTGCTTGATTTAAAGCAAAAAGTACAAAAAAAATGGTTTCAGTGGTTATATTTGAAAATAGTGAAAAAATTCTCAAAATGTGCTTCTCTGGCCGAGAAACGTCGATTTTCAAAATGTAATTAAAAATCGAGGTTCAATTTTATTTATTGATCAATCGAGATGAAATCACTTTTAATGAGTATTTTATAGGTAATAAAGCTGAATTCGGTCAAAAATTTGTCCGGAAAAAAATGCATTCAAAAGTGTACCGAAAAAATCGCATGTTTTTTTTCTTCAAGATACAAAATCCGTGACAACGATTTCTGATTGGAAATTGAATTTTAACAGTTTTTGGAATGAATATCGTTATATTTGCTTGAATTAAAGCAAAAAGTACAAAAATAGTGGTTTCAGTGGTTATATTTTAAAATAGTGAAAAAAATCTCAAAATGTGCTTCTCTGGCCGAGAAACGTCGATTTTGAAAATGTTATTAAAAATCGAGGTACATTTATATTTATTGATCAATTGATATGAAATCACTTTTAATGAGTATTTTATAGGTAAATAAGCTGAATTCGGTCAAAAGTTTGTCCAGAAAAAAATTAATTAAGAAGTGTACCGAAAAAATCGCATGCTTTTTTCTTCAAGATACAAAATCCGTGACAACGATTTCTTATTGGAAATTGAATTTTAGCAGTTTTTTGGATGAATATCGTTATATTTGCTTGAATTAAAGCAAAAAGTACAAAAATAATGGTTTCAATGGTTATATTTTAAAATAGTGAAAAAATTCTCAAAATGTTTTTCTCTGGCCGAGAAACGTCGATTTTGAAAATGTTATTAAAAATCGAGGTTCATTTTTATTTATTGATCAATCGAAATGAAATCACTTTTAGTGAGTATTTTATAGGTAAATAAGCTGAATTCGGTCAAAAGTTTGTCCAGAAAAAAATGCATTAAAAAGTGTACCGAAAAAATCGCATGTTTTTTTCTTCAAGATGCAAAATCCGTGACAACGATTTCTTATTGGAAATTGAATTTGAACAGTTTTTTGAATGAATATCGTTATATTTGCTTGAATTAAAGCAAAAAGTACAAAAATTATGGTTTCAGTGGTTATATTTTAAAATAGTGAAAAAATTCTCAAAATGTGCTTCTCTGGCCGAGAAACGTCGATTTTGAAAATGTTATAAAAAATCGAGATTCATTTTTATTTATTGATCAATCGATATGAAATCACTTTTAATGTGTATTTTATAGGTAAATAAGCTGAATTCGGTCAAAAATTTGTCCGGAAAAAAATGCATTAAAAAGTGTACCGAAAAAATCGCATGTTTTTTTCTTCAAGATACAAAATCCGTGACAACGATTTCTCATTGAAAATTGAATTTGAACAGTTTTTTGAATGAATATCGTTATATTTGCTTGAATTAAAGCAAAAAGTACAAAAATAGTGGTTTCAGTGGTTATATTTGAAAATAGTGAAAAAATTCTCAAAATGTGCCTCTCTGGCCGAGAATCGTCGATTTTGAAAATGTTATAAAAAATCGAGGTTCATTTTTATTTATTGATCAATCGAGATGAAATCACTTTTAATGAGTATTTTATAGGTAAATAAGCTGAATTCGGTCAAAAGTTTGTCCAGAAAAAAATGCATTAAAAAGTGTACCGAAAAAATCGCATGTTTTTTTTCTTCAAGATGCAAAATCCGTGACAACGATTTCTTATTGAAAATTGAATTTGAACAGTTTTTTGAATGAATATCGTTATATTTGCTTGAATTAAAGCAAAAAGTACAAAAATAGTGGTTTCAGTGGTTATATTTTAAAATAGTGAAAAAATCTCAAAATGTGCTTCTCTGGCCGAGAAACGTCGATTTTGAAAATGTTATTAAAAATAAAGGTACATTTTTATTTATTGATCAATTGATATGAAATCACTTTTAATGAGTATTTTATAGGTAAATAAGATGAATTCGGTCAAAAATTTGTCCAGAAAAAAATGCATTCAAAAGTGTACCGAAAAAATCGCATATTTTTTTCTTCAAGATACAAAATCCGTGACAACGATTTCTTATTGGAAATTGAATTTTAACAGTTTTTCTGAAGAATATCGTTATATTTGCTTGAATTAAAGCAAAAAGTACAAAAAAAATGGTTTCAGTGGTTATATTTCAAAATAGTGAAAAAATTCTCAAAATGTGCTTCTCTGGCCGAGAAACGTCGATTTTCAAAATGTAATTAAAAATCGAGGTTCAATTTTATTTATTGATCAATCGAGATGAAATCACTTTTAATGAGTATTTTATAGGTAATAAAGCTGAATTCGGTCAAAAATTTGTCCAGAAAAAAATGCATTAAAAAGTGTACCGAAAAAATCGCATGTTTTTTTTCTTCAAGATGCAAAATCCGTGACAACGATTTCTTATTGAAAATTGAATTTGAACAGTTTTTTGAATGAATATCGTTAAATTTGCTTGAATTAAAGCAAAAAGTACAAAAATAGTGGTTTCAGTGGTTATATTTTAAAATAGTGAAAAAAATCTCAAAATGTGCTTCTCTGGCCGAGAAACGTCGATTTTGAAAATGTTATTAAAAATAAAGGTACATTTTTATTTATTGATTAATTGATATGAAATCACTTTTAATGAGTATTTTATAGGTAAATAAGCTGAATTCGGTCAAAAATTTGTCCAGAAAAAAATGCATTCAAAAGTGTACCGAAAAAATCGCATATTTTTTTCTTCAAGATACAAAATCCGTGACAACGATTTCTTATTGGAAATTGAATTTTAACAGTTTTTCGGAAGAATATCGTTATATTTGCTTGATTTAAAGCAAAAAGTACAAAAAAAATGGTTTCAGTGGTTATATTTGAAAATAGTGAAAAAATTCTCAAAATGTGCTTCTCTGGCCGAGAAACGTCGATTTTCAAAATGTAATTAAAAATCGAGGTTCAATTTTATTTATTGATCAATCGAGATGAAATCACTTTTAATGAGTATTTTATAGGTAATAAAGCTGAATTCGGTCAAAAATTTGTCCGGAAAAAAATGCATTCAAAAGTGTACCGAAAAAATCGCATGTTTTTTTTCTTCAAGATACAAAATCCGTGACAACGATTTCTGATTGGAAATTGAATTTTAACAGTTTTTTGAATGAATATCGTTATATTTGCTTGAATTAAAGCAAAAAGTACAAAAATAGTGGTTTCAGTGGTTATATTTTAAAATAGTGAAAAAAATCTCAAAATGTGCTTCTCTGGCCGAGAAACGTCGATTTTGAAAATGTTATTAAAAATCGAGGTACATTTTTATTTATTGATCAATTGATATGAAATCACTTTTAATGAGTATTTTATAGGTAAATAAGCTGAATTCGGTCAAAAATTTGTCCAGAAAAAAATGCATTCAAAAGTGTCCCGAAAAAATCGCATGTTTTTTTCTTCAAGATACAAAATCCGTCACTACGTTTTCTTATTGAAAATTGAATTTTAACAGATTTTGAATGAATATCGTTACATTTGCTTGATTTAAAGCAAAATGTACAAAAATAGTGGTTTCAGTGGTTATATTTGAAAATAGTGAAAAAATTCTCAAAATGTGCTTCTCTGGCCGAGAAACGTCGATTTTGCAAATGTTATTAAAAATCCAGGTACATTTTTATTTATTGATCAATCGATATGAAATCACTTTTAATGAGTATTTTATAGGTAAATAAGCTGAATTCGGTCAAACATTTGTCCAGAAAAAAATGCATTCAAAAGTGTACCGAAAAAATCGCATGTTTTTTTCTTCAAGATACAAAATTCGTGACAACGATTTCTCATTGAAAATTGAATTTGAACAGTTTTTTGAGTGAATATCGTTACATTTGCTTGAATTAAAGCAAAAAGTACAAAAATAGTGGTTTCAGTGGTTATATTTGAAAATAGTGAAAAAAAAAATCAAATTGTGCTTCTCTGGCCGAGAAACGTCGATTTAGAAAATGTTATTAAAAATCGAGGTTCATTTTTATTTTTGATCAATCGATATGAAATCACTTTAAATGAGTATTTTATAGGTAAATAAGCTGAACTCGGTCAAAAATTTGTTCAGAAAAAAAGGCATTAAAAAGTGTACCGAAAAAATCGCATGTTTTTTTCTTCGAGATACAAAATCCGTCACGTTTTCTTATTGAAAATTGAATTTTAACAGATTTTGAATGAATATCGTTATATTTGCTTGAATTAGAGCAAAAAGTACAAAAATAGTGGTTTCAGTGGTTATATTTGAAAATAGTGAAAAAATTCTCAAAATGTGCTTCTCTGGCCGAGAAACGTCGATTTTGCAAATGTTATTTAAAATCGAGGTACATTTTTATTTATTGATCAATCGATATGAAATCACTTTTTATAAGTATTTTATAGGTAAGTAAGCTGAATTCGGTCAAAAATTTGTCCAGAAAAAAATGCATTCAAAAGTGTACCAAAAAGTCGCATGCTTTTTTTCTTCAAGATACAAAATCCGTGACAACGATTTCTCATTGAAAATTGAATTTGAACAGTTTTTTGAATGAATATCGTTACATTTGCTTGAATTAAAGCAAAAAGTACAAAAATAGTGGTTTCAGTGGTTATATTTGAAAATAGTGAAAAAATTCTCAAAATATGCTTCTCTGGCCGAGAAACGTCGATTTAGAAAATGTTATTAAAAATCGAGGTTCATTTTTATTTTTGATCAATCGATATGAAATCACTTTAAATGAGTATTTTATAGGTAAATAAGCTGAACTTGGTCAAAAATTTGTTCAGAAAAAAATGCATTAAAAAGTGTACCGAAAAAATCGCATGTTTTTTTCTTCGAGATACAAAATCCGTCACGTTTTCTTATTGAAAATTGAATTTTAACAGATTTTGAATGAATATCGTTATATTTGCTTGATTTAAAGCAAAAAGTACAAAAATAGTGGTTTCAGTGGTTATATTTGAAAATAGTGAAAAAATTCTCAAAATGTGCTTCTCTGGCCGAGAAACGTCGATTTAGAAAATGTTATTAAAAATCGAGGTTCATTTTTATTTTTGATCAATCGATATGAAATCACTTTAAATGAGTATTTTATAGGTAAATAAGCTGAACTTGGTCAAAAATTTGTTCAGAAAAAAATGCATTAAAAAGTGTACCGAAAAATCGCATGTTTTTTTCTTCGAGATACAAAATCCGTCACAACGTTTTCTTATTGAAAATTGAATTTTAACAGATTTTGAATGAATGTCGTTATATTTGCTTGAATTAGAGCAAAAAGTACAAAAATAGTGGTTTCAGTGGTTATATTTGAAAATAGTGAAAAAATTCTCAAAATGTGCTTCTCTGGCCGAGAAACGTCGATTTTGAAAATGTTATTAAAAATCGAGGTTCATTTTTATTTATTGATCAATCGATATGAAATCACTTTTAATGAGTATTTTATAGGTAAATAAGCTGAATTCGGTCAAAAATTTGTCCAGAAAAAAATGCATTAAAAAGTGTACCGAAAAAATCGCATGTTTTTTTCTTCAAGATACAAAATCCGTGAAAACGATTTCTCATTGAAAATTGAATTTGAACAGTTTTTTGAATGAATATCGTTACATTTGCTTGATTTAAAGCAAAAAGTACAAAAATAGTGGTTTCAGTGGTTATATTTGAAAATAGTGAAAAAATTCTCAAAATGTGCTTCTCTGGCCGAGAAACGTCGATTTTGAAAATGTTATAAAAAATCGAGGTACATTTTTATTTATTGATCAATCGATATGAAATCACTTTTAATGAGTATTTTACAGGTAAGTAAGCTGAATTCGGTCAAAAAGTTGTCCAGAAAAAAATGCATTAAAAAGTGTACCGAAAAAATCGCATGTTTTTTTTCTTCAAGATACAAAATCCGTGACAACGATTTCTTATTGAAAATTGAATTTTAAGTTTTTTGAATGAATATCGTTACATTTGCTTGAATTAAAGCAAAAAGTACAAAAATAGTGGTTTCAGTGGTTATATTTGAAAATAGTGAAAAAATTCTCAAAATGTGCTTCTCTTTGCCGAGAAACGTCGATTTTGCAAATGTTATCAAAAATCGAGGTTCATTTTTATTTATTGATCAATCGATATGAAATAACTTTTAATGAGTATTTTATAGGTAAATAAGCTGAATTCGGTCAAAAATTTGTCCAGAAAAAAATGCATTAAAAAGTGTACCGAAAAAATCGCATGTTTTTTTAATCAAGATACAAAATCCGTCACTACGTTTTCTTATTGAAAATTGAATTTTAACAGATTTTGAATGAATATCGTTACATTTGCTTGATTTAAAGCAAAAAGTACAAAAATAGTGGTTTCAGTGGTTATATTTGAAAATAGTGAAAAAATTCTCAAAATGTTTTTCTCTGGCCGAGAAACGTCGATTTTCAAAATGTAATTAAAAATCGAGGTTCAATTTTATTTATTGATCAATCGAGATGAAATCACTTTTAATGAGTATTTTATAGGTAATAAAGCTGAATTCGGTCAAAAATTTGTCCAGAAAAAAATTCATTAAAAAGTGTACCGAAAAAATCGCATGTTTTTTTTCTTCAAGATACAAAATCCGTGACAACGATTTCTTATTGGAAATTGAATTTTAGCAGTTTTTTGGATAAATATCGTTATATTTGCTTGAATTAAAAAAAAAGTACAAAAATAATGGTTTCAATGGTTATATTTTAAAATAGTGAAAAAATTCTCAAAATGTTTTTCTCTGGCCGAGAAACGTCGATTTTGAAAATGTTATTAAAAATCGAGGTTCATTTTTATTTGTTGATCAATCGAAATGAAATCACTTTTAATGAGTATTTTATAGGTAATTTATTTGAATTCGGTCAAACATTTGTCCAGAAAAAAATGCATTAAAAAGTGTACCGAAAAAATCGCATGTTTTTTTCTTCAAGATACAAAATCCGTGACAACGATTTCTTATTGGAAATTGAATTTTAACAGTTTTTTGGATGAATATCGTTATATTTGCTTGAATTAAAGCAACAAGTACAAAAATAATGGTTTCAGTGGTTATATTTTAAAATAGTGAAAAAATTCTCAAAATGTCCTTCTCTGGCCGAGAAACGTCGATTTTGAAAATGTTATTAAAACTCGAGGTACATTTTTATTTATTGATCAATCGATATGAAATCACTTTTAATGAGTATTTTATAGGTAATAAGCTGAATTCGGTCAAAAATTTGTCCAGAAAAAAATTCATTAAAAAGTGTACCGAAAAAATCGCATGTTTTTTTTCTTCAAGATGCAAAATCCGTGACAACGATTTCTTATTGAAAATTGAATTTGAACAGTTTTTTGAATGAATATCGTTATATTCGCTTGAATTAAAGCAAAAAGTACAAAAATAGTGGTTTCAGTGGTTATATTTTAAAATAGTGAAAAAAATCTCAAAATGTGCTTCTCTGGCCGAGAAACGTCGATTTTGAAAATGTTATTAAAAATAAAGGTACATTTTTATTTATTGATCAATTGATATGAATTCACTTTTAATGAGTATTTTATAGGTAAATAAGCTGAATTCGGTCAAAAATTTGTCCAGAAAAAAATGCATTCAAAAGTGTACCGAAAAAATCGCATATTTTTTTCTTCAAGATACAAAATCCGTGACAACGATTTCTTATTGGAAATTGAATTTTAACAGTTTTTCGGAAGAATATCGTTATATTTGGTTGAATTAAAGAAAAAAGTACAAAAAAAATGGTTTCAGTGGTTATATTTGAAAATAGTGAAAAAATTCTCAAAATGTGCTTCTCTGGCCGAGAAACGTCGATTTTCAAAATGTAATTAAAAATCGAGGTTCAATTTTATTTATTGATCAATCGAGATGAAATCACTTTTAATGAGTATTTTATAGGTAATAAAGCTGAATTCGGTCAAAAATTTATCCGGAGAAAAATGCATTCAAAAGTGTACTGAAAAAATCGCATGTTTTTTTCTTCAAGATACAAAATCCGTGACAACGATTTCTGATTTGAAATTGAATTTTAACAGTTTTTTGTATGAATATCGTTATTTTTGCTTGAATTAAAGTAAAAAGTACAAAAATAATGGTTTCAGTGGTTATATTTTAAAATAGTGAAAAAATTCTCAAAATGTGCTTCTCTGGCCGAGAAACGTCGATTTTGAAAATGCTATTAAAACTCGAGGTACATTTTTATTTATTGATCAATCGATATGAAATCACTTTTAATGAGTATTTTATAGGTAAATAAGCTGAATTCGGTCAAAAATTTGTCCAGAAAAAAATTCATTAAAAAGTGTACCGAAAAAATCGCATGTTTTTTTTCTTCAAGATACAAAATCCGTGACAACGATTTCTTATTGGAAATTGAATTTTAGCAGTTTTTTGGATGAATATCGTTATATTTGCTTGAATTAAAGCAAAAAGTACAAAAATAATGGTTTCAATGGTTATATTTTAAAATAGTGAAAAAATTCTCAAAATGTTTTTCTCTGGCCGAGAAACGTCGATTTTGAAAATGTTATTAAAAATCGAGGTTCATTTTTATTTGTTGATCAATCGAAATGAAATCACTTTTAATGAGTATTTTATAGGTAATTTATTTGAATTCGGTCAAACATTTGTCCAGAAAAAAATGCATTAAAAAGTGTACCGAAAAAATCTTATGTTTTTTTTCTTCAAGATACAAAATCCGTGACAACGATTTCTTATTCAAAATTGAATTTGAACAGTTTTTTGAATGAATATCGTTACATTTGCTTGAATTAAAGCAAAAAGTACAAAAATAGTGGTTTCAGTGGTATATTTGAAAATAGTGAAAAAATTCTCAAAATGTGCTTCTCTTTGCCGAGAAACGTCGATTTTGCAAATGTTATAAAAAATCGAGGTTCATTTTTATTTATTGATCAATCGATATGAAATCACTTTTAATGTGTATTTTATAGGTAAATAAGCTGAATTCGGTCAAAAATTTGTCCAGAAAAAAGTGCATTCAAAAGTGTACCAAAAAATCGCATGTTTTTTTTCTTCAAGATACAAAATCCGTGACAACGATTTCTCATTGAAAATTGAATTTGAACAGGTTTTTGAATGAATATCGTTACATTTGCTTGATTTAAAGCAAAAAGTACAAAAAAAGTGGTTTCAGTGGTTATATTTGAAAATAGTGAAAAAATTCTCAAAATGTGCTTCTCTGGCCGAGAAACGTCGATTTTGAAAATGTTATAAAAAATCGAGGTTCATTTTTATTTATTGATCAATCGATATGAAATCACTTTTAATGTGTATTTTATAGGTAAATAAGCTGAATTCGGTCAAAAATTTGTCCGGAAAAAAATGCATTAAAAAGTGTACCGAAAAAATCGCATGTTTTTTTCTTCAAGATACAAAATCCGTAACAACGATTTCTCATTGAAAATTGAATTTGAACAGTTTTTTGAATGAATATCGTTACATTTGCTTGATTTAAAGCAAAAAGTACAAAAATAGTGGTTTCAGTGGTTATATTTGAAAATAGTTAAAAAATTCTCAAAATGTGCTTCTCTGGCCGAGAAACGTCGATTTTGAAAATATTATAAAAAATCGAGGTACATTTTTATTTATTGATCAATCGATATGAAATCACTTTTAATGAGTATTTTATAGGTAAGTAAGCTGAATTCGGTCAAAAATTTGTCCAGAAAAAAATGCATTAAAAAGTGTACCGAAAAAATCGCATGTTTTTTTTCTTCAAGATACAAAATCCGTGACAACGATTTCTTATTGAAAATTGAATTTTAAGTTTTTTGAATGAATATCGTTACATTTGCTTGAATTAAAGCAAAAAGTACAAAATTAGTGGTTTCAGTGGTTATATTTGAAAATAGTGAATTAATTCTCAAAATGTGCTTCTCTTTGCCGAGAAACGTCGATTTTGCGAATGTTATCAAAAATCGAGGTTCATTTTTATTTATTGATCAATCGATATGAAATAACTTTTAATGAGTATTTTATAGGTAAATAAGCTGAATTCGGTCAAAAATTTGTCCAGAAAAAAATGCATTAAAAAGTGTCCCGAAAAAATCGCATGTTTTTTTCTTCAAGATACAAAATCCGTCACTACGTTTTCTTATTGAAAATTGAATTTTAACAGATTTTGAATGAATATCGTTACATTTGCTTGATTTAAAGCAAAAAGTACAAAAATAGTGGTTTCAGTGGTTATATTTGAAAATAGTGAAAAAATTCTCAAAATGTGCTTCTCTGGCCGAGAAACGTCGATTTTGCAAATGTTATTAAAAATCCAGGTACATTTTTATTTATTGATCAATCGATATGAAATCACTTTTAATGAGTATTTTATAGGTAAATAAGCTGAATTCGGTCAAACATTTGTCCAGAAAAAAATGCATTCAAAAGTGTACCGAAAAAATCGCATGCTTTTTTCTTCAAAATACAAAATTCGTGACAACGATTTCTCATTGAAAATTGAATTTGAACAGTTTTTTGAATGAATATCGTTACATTTGCTTGAATTAAAGCAAAAAGTACAAAAATAGTGGTTTCAGTGGTTATATTTGAAAATAGTGAAAAAATTCTCAAAATGTGCTTCTCTGGCCGAGAAACGTCGATTTTGAAAATGCTATTAAAACTCGAGGTACATTTTTATTTATTGATCAATCGATATGAAATCACTTTTAATGAGTATTTTATAGGTAAATAAGCTGAATTCGGTCAAAAATTTGTCCAGAAAAAAATTCATTAAAAAGTGTACCGAAAAAATCGCATGTTTTTTTTCTTCAAGATACAAAATCCGTGACAACGATTTCTTATTGGAAATTGAATTTTAGCAGTTTTTTGGATGAATATCGTTATATTTGCTTGATTTAAAGCAAAAAGTACAAAAATAGTGGTTTCAGTGGTTATATTTGAAAATAGTGAAAAAATTCTCAAAATGTGCTTCTCTGGCCGAGAAACGTCGATTTTGAAAATGTTATAAAAAATCGAGGTTCATTTTTATTTATTGATCAATCGATATGAAATCACTTTTAATGTGTATTTTATAGGTAAATAAGCTGAATTCGGTCAAAAATTTGTCCGGAAAAAAATGCATTAAAAAGTGTACCGAAAAAATCGCATGTTTTTTTCTTCAAGATACAAAATCCGTAACAACGATTTCTCATTGAAAATTGAATTTGAACAGTTTTTTGAATGAATATCGTTACATTTGCTTGATTTAAAGCAAAAAGTACAAAAATAGTGGTTTCAGTGGTTATATTTGAAAATAGTTAAAAAATTCTCAAAATGTGCTTCTCTGGCCGAGAAACGTCGATTTTGAAAATATTATAAAAAATCGAGGTACATTTTTATTTATTGATCAATCGATATGAAATCACTTTTAATGAGTATTTTATAGGTAAGTAAGCTGAATTCGGTCAAAAATTTGTCCAGAAAAAAATGCATTAAAAAGTGTCCCGAAAAAATCGCATGTTTTTTTCTTCAAGATACAAAATCCGTCACTACGTTTTCTTATTGAAAATTGAATTTTAACAGATTTTGAATGAATATCGTTACATTTGCTTGATTTAAAGCAAAAAGTACAAAAATAGTGGTTTCAGTGGTTATATTTGAAAATAGTGAAAAAATTCTCAAAATGTGCTTCTCTGGCCGAGAAACGTCGATTTTGCAAATGTTATTAAAAATCCAGGTACATTTTTATTTATTGATCAATCGATATGAAATCACTTTTAATGAGTATTTTATAGGTAAATAAGCTGAATTCGGTCAAACATTTGTCCAGAAAAAAATGCATTCAAAAGTGTACCGAAAAAATCGCATGCTTTTTTCTTCAAAATACAAAATTCGTGACAACGATTTCTCATTGAAAATTGAATTTGAACAGTTTTTTGAATGAATATCGTTACATTTGCTTGAATTAAAGCAAAAAGTACAAAAATAGTGGTTTCAGTGGTTATATTTGAAAATAGTGAAAAAATTCTCAAAATGTGCTTCTCTGGCCGAGAAACGTCGATTTTGAAAATGCTATTAAAACTCGAGGTACATTTTTATTTATTGATCAATCGATATGAAATCACTTTTAATGAGTATTTTATAGGTAAATAAGCTGAATTCGGTCAAAAATTTGTCCAGAAAAAAATTCATTAAAAAGTGTACCGAAAAAATCGCATGTTTTTTTTCTTCAAGATACAAAATCCGTGACAACGATTTCTTATTGGAAATTGAATTTTAGCAGTTTTTTGGATGAATATCGTTATATTTGCTTGAATTAAAGCAAAAAGTACAAAAATAATGGTTTCAATGGTTATATTTTAAAATAGTGAAAAAATTCTCAAAATGTTTTTCTCTGGCCGAGAAACGTCGATTTTGAAAATGTTATTAAAAATCGAGGTTCATTTTTATTTGTTGATCAATCGAAATGAAATCACTTTTAATGAGTATTTTATAGGTAATTTATTTGAATTCGGTCAAACATTTGTCCAGAAAAAAATGCATTAAAAAGTGTACCGAAAAAATCGCATGTTTTTTTTCTTCAAGATGCAAAATCCGTGACAACGATTTCTTATTGAAAATTGAATATGAACAGTTTTTTGAATGAATATCGTTATATTTACTTGAATTAAAGCAAAAAGTACAAAAATAGTGGTTTCAGTGGTTATATTTTAAAATAGTGAAAAAAATCTCAAAATGTGCTTCTCTGGCCGAGAAACGTCGATTTTGAAAATGTTATTAAAAATAAAGGTACATTTTTATTTATTGATCAATTGATATGAAATCACTTTTAATGAGTATTTTATAGGTAAATAAGCTGAATTCGGTCAAAAATTTGTCCAGAAAAAAATGCATTCAAAAGTGTACCGAAAAAATCGCATATTTTTTTCTTCAAGATACAAAATCCGTGACAACGATTTCTTATTGGAAATTGAATTTTAACAGTTTTTCGGAAGAATATCGTTATATTTGGTTGAATATAAGCAAAAAGTACAAAAAAAATGGTTTCAGTGGTTATATTTGAAAATAGTGAAAAAATTCTCAAAATGTGCTTCTCTGGCCGAGAAACGTCGATTTTCAAAATGTAATTAAAAATCGAGGTTCAATTTTATTTATTGATCAATCGAGATGAAATCACTTTTAATGAGTATTTTATAGGTAATAAAGCTGAATTCGGTCAAAAATTTATCCGGAGAAAAATGCATTCAAAAGTGTACTGAAAAAATCGCATGTTTTTTTCTTCAAGATACAAAATCCGTGACAACGATTTCTGATTTGAAATTGAATTTTAATAGTTTTTTGTATGAATATCGTTATTTTTGCTTGAATTAAAGTAAAAAGTACAAAAATAATGGTTTCAGTGGTTATATTTTAAAATAGTGAAAAAATTCTCAAAATGTGCTTCTCTGGCCGAGAAACGTCGATTTTGAAAATGCTATTAAAACTCGAGGTACATTTTTATTTATTGATCAATCGATATGAAATCACTTTTAATGAGTATTTTATAGGTAAATAAGCTGAATTCGGTCAAAAATTTGTCCAGAAAAAAATTCATTAAAAAGTGTACCGAAAAAATCGCATGTTTTTTTTCTTCAAGATACAAAATCCGTGACAACGATTTCTTATTGGAAATTGAATTTTAGCAGTTTTTTGGATGAATATCGTTATATTTGCTTGAATTAAAGCAAAAAGTACAAAAATAATGGTTTCAATGGTTATATTTTAAAATAGTGAAAAAATTCTCAAAATGTTTTTCTCTGGCCGAGAAACGTCGATTTTGAAAATGTTATAAAAAATCGAGGTTCATTTTTATTTATTGATCAATCGATATGAAATCACTTTTAATGTGTATTTTATAGGTAAATAAGCTGAATTCGGTCAAAAATTTGTCCGGAAAAAAATGCATTAAAAAGTGTACCGAAAAAATCGCATGTTTTTTTCTTCAAGATACAAAATCCGTGACAACGATTTCTCATTGAAAATTGAATTTGAACAGTTTTTTGAATGAATATCGTTACATTTGCTTGATTTAAAGCAAAAAGTACAAAAATAGTGGTTTCAGTGGTTATATTTGAAAATAGTGAAAAAATTCTCAAAATGTGCTTCTCTGGCCGAGAAACGTCGATTTTGAAAATATTATAAAAAATCGAGGTACATTTTTATTTATTGATCAATCGATATGAAATCACTTTTAATGAGTATTTTATAGGTAAGTAAGCTGAATTCGGTCAAAAATTTGTCCAGAAAAAAATGCATTAAAAAGTGTACCGAAAAAATCGCATGTTTTTTTCTTCAAGATACAAAATCCGTGACAACGATTTCTTATTGGAAATTGAATTTTAACAGTTTTTTGGATGAATATCGTTATATTTGCTTGAATTAAAGCAACAAGTACAAAAATAATGGTTTCAGTGGTTATATTTTAAAATAGTGAAAAAATTCTCAAAATGTCCTTCTCTGGCCGAGAAACAACGATTTTGAAAATGTTATTAAAACTCGAGGTACATTTTTATTTATTGATCAATCGATATGAAATCACTTTTAATGAGTATTTTATAGGTAATAAGCTGAATTCGGTCAAAAATTTGTCCAGAAAAAAATTCATTAAAAAGTGTACCGAAAAAATCGCATGTTTTTTTTCTTCAAGATGCAAAATCCGTGACAACGATTTCTTATTGAAAATTGAATTTGAACAGTTTTTTGAATGAATATCGTTATATTCGCTTGAATTAAAGCAAAAAGTACAAAAATAGTGGTTTCAGTGGTTATATTTTAAAATAGTGAAAAAAATCTCAAAATGTGCTTCTCTGGCCGAGAAACGTCGATTTTGAAAATGTTATTAAAAATAAAGGTACATTTTTATTTATTGATCAATTGATATGAAATCACTTTTAATGAGTATTTTATAGGTAAATAAGCTGAATTCGGTCAAAAATTTGTCCAGAAAAAAATGCATTCAAAAGTGTACCGAAAAAATCGCATATTTTTTTCTTCAAGATACAAAATCCGTGACAACGATTTCTTATTGGAAATTGAATTTTAACAGTTTTTCGGAAGAATATCGTTATATTTGGTTGAATATAAGCAAAAAGTACAAAAAAAATGGTTTCAGTGGTTATATTTGAAAATAGTGAAAAAATTCTCAAAATGTGCTTCTCTGGCCGAGAAACGTCGATTTTCAAAATGTAATTAAAAATCGAGGTTCAATTTTATTTATTGATCAATCGAGATGAAATCACTTTTAATGAGTATTTTATAGGTAATAAAGCTGAATTCGGTCAAAAATTTATCCGGAGAAAAATGCATTCAAAAGTGTACTGAAAAAATAGCATGTTTTTTTCTTCAAGATACAAAATCCGTGACAACGATTTCTGATTTGAAATTGAATTTTAATAGTTTTTTGTATGAATATCGTTATTTTTGCTTGAATTAAAGTAAAAAGTACAAAAATAATGGTTTCAGTGGTTATATTTTAAAATAGTGAAAAAATTCTCAAAATGTGCTTCTCTGGCCGAGAAACGTCGATTTTGAAAATGCTATTAAAACTCGAGGTACATTTTTATTTATTGATCAATCGATATGAAATCACTTTTAATGAGTATTTTATAGGTAAATAAGCTGAATTCGGTCAAAAATTTGTCCAGAAAAAAATTCATTAAAAAGTGTACCGAAAAAATCGCATGTTTTTTTTCTTCAAGATACAAAATCCGTGACAACGATTTCTTATTGGAAATTGAATTTTAGCAGTTTTTTGGATGAATATCGTTATATTTGCTTGAATTAAAGCAAAAAGTACAAAAATAATGGTTTCAATGGTTATATTTTAAAATAGTGAAAAAATTCTCAAAATGTTTTTCTCTGGCCGAGAAACGTCGATTTTGAAAATGTTATAAAAAATCGAGGTTCATTTTTATTTATGGATCAATCGATATGAAATCACTTTTAATGTGTATTTTATAGGTAAATAAGCTGAATTCGGTCAAAAATTTGTCCGGAAAAAAATGCATTAAAAAGTGTACCGAAAAAATCGCATGTTTTTTTCTTCAAGATACAAAATCCGTGACAACGATTTCTCATTGAAAATTGAATTTGAACAGTTTTTTGAATGAATATCGTTACATTTGCTTGATTTAAAGCAAAAAGTACAAAAATAGTGGTTTCAGTGGTTATATTTGAAAATAGTGAAAAAATTCTCAAAATGTGCTTCTCTGGCCGAGAAACGTCGATTTTGAAAATATTATAAAAAATCGAGGTACATTTTTATTTATTGATCAATCGATATGAAATCACTTTTAATGAGTATTTTATAGGTAAGTAAGCTGAATTCGGTCAAAAATTTGTCCAGAAAAAAATGCATTAAAAAGTGTACCGAAAAAATCGCATGTTTTTTTTCTTCAAGATACAAAATCCGTGACAACGATTTCTTATTGAAAATTGAATTTTAAGTTTTTTGAATGAATATCGTTACATTTGCTTGATTTAAAGCAAAAAGTACAAAAATAGTGGTTTCAGTGGTTATATTTGAAAATAGTGAAAATATTCTCAAAATGTGCTTCTCTGGCCGAGAAACGTCGATTTTGCAAATGTTATTAAAAATCCAGGTACATTTTTATTTATTGATCAATCGATATGAAATCACTTTTAATGAGTATTTTATAGGTAAATAAGCTGAATTCGGTCAAACATTTGTCCAGAAAAAAATGCATTCAAAAGTGTACCGAAAAAATCGCATGCTTTTTTCTTCAAGATACAAAATTCGTGACAACGATTTCTCATTGAAAATTGAATTTGAACAGTTTTTTGAATGAATATCGTTACATTTGCTTGAATTAAAGCAAAAAGTACAAAAATAGTGGTTTCAGTGGATATATTTGAAAATAGTGAAAAAAAAATCAAATTGTGCTTCTCTGGCCGAGAAACGTCGATTTAGAAAATGTTATTAAAAATCGAGGTTCATTTTTATTTTTGATCAATCGATATGAAATCACTTTAAATGAGTATTTTATAGGTAAATAAGCTGAACTCGGTCAAAAATTTGTTCAGAAAAAAAGGCATTAAAAAGTGTACCGAAAAAATCGCATGTTTTTTTCTTCGAGATACAAAATCCGTCACGTTTTCTTATTGAAAATTGAATTTTAACAGATTTTGAATGAATATCGTTATATTTGCTTGAATTAGAGCAAAAAGTACAAAAATAGTGGTTTCAGTGGTTATATTTGAAAATAGTGAAAAAATTCTCAAAATGTGCTTCTCTGGCCGAGAAACGTCGATTTTGCAAATGTTATTTAAAATCGAGGTACATTTTTATTTATTGATCAATCGATATGAAATCACTTTTTATAAGTATTTTATAGGTAAGTAAGCTGAATTCGGTCAAAAATTTGTCCAGAAAAAAATGCATTCAAAAGTGTACCAAAAAGTCGCATGCTTTTTTTCTTCAAGATACAAAATCCGGGACAACGATTTCTCATTGAAAATTGAATTTGAACAGTTTTTTGAATGAATATCGTTACATTTGCTTGAATTAAAGCAAAAAGTACAAAATTAGTGGTTTCAGTGGTTATATTTGAAAATAGTGAAAAAATTCTCAAAATATGCTTCTCTGGCCGAGAAACGTCGATTTAGAAAATGTTATTAAAAATCGAGGTTCATTTTTATTTTTGATCAATCGATATGAAATCACTTTAAATGAGTATTTTATAGGTAAATAAGCTGAACTTGGTCAAAAATTTGTTCAGAAAAAAATGCATTAAAAAGTGTACCGAAAAAATCGCATGTTTTTTTCTTCGAGATACAAAATCCGTCACGTTTTCTTATTGAAAATTGAATTTTAACAGATTTTGAATGAATATCGTTATATTTGCTTGATTTAAAGCAAAAAGTACAAAAATAGTGGTTTCAGTGGTTATATTTGAAAATAGTGAAAAAATTCTCAAAATGTGCTTCTCTGGCCGAGAAACGTCGATTTAGAAAATGTTATTAAAAATCGAGGTTCATTTTTATTTTTGATCAATCTATATGAAATCACTTTAAATGAGTATTTTATAGGTAAATAAGCTGAACTTGGTCAAAAATTTGTTCAGAAAAAAATGCATTAAAAAGTGTACCGAAAAATCGCATGTTTTTTTCTTCGAGATACAAAATCCGTCACAACGTTTTCTTATTGAAAATTGAATTTTAACAGATTTTGAATGAATGTCGTTATATTTGCTTGAATTAGAGCAAAAAGTACAAAAATAGTGGTTTCAGTGGTTATATTTGAAAATAGTGAAAAAATTCTCAAAATGTGCTTCTCTGGCCGAGAAACGTCGATTTTGAAAATGTTATTAAAAATCGAGGTTCATTTTTATTTATTGATCAATCGATATGAAATCACTTTTAATGAGTATTTTATAGGTAAATAAGCTGAATTCGGTCAAAAATTTGTCCAGAAAAAAATGCATTAAAAAGTGTACCGAAAAAATCGCATGTTTTTTTCTTCAAGATTCAAAATCCGTCACTACGTTTTCTTATTGAAAATTGAATTTTAACAGATTTTGAATGAATATCGTTATATTTGCTTGAATTAGAGCAAAAAGTACAAAAATAGTGGTTTCAGTGGTTATATTTGAAAATAGTGAAAAAAAAAATCAAATTGTGCTTCTCTGGCCGAGAAACGTCGATTTAGAAAATGTTATTAAAAATCGAGGTTCATTTTTATTTTTGATCAATCGATATGAAATCACTTTAAATGAGTATTTTATAGGTAAATAAGCTGAACTCGGTCAAAAATTTGTTCAGAAAAAAAGGCATTAAAAAGTGTACCGAAAAAATCGCATGTTTTTTTCTTCGAGATACAAAATCCGTCACGTTTTCTTATTGAAAATTGAATTTTAACAGATTTTGAATGAATATCGTTATATTTGCTTGAATTAGAGCAAAAAGTACAAAAATAGTGGTTTCAGTGGTTATATTTGAAAATAGTGAAAAAATTCTCAAAATGTGCTTCTCTGGCCGAGAAACGTCGATTTTGCAAATGTTATTTAAAATCGAGGTACATTTTTATTTATTGATCAATCGATATGAAATCACTTTTTATAAGTATTTTATAGGTAAGTAAGCTGAATTCGGTCAAAAATTTGTCCAGAAAAAAATGCATTCAAAAGTGTACCAAAAAGTCGCATGCTTTTTTTCTTCAAGATACAAAATCCGTGACAACGATTTCTCATTGAAAATTGAATTTGAACAGTTTTTTGAATGAATATCGTTACATTTGCTTGAATTAAAGCAAAAAGTACAAAAATAGTGGTTTCAGTGGTTATATTTGAAAATAGTGAAAAAATTCTCAAAATATGCTTCTCTGGCCGAGAAACGTCGATTTAGAAAATGTTATTAAAAATCGAGGTTCATTTTTATTTTTGATCACTCGATATGAAATCACTTTAAATGAGTATTTTATAGGTAAATAAGCTGAACTTGGTCAAAAATTTGTTCAGAAAAAAATGCATTAAAAAGTGTACCGAAAAAATCGCATGTTTTTTTCTTCGAGATACAAAATCCGTCACGTTTTCTTATTGAAAATTGAATTTTAACAGATTTTGAATGAATATCGTTATATTTGCTTGATTTAAAGCAAAAAGTACAAAAATAGTGGTTTCAGTGGTTATATTTGAAAATAGTGAAAAAATTCTCAAAATGTGCTTCTCTGGCCGAGAAACGTCGATTTAGAAAATGTTATTAAAAATCGAGGTTCATTTTTATTTTTGATCAATCGATATGAAATCACTTTAAATGAGTATTTTATAGGTAAATAAGCTGAACTTGGTCAAAAATTTGTTCAGAAAAAAATGCATTAAAAAATGTACCGAAAAATCGCATGTTTTTTTCTTCGAGATACAAAATCCGTCACAACGTTTTCTTATTGAAAATTGAATTTTAACAGATTTTGAATGAATGTCGTTATATTTGCTTGAATTAGAGCAAAAAGTACAAAAATAGTGGTTTCAGTGGTTATATTTGAAAATAGTGAAAAAATTCTCAAAATGTGCTTCTCTGGCCGAGAAACGTCGATTTTGAAAATGTTATTAAAAATCGAGGTTCATTTTTATTTATTGATCAATCGATATGAAATCACTTTTAATGAGTATTTTATAGGTAAATAAGCTGAATTCGGTCAAAAATTTGTCCAGAAAAAAATGCATTAAAAAGTGTACCGAAAAAATCGCATGTTTTTTTCTTCAAGATACAAAATCCGTGAAAACGATTTCTCATTGAAAATTGAATTTGAACAGTTTTTTGAATGAATATCGTTACATTTGCTTGATTTAAAGCAAAAAGTACAAAAATAGTGGTTTCAGTGGTTATATTTGAAAATAGTGAAAAAATTCTCAAAATGTGCTTCTCTGGCCGAGAAACGTCGATTTTGAAAATGTTATAAAAAATCGAGGTTCATTTTTATTTTTGATCAATCGATATGAAATCACTTTAAATGAGTATTTTATAGGTAAATAAGCTGAATTCGGTCAAAAAGTTGTCCAGAAAAAAATGCATTAAAAAGTGTACCGAAAAAATCGCATGTTTTTTTTCTTCAAGATACAAAATCCGTGACAACG